>NC_054550.1:19991973-20297320 GCF_017654505.1 Polyodon spathula
GGACAGCGTGGATTTCAACATCTTTCGGGGGAGAGTTGTCCTCATTGAGAACGTGGCTTCTCTCTGAGGGACAACCACGAGGGACTACACCCAACTAAATGAGCTGCAGAGCAAGTATCCTCATCGGCTCACTGTGCTGGGGTTCCCCTGTAACCAGTTTGGATACCAGGTGAGTGCTTCATGGAAACACAGCAAGTGCGAGACAGCACAGTGAAAGCATGGTGAAGCATAAGTAAGCATCGGAAAGCCCAGAGAGGGATGGTAAGGCACATTAAAAAACATACCATAGTGTAACTATGGAAAATTGTGATTGTAAACTTTTGTAAGGTAGAAATGAATTTAATTTAAAGAATCTGTTTTGAAGAGTAAAATAGATGACATTGCTGGACTGTTAAGGATGCTGAAAATAACAAGGGCTCCCCATTGGAAAGCAATTTCAACAAAAAAAAACAAAAGTGCTACAAAACAGTAGTACAATTTGACAGGAGTACATGAAGTATTTGTCCGAACACAAACAACAAAGACTTCTTGTCAATAAAAACGTTTGTCTAATTTGGGGGTTGAAATACTAACACCTAATTTATTGACCTGATGACCTCTAGGTCTTAAATACAACTTATCCAATTTTCATTAAACTATTCATTGTCGTTCTGTATAATTCTGTAAATACAGTTTATATATGCCATGGCCATCATCTTTTGTTTTCTCTTTTTCTTTTAGTTTACAGCCAGGGATGTAAGTTTGACATCTTTAATTTAGTTTACAGAATATTTTACACATCCAATGTTTAATTTTCCTTCTGTTTAACTTTTTAAAATTAGAAATTCCACCTGAATGTTCCGCTGCCGTCTACCATGCAGGCATGCTCTTTAATGAAGCTTCCTTATTGGTGAATAAAAGGGTTTAAATAGATACAATATTGTTCATAATTTTAGTCAACACATTTTTACTCCACACCTTTTATGAATTTGTTAGAGTTGAAATTTGTAATGCCCCCATGGTAGGGAACATGGTAGCCCCGTTAGCAAAAAGTAGAGAAATATATTTTAAACCCTTGACAATGTATTTTGCTTATGAATATCCATTTACTCTAAATTTTACAAAAAAAATCATAAACTATTAAAGGAAAGTAGAGAATATTTGGACATTTGTACTTTCTACAGGGAGTCACACATCACAAGCACAACTGTTAATCTCTCTATTTCTTTCAAGTTTGAAATGTCTATAAGCAAAGAGGAATGAAGTCAGATCATTTTGATGTGTGGTGCAGATAGTCAATGGGTTGCATTTTTTATTGTGTAGGAATATAATCAATTAATTAATGCTGTCAGATTACAAAAACAATAATGTAAAAACGTTTCTTTGCTTGCCAGGAAAACTGTCAGAATGAAGAAATCCTGAATTCACTGCAGTATGTGCGCCCGGGGGGGGGTTTCCAACCCAATTTTACCATGTTTCAGAAATGTGTGGTAAACGGAAAGGATACTCACCCGGTCTTTGCTTACCTGAAAGACAAGCTGCCTTACCCAGATGACGACCCCACCTCCTACATCCAAGACCCCAGGTTCATTATCTGGAGCCCCGTGAACAGATCCGACATCGCCTGGAATTTCGAGAAGTTTCTGATTGGTCCTGAGGGAGAGCCATTCAAACGCTACAGTAAAAAGTTTAAAACAATTGACATAGAACCGGACATCCAGAGACTCCTAAAACTAACCAAATAGAAATAACTTGAAGATTCCTCTACTTCGTCATTGTCCTTATTTCTCTAATATATAATACAGTGCCTGATGTTTTGAAGTTGACTAACAGATTCTCCATACTTCTGAGCGTTACTGAATGACAGTATTCTTCTAAAATGTACAGGACTAATGCTTGAATAACTGTAAGGGTTCAGAGGTTATGGATTTTGCAGTTGGCAACAATTTTGTAATATCATGATATTTAAAAATAAAAGATTAATCCAACTCGTCTTTTTTTTAAAATTTTTTTATATGTATTCAAGAATATATACTATTAATTATATCTTGTTTCTATCTGAACCATGTTACCAGTCTGTAAGACTCTCATCTCAATATCAAAATGGGGCTGCGACCAGATGTTACACACAGATCAAAGACCTCCAATATTTGTCAAATTACTATTATTATTATTATTATTATTTATTTATTATTATTATTATTATTATTATTATTATTATTATTTTGGCATTTATAAATATCATCTCTCTCCAAAGTGTAACTCTATGATAGTCCTTCAGTAAGTGATATGTGAAAGTGAGGGGAAAGCTGATTGTTTGAAACCTTGCGTGATTATTAAGTTAGGTGTATGACCTGTAACATGGGGCGAGCACTAATACTGTTATAATAATGCTGTCACTTATAGAAGTGATAGAAGTGGAAGCAAGGCAGGTAAATAACAACAATTCAAAGCAATATATTTTTATTCTGCCTCCACATACACCTCAACCCAAGTCTACAAACTGGTCTAACTCCTTTCACTACCTTCTGCTGGTCTAGCTGCTCTGTCAGAAAGGCTATCGGATCTTGGGATTTGCTTTCTGCTCTCCAGCTAGTGCATTATGGAGGACATTTGAAAGTTTTTAATGTACTACTTTAAGAGGAGACACCTGTTTATTTTACAACACTACAACCTAACAACGATGTAATATAATACAAGTTCTCTCAAGTCGATTATTTCTCAGTTTATCTCCCTTCACAAACAAGTAGTATTAGTTTCTGATACATGCTTTAGAGATATGCTCTTATTACACTGTGTTGTTAGCCTGCTTCTAATAACTGCCTAAGTGTGTTTATAACACCTCTTATAACACATTTATAGATGCATTACTAATTATTTGTTATGGATCTTACTCTTAAAAACCTGGGTTCAAACAATGAGGAGGCTAGGGTGTGGCTAGCGCTTTGGTGAGCACACTTATTTTATGCACAAAAAACATTTTACAAAATATAAAAACACCCATAATCGAGTTAAACCCAACTATTAAAAAAAATATTTTCACCCTACCCCAGCCCCCCCAAAACTGTCACCATTACAAAATTGATATTTACTATATTTAAAAATAAATTAGGTAGAGATTCTCAAAGCTTGCTTACTGGAAGACAAAAAACACCAATTACAAAATCTAAAACTAACGAGAAAAAAAAAACAAACCCCCCCCCCCCCCAAAAAAAAACCTTCTCATTAGCAGGGTGTAGTATATTTTTGGTTTGGTAATTTTATTATTTTCTGAAACAATGGGGTTAAACAATTTCACCTAAAGAGCTTTGAAAAACAGTTTCAATGGATCCTGTCAATGACTGTAAAACTAGTGAGCATTTTATGTTTGTTTGTATTATAAATGCCCCCCTCCACCAGTTCTTAGACCCCTGTATGTCAGCAGCACACCTAGTTGACATAGAAGCTACATTGTATTGTCATGAGGTGGTCCTTGTAGGGGCTGTATAAAAGAGTGATGGACTTACAGCTTTCCTTTCTGTTTCAATTCTTTCACTTGCATAAACAGAGAGTCATTAATATCTTCAGGATAGGGCTATTCTAACACTTAAGAACATAAGAACATAAGAAAGTTTACAAACGAGAGGAGGCCATTCGGCCCATCTTGCTCGTTTGGTTGTTATTAGCTTATTGATCCCAGAATCTCATCAAGAAGCTTCTTGAAGGATCCCAGGGTGTCTGCTTCAACAACATTACTGGGGAGTTGATTCCAGACCCTCACGATTCTCTGTGTAAAAAAGTGCCTCCTATTTTCTGTTCTGAATGCCCCTTTGTCTAATCTCCATTTGTGACCCCTGGTCCTTGTTTCTTTTTTCAGGTCGAAAAAGTCCCTTGGGTGGACATTGTCAATACCTTTTAGAATTTTGAATGGTTGAATTAGGTCGCCGCGTAGTCTTCTTTATTTAAGACTGAACAGATTCAATTCTTTTAGCCTGTCTGCATATGACATGCCTTTTAAACCCAGAATAATTCTGGTCGCTCTTCTTTGCACTCTTTCTAAAGCAGCAATATCCTTTTTATAGCAAGGTGACCAGAACTGAACACAGTATTCAAGATGAGGTCTTAATAATGCATTGTACAGTTTTAACATTACTTCTTGATTTAAATTCAACACTTTTCACAATGTATCCGAGCATCTTGTTGTCCTTTTTTATAGCTTCCCCACATTGTTTAGATGAAGACATTTCTGAGTCAACAAAAACTCCTAGGTCTTGTTCATAGATTCCTTCTCCAATTTCAGTATCTCCCATATATTTATAATGCACATTTTTATTTCCTGCGTGCAGTACCTTACACTTTTCTCTATTAAATGTCATTTGCCATGTGTCTGCCCAGTTCTGAATCTTGTCTAGATCATTTTGAATGACCTCTGCTGCTGCAACAGTGTTTGCCACTCCTACTTTTGTGTCGTCTGCAAATTTAACAGGTTTGCTTACTATACCAGAATCTAAATCATTAATGTAGATTGGGAATAGCAGAGGACGTAATACTGATCCCTGTGGTACTCCACTGGTTACCACACTTCATTCTGAGGTTTCTCCTCTAATCAGTACTTTCTGTTTCTACATGTTAACCACTCCCTAATCCATGTACATGTTTTTCCTTTAATCCCTACTGCGTTCAGTTTGAGAATTAATCTTTTGTGCGGGACTTTGTCAAAAGCTTTCTGGAAAGCTAAATAAACCATGTCACATGCTTTCCAATTATCCATTATTGTTGTTGCATCCTCAAAAAAATCAAGCAAGTTAGTTAGGCACGATCTCCCTTTCCTAAAACCATGTTGACTGTCTCCCAGGACCCTGTTACCATATAGGTAATTTTCCATTTTGGATCTTATTATAGTTTCCATAAGTTTGCATATAATAGAAGTCAGGCTTACTGGTCTGTAGTTACCTGGTTCAGTTTTGTTTCCCTTTTTGTGGATCGGTATTACATTTGCAATTTTCCAGTCTGTCGGTACCACCCCTGCGTCAAGAGACTGCTGCATGACCTTGGTTAGTGGTTTGTAAATAACTTCTTTTATTTCTTTGAGTATTATTGGGAGGATCTCATCTGGCCCAGGGGATTTGTTTATTTTAAGAGCTCCTAGTCCCTTTAACACTTCTGCCTTGGTTATGCTAAAGTTATTTAAAACTGGATAGGAACTGGATGACATGTGGGGCATGTTGTCCGTATCTTCCTTTGTAAAAACTTGTGAAAAGTAATCATTTAATATATTTGCTATTTTTTCATCTACGATTTTGCCGTTTGTATCTCTTAAACATTTAATCCCCTCTTTGAATGTTCTCTTGCTGTTGTAATATTGGAAAAACATTTTGGAATTGGTTTTAGCCCCCTTAGCAATGTTCATTTCTATTTCTCTCTTGGCCTTTCTAACTTCCTTTTTGACTTGCGTTTGCAGTTCCATGTAATCTTTCTGTGTATTTTCTTTTTGGTCCCTTTTTAACGCTCTGTAAAGTGTCTTTTTTCGCTGAATATTTTTTTAATTGATCTATTAAACCATTTTGGCAATTTAGTTTTACATTTAGATTTGTCTACTTTAAGGATTGTTTGTTTGTTTAATTGTTTTGGCCTATAGTACTACATTTTTGAAGAACAGACATCCTTTTTCTGTGGATGTTTTCTCTATTTTACTCCAATCTATTTCTGTTAGTCTCTGTTTCACACCTTCATAGTTTGCTTTTCTAAAATTGTAAACCTTAGCTTTAGTCATTACTTTTGGGGTTTTAAAAAGCACTTCAAATGATACCATGTTGTGGTCTGAGTTTGCTAGTGGTTCTCTGACCTCTGTTTTAGTTATTCTGTCTTTATTTGAAAAGACTAAATCAAGGCATGCCTCCCCTCTAGTCGGTGCCTTGACATATTGTGTTAGGAAGCAGTCATTTGTCATTTCCACCATTTCAATTTCATCCGTCGTGCTCCCCACCTGGTTTTCCCTTTTTATATGGGGGAAGTTAAAATTCCCCATTAGTATTACTGTCAGACAACAATACTAATGGGGGATTGTCAACTACTGTTGTCAGATTCCTGATTGATGTATGGACTCTTATCCTTTAAATCCTGTCCAATTTATTTTGCCTGCAAATGATTGGAAGCTGCCTCCAATCAACTGTCCCCAGGTATCTCTTTGGGTCTTTTCATGATAACTCCTTTGAAAGGAAGCTGAATTGGATCCCAGCCTTCATCTTCCTCTACTTTTACAATTCCTACAGGTGATTCCATTGTCAGAGATGTTACTAAATTATGCCTCAAGTGGTTTGTATCTTCAATGCTATTATTAACACTTATGAGTGAAGTTTCAGGGGTAGCAGCCCTGCTTGTGTCATCGATGCATGGGTTAGCAGTGGCTGCAGACTCTTTCATGAAGCCTCTGTATAAAGGAAAATCATTAGTCCATCTTTCAGTGAATGTAAGATAGGAAGAGCTTTTTCTAGCACCCCTGATCTCTAACATGGAATTATAATTCTCGGTTTCATTAATATTAATAAAGCAAGTTGTCGTCTCGGTCTCTATACTATTCTCTGTGGCCTTTTGAATCCCACATTCATGCGTTTGAACGTCCTCGCCAGTGAAAGTCCTCGCCTTGAATCTGGGGAGCTTGACCGGTGCCAATTCAACTCTGCAGGTCGGTGGTTGGTGTAATTTCTTCTTTTTCACATGGTGCTTCTTTGAATTTATTTGAGCTATCCAGCACATGTTGCAGAAACTCCTTTTGTATTCCCATTACACTGTCTTGTGGATCTTCTTGACTGTCATCCAAAATCAGTTGTAAGTCTTTGAGAAGCAGTGATCGACTTACTGGAAAGTTAGTGGCTGAGACCGAAAGTTCACTTCCAGTATCATCAATTTCCAGAACAGGGAGGATTACTGTAGAATAATGAGGGTCTGTATTACTGGTGGGAAAACGTACCATGTTAATTGATTTATTTTTGTTTTCTATGACTGCTGTATTTTTAGTCAATAATATTTAATTTTCAGTGTCATCAAACAACTTTCCTTGTAGAATAGCAATATATTGCATACTATCAGGAGACTCCATATAACTGGAGGAACATGTTTCAATTTCAGTTAATTGGGTTTTGTTTCCTATGACTGCTCTGTTTTTAGCATGTGGCGAGACTGCAGGTTCATTTCCTTGTGGAACATGTGCAGATTCTATATTACTTGTGGAAAAACATTCCACTTTAATTGACTTGGAATCACGAGTTAGTGAATAATCACATAGCACAGGGAATAAGCATCCACTCTCTTTAGTATCTCCCGAATTTGTAAAAATGCTTTTGATTCCTTCCATGTTCCCAGCATAGATACATTTTGTTTTCAATAAATGGACCAGGAGTGGATGTCACAATATAGGGAGATCTGATATTGCTATGAGAAAAACTCTCCATGTAGATTGATTTACTCTCTGGAGTCAGTGAGGAGTTGCAGAGAACTGGTATGGCCAATGACTCCTTCTCTGTTGGTTATTCGAACACGCCCATGACAGTCACTCCTTTGCTCTTTCCATTATTCACATTAGTTGCAGCAAATGCATCTCTGGACTTGCATCTGTGTTCAGCAAATGGAGAATCTGCATTTTCAGTTCTGTCACAAGGACCAGCGTTCAATAGCGTTCAATGGATTATAGGATGCTGTGTTCGTATTAGAAAAGCTGTCTTTTTCAGAAGATTGAATTACTGACATATTGTCCAGAGTCCTATGAAAAGATGATCCCACACTGTGCCATTCACAGACTGACCCGCCCACGAGGGGGGAACTTTTGTCACTTGCATTGTACGAGTCATTTTCCATTTCAGAGCTTTCTTGTCTTTGGTCTGGGACTATGATTGAAGACACACCTGTGTCTCTTTAACTCCAGGTGGGTTTAGTGGCTTCTTTCTGAGGTAATGCATTTGAATTTTTTGTAATGCAACACCTTATAAACATTCTCCTTCAGGGGAAGACCTACCTGTGTCTCTTTCATCCCAGGTGTTTTTAGGGGATTTCTTCTGAGGCTTTGAAAGTGTCATGACTGCTTCATGTATACAGTGGTGTCGAACCACCTGAGATTCTGCTTCAATCATTCCTTGGGATTTTTCAACTTTGAGACGAATGTCATTCTGAGCTGCTTCAGTTTCATTTTCATCTTCCTGTGTCTCAGAGAATAGGAGGTTGTGGTCTGAAATCCCCAAAATCTTCAGTGAGCACAGGTAGGCTATATGGGTGACCAGTTCTTTATCTGTCTGTCTTTGAGCTGCATGCATTTCCTGCATTTGAATCTGTGTTGAAGCAGACTGCGTGTTTTTCAATTCTTGATTGTAGAACTGGGTTTTTCTCATCTCCCGTTGCCTGTGATCAGTGAATTCTTAAAGACTCGCCTTTGGTATATTTTCTCTTCCACTGTCCAACATGTAATGAGCCTGTAGATCACCACAGCCTTCTTCTGTCCAATTCTGTACACAATATCCACAGCGTGGTCATCTGTAGTTGGATTCCAGCACAAAGATGACAACCCCACTGGTAGCCTTCAGGTTGAGCCCAAAGCCACCCATTGAGTAGTAAACAGAAAGACTGAGTAGTCTTTATTATACCACCTTAAACCCTTGATCATCTAAAATGCTCTCAATGATATCCAACATTTTTCTAGACTGAGAGAACATAGAGAAGGATTCGGGTGTGTGCTGGAATTAAACACACAGCTTTAAAATTTTTGGTAGTTGGTGTTTTAATCTTGTGGGCCTTGTCAAATATTACCATATCCCAGGTGAACGCTGTCTCATTATGTTTTGAAAATGTCTGCTAGTTTTGAGGTAGTGTTTCATATGAAGCACATCTCTGATTGTTTGGACATCCTTCAAGTTCTTATCTGGATTTCTCTCACCATGATGAAGCACTTTGAAACATTAATCCACTTTGAAACTCCGTAATCCAGTTCCCTAATCAGCTGCAGGGCATTACCAGTAGCACAGATTTGATCAGGTCCATTTCTAGCAATCCGGAAAGAAATGTTACAATCTGGACTGTTTTCCCCAAGCCCATGTCATCTGTCAAGATCCCTCCCTTTTTCTCAAGTTGATGTAGACTGTAAAGGAAAGCTAAGCCTTGTTTCTGGTATTCATACAAGCGGTCGTACATCCCTTTGGAAAGCAGCAGACCACTTTCAAGGACATGAATTTTCTCAAAGGTCTCAGATTTGTGTGTTTCCTTCTCATCTTCATCCTCCAGTTGTAGATCTGTAAGGCTTTCCTCTAGGTCCTTAGTTCCTTTGTTATGCAGACCATACCTTAAAGAAAGCAACAAAATGTTTAATTAAGTTCCTGACTTTCAATTGACCTCTTTTCTGCAAAATGAACATATTAAATCATTAATAACCCATATTTTCAGCTTTTAACAACATTTGGCCAATTTACTTTTAAATATCCATGACATTCAATAAATATACTATAAATAACTCCCAACCCAGCATCTCTTTATGGACAAATCAGGTGCTTACAGAAATTGAGAAGAACGAAGAATGCTTTTTAGCTTTCGATGACTGAAATGAGTAGCTCCAACAACTTTGTTAAAGAGCTGGCGTGTGTAAAGCACTCTCCCTGGTCAATGAAGAACAAATATGAACAGTGGCACTCTAAACTACTCTCTAAATGTGGCATCAAAAGACACTTTTTCTTAAAGAAAGTAGTAACAGAGAACAACAGTGTTACCTTGTTCTCCAGGAATCCATGACTGATGAGGTAGTGTGGCAGAGCACAGCTCTGCCCTTTAGAAACTGGCAGGGATGAGGTTAAATTCCCCTACCTGCCTGCCTTTATTGTGTTCAGGTGGCTGGGGTTGATTAGTTGATTAGCTTAATTAACGATCAATCAGTGCCCAGCCACCTGACATAAAAGGAGACCTCTGCTTCCCATTAAGAGGAGGGAGCTGAGGAAGTAGGTTGGTGTTTTGTTGTTTGTGATTTTTGAATTTTTTGAATCAAGTGAAGGCATCGCCCAGCCTGGGAACCTTAATTTTGTAAGTTTTGCTTTTTGTCTTTCTTTTTGTGTTTAAATCCATTTGTTTTGGCCCTTGTGCCCTTTTATTTTTGTGTTTTTATTTATAATAAAAGTATATTTTTTTGAACTGCAGTCTGTCTCTGGGCCTCTATCCACTCGCCAGCCTGCCACATACAGTAAGAGAGGTTGCGTCCCAGCAGGCTATCTTAACATGAACAGAGAAAAAAATCAGAAATCAGAGCAACATTTTAATTATCCTGTTTTGATGTCTTCTCGTCCATTTCTCATAATTATAGTTTGATGCAGGTGTGTAAAAAATTCTGGGTATTTCAAATACAGTAAAATCTGTCTCTCTCATCTTTATCAGCGTAGTCATACACAAAAATATTACACAATCCTCTACACCAATGTTTCTCAACCTTTTTGAAACTAGAGACCAGTTCAATAGGCATTTACACTCGCACCTCAGGGAATAGGGTTGTGAGAACCATTATAAATGTTTCCCATAGTAAAAGCTCAGAAAAGTGTAATAAAGCACAGTGAAAGCATGATAATGCATAGGTAGGCACTGTAAAGACTAGCAATGGCAAAACCTATTAATAAACATACAAACAATGGTAAATTTATTACACTCACAAACCCAGCAACCTTGCCTCAGGGCACTGGGTTGTGAGAGGATTGTCATCTAGTTACCATCTAGAATACACTATACTCAGCAAAATAAAAACTTCAGCAAAAGTGGCTGATCACTAGATGGCACTAGATATACGTATAAATGTGTATACCACTACATGTACAAAACTAATGTTTGTATATGTGCTTTTAACTAATAAATATGAAATAAATAACATTACTCTATGTTACCACTGTATAGACACAAAAGCTAAGATCTATATTTCACCCACATATTTCTGAGAACATTTAAACGTTTACACAAAAAACCCTGTCATTCACATCATTGTTAAAAAAAGGAAAACATGGATACAGTTGGATAAAGTTACAGACATTTGATTCAATGCTTGTTAACATAGTAGTTCCTTATTGAATAACAACTTGGTGTAAAACCTTTTTGGAACTAAACCGAACTACAGTGAACATCTACCCTGTGTTAAATAAAACATAAAAAATAAAAAAAAATATAAAGAAATCAGGTTTTTTAATTTTTTTCAGGTGCAGGGTTTACCACCACTTCAGATCTGAGCAACGCTTCCTGCTTTCTAAAACATTGCTTTTGTATATTTTGAGTGTAATTTACTAATACTGTATATCAGTCTTTTATTTGGGCTAACTAAGCCTTTATGTGTTTTTTTAAACTAAGTTTGAGTTTTCTATTAGAAAGCATTAACCTCTACTGCGTTTCAAGTAAACCATTCTGATGCGAACCTTCAGATCTCACTTTATTAATAATTACTCTCTCCTTTAAAAAATATTTAATAAAGCTTTCCCCTTTCTCTCACAGTAATAACCCCTACATTTCGAACACTGCTGTTTGCCACTGAAGAGCAGAACAATCAAAAACATAACACTACAAGCAATTCTATGGCATTATGTGCAATTTAATTGCAAAGTCTTTCTCTATTAAACAGGACAGTAATTCCAGCAGATTTAAAGGTTTCAAATAAAACAACTAAAAAAGTAGAAACTTTGTTGAACCACGTCAGTTTTAACGGCAATGAAACAAAATAAAATTATACCTTGATAAGTCTTGCTCCACCTTCTACAGTTTTGCAATTCAGTTTCAGGATTAGTCTCCTTTGTAGCCAGCATTTTTTAACAAATAAATTCCCCTGATTTATGTATTTATTTATTTGCCAATGGTTAGGATAGCATGCCCAGTCAATGGCACCGATGGGCAGAGTTATTTTCAAATTAAAAAGCACCCTGCATCAACAGGAAACTGACTCTGAAGACAAGGTCACACATGTAAAGATGCAGTGCCCCTCAAATACTAAAAATGTGCTTTCTGTCTGAATGTTTATTACATTGTTTCATACCCTTTATGCCCTGTGAAACCAGGCATTATTTGCTTCCCAGTTTGTTTACCTCACGTCTTAGCTGTAAGCACACAATCTTCCGCACTCCTCTCTGCTCTTATTTGTTTTCACCTGCACCATGAAACCAGTCTGTAAAAACAGAATCTCTTCCCCAGGTATCAAACTGGGGTTGGCTGCCTACTTGGGTCCATCAGCAGTCTACAATCCAATCTGCAACCAGACATTAAGCAAAAAGTAAAATTTAACCTGTATGTAGTAGCCCAATATAATCTGCCATTTATAAATGAATTCATCTACCTTCAGTATTACAATACACACATTTTGTGTGGCACTAATTTATTTAGCTTTGACTGCTACCCTTGTAAAAGTTTATCATAGTTATGCATGGCATTTGTCCGGTTTTACCATAGTTATACTATGCATTTACCATAAAGTACCCAGGTTTCCCTTGTTTATTATTATGCTTTATCATATCTTGCTATTATTTTTACAATGCTTACCTATGCTTCACCATGCTTTCAATAGGCTTTGTTACACTTTCCTGTGCTTTTACTGTTGGGTATCTTTGCCTCCCAAGTGACTGCAGTAATGTTCCGCCACACAAACCAGAGGAAGGCAAAAATCAGAGGGTGTGGGGGACGATTATCACATTTTCAGGGGTCTACAAAACATGAATGTAAAGCTAGGCAAAGTTTCAGACAGGAAACTCTAAACTGACTTGAAAATATGCTCATTTAATTGACAGGTTAATTGACCAGAGAGGTGGCAGTTGAACCCGCCCTGCCTACAGTATCTCTCAAGTCAGCTTTGAATCAAAATTGAGGCAGCAGCAAGGCAAGGCCGGGCGGCAAAAGCAACCAGGTCAAAATAATGGAATACACGCTCATATCAACCAGGTCAAAATAATGGAATACACGCTTATATCAACCAGGTCAAAATAATGCAATACATGCTCATATCAACCAGGTCAAAATAATGCAATACATGCTCATATCAACCAGGTCAAAATAATGGAATACACGCTTATATCAACCAGGTCAAAATAATGCAATACATGCTCATATCAACCAGGTCAAAATAATGCGATAAATGCTTATATCTCTGAGAAAAAAGTTGTTCAAAATGGTAAGGGTTGTGTTGACTCAAGCTCAGAGAATGAATGTTGTCAGGAAACTCATGCGATAGATTACACCGTGTAACAATTTTTTTTTTTTTTTTTTCCTGGATAGTAAGTGTTATTTCCTAATTGCTTATGCCTCAAAAGTATAGAAAATGTCTATTATTCCCCACAAACTTTGCTTTTGTGACCATGACAGTGATATTTCAAAATATCACTATTTCCAATGGGAAAACGGGCAAATGTGTCTTTTCATTCACATAAAGTCAGAAAAAAACAACATATGAATCCAAATTAACATGTATTTATACTAAAGTAATACAAAAATGACTACAAAAGATTTAGAAGTGAGTAGTTTTTTCGATTATACTGTATTTACAGTATCTCTTACACTGCATTCTTTGGCCTTGCCTTACAAGGTACCGCTGCCCTCCACCGTTAGACGAAACCAAAAAGCAGGTGGATGCAGGGGAGGAGGCAAACTCTGGTGCACAGAACTAATGGATTGAGGTTAGATATAAATCCTTTCCATGCATTCCTTACATTGGACATATTGTTTATTGAAGGACAAATAAGATACCAGCTAATCAACTGACGACTGGATATGCTATTGGAAGCGCCTAAAATATGCTTGATGTTTACATGATTTGATCTACGGTTAAAGTGAGTTAAATAAGTTTAGTTTATTCTCATTTCCAAAGCACTTATTAACTAGCTTACAAAGTAAAGGCATATCCAACTTGGTTGTTTTTGGCTTGGGCTCCATAACTAATAAGGTTGCTGCCCTCTAGTGGAGAATACAGAAAGCGCTGTCATGGTTATTTGATTAACTGTATGAGGTGTACCACGTTACATGGCTCATTGAGGACACAAGGAAAAAAAAGGTTATGTGGAGTTCACAAGATAAAATGTTTGAAATGTTTAGCTCACAATATAATTCACAAGATCTCAAATCGCGGTTCTTCAAGATCCTCAGATAATTCCCTTGATCTTAATGAGCCACTGTACACTAGCACCGATATTTGAGATGTGTCTAAAAACAGTTAACCCTTTTAATGAAAACAGAGATGTACATTGCCAGCTTATGAATTATAAAGCGCAGGAACCTTCATATTTAATTTCCCTACTTTTTTTAATGCCTCTTTGCTTTTGATGATGTTTGTAATAATTCTGAGTAGGTACTAATTGAAATTAGTTGCTCTTCAGTTCTACATTAGTTGCCATAGACATATGTAACATAGTCTTAGCCAATGTGTCTTTATAAAAGGATGGGGCAGCGGGCAACTGCTATATTGGAAACCAGTTTCCTTCAGTTTTGCTGGCAATACAATGCTGTGCACTAGATGGTGCTGCTGATACTCACTAAGAGAAAGATGCCTTGGCTAATATAGCACAGTTTAAATATGCCTGTGGCAGGCAACTAGAACTGAAGAGCAGCTATTAAATAGTCAAAGAACCTTAACAGAAACGTAAGAAGAAAACCCAGTGTTTCATGAATTGCAATATAAGTCATTAAGAATGATTACAAACATCACAACAAGGTATTGGGATTTGTGCACTCATATCACAATAATATCATATCATAAATACCATTTCTGACATTTACGGTAATTGGCAATTAACTTGAAACTGCGTAATATAATGAGTTGAATCAACTGCATCTAGTAATACAAAACTGTACTTTCTTTTGCTAGTCAGCCAGCACAAAACCAAATGTTTTATCAATGTGTTCAAAGTGATGGTATGTCAGCATGATCAACATTAAAAGGTTTTCACTGCATAATAAACTACACTTTTTGTGACACTCAAAATATATAGTATAATAAATATAAATATTTATATATAATAAATATAAACAACTACAGACAAAATACAGACTAAAGTGTTGCTGCAAACGACTGAATTTACACAGAAATTAACATAACTAGAATAAAGTAATATTTTACAATACAATTCTGTTTACAGTGTGTTGTAACCTAACTGTACAGCAATATCATTTATTAAAGTTTATGAAAGTATGTGGCAGTGTGGTGTGGTGATTCACAAATGGACACGAGTCAGACAGTTTTCTTTGATAATGCACACAGACGCACATGATTTATTTAAACACAAGGGGGCAGCCGTGTTTGGGGAGTCCTATACCGACAACGGTAAGAATGGGGCAGTATAAGTCGGTTTAGCCACCCACTGGAAGAGAATAACCCAAAAACAGAAAGCGAAAACAAGAGAAAATAAACACTGTAAAAAAAACTACAAACAAAAATGCTGCTCTATACAATGTCTCACAGCCTCCGCTAACCATTGTGGCTCGAGTGTCACGGACTCTCTCCTCTAGCCTCACTTTCAAGTGGGGTTGCCAAGATCCAGTAAGCTCAACTATGTTCCTTCCCAATGGGGGTAGGTCTCCCATTTATAGCGGTTGCCTTATTCTACCGCCTGTAGTTTCTGTGTCTCTGCCTTGGTACTCTGTCTCTTTTGGGTTGTTAGCCCAGTTCTGTGGCCAGAGCTTCCACTGAACTGTATCCTGAAAGGGACACTGAAGGGATAGGACAGCGTCATTATTTTAGGATGGACCATCCTTCCCCAAGACCCGCCTCTCAACCAATCAAAGAGGTTTGCGCTACACAATCTCACTCAACCTCTCTGTGTCATCGCCATGACTGACAGGCAGGTCAAACAGGGTTACAGTAAATTAGTTAACAAGCCATTCAACAGAAAATTAGGAGTGACATTTTTTAACAGGATTACTCAGTTAAAAATGCACTGCCAAAAAGTTTCTAAAAATGAGGGAATTAAAATCGGGGAGTCACACTACAAACCATATATTTCATAGCAGGGATGGAAACAAGGCCTGGCCAATTATGAGCCAATAAGTTTTTTTTTGTTGTTTTTTTTTGCAACCGTGTTGTGCGGCTCAGTATTGATCTACAGCAGTACTGCATTATTAAAATATATACAACCAAACACGATGCCAAAAAACTAATAATCAACTAAATTAATATATACACAACTCACATTTACTGCTTATCTCCGTGAATTTGAGCACTGTAGACAGTTCTCGGTTTATTTTAATAGCCTCATATTCCCGCCCTGGGTATTCAAAAGCAAAAATCGAAACACTTGGTCACTTGTTGAACGTGTTAGTTTGACAGCACAACTGTAATATACAAGGACATATGGGGAAACAGTATTATTTTAAGTAAAATGCTTATGTAAATGTATTTTAAACTCACGTTAACGTCGTTTCAAATAGCTCTGAATTCACCGACACCTCATCTTACCCGCGCTCAGTTTATGAAGCCAAGCGTGAGCGAGCAAAGTTTCCACATCCCATTCCAGTAACTGCATCCCTCTTCTGTGAATGGACGGTTTATAGAGATACCGGCTATCATTGGTTGTTCAAGTGCCCATCAAAAGAAAATTATTGATATTTTCCTTTACATTTTTTTTTTTAATACAAACGTGATCCATATACCGGTAGTTTGACTCTCCACCTTCACTCAATGATTAGCCACAATGCTTTGTTTGATAACAACTTCATAGTAGCATCAGGACTGGATCAAACGGCTATGCGACGGGAGTCTTATTTCCGTCCCTGGGTAGGCTACGGAGGGCATTCATCACTATTTATTTATTTGTTTATTTTGTATTTATTCATACAGCCTACAATCTAGTCTTCCACTCGCAAGGGGCACTACTCAACCAAATCACTGCTCGCTTCCCGAAAAACATAGTATTTATATTTATTTACTCATAATAGGAACCGATTTGAAAACAATACGCAATACCGCACTTGGGCCACGGTATGGCACTGGCGAGCAAACGCTAACCTCCTACTCGGCAGATCGTCCTCTTCTTGATTTGAGTCACCAAATAATCTAACAGAGTACGAAGCGCGCAGGGCGCGGCGGGATAGACAGCCTCTCCGTGGAGGACCGAGAGCAGTCCTCCGGGTTCTCGGAGATAAGATGGCTGTGGCTGGCGTTTCCAGGCCAGTCTGTCACAACAGAGCTCGGTTCTTGTTGTATCGAGAGGGGTAACATTCCCTTCTCGACCCGGGATTTTTAATTTTAAATTTTATTTCGTTATTATAAGGATTTAAGGGAGACAAGACATGGGGTGTCAGACTTTACAGATCCTGAGACAGGGCGTGTGGGCTTCAGTTACGGGCGGCTGGTATTATGACCCGCATCAAAATACATTTGTCAATGCCTTGCACCTGTACATCTGGGTGTTCCTCCTTTGTTTTCCGTTTACGCTGTACATGGTGAGTGTTTTCTGTTTAGGTTTTAATGTGCATGAATTGTAAAATCTAAATAAGTTTCCTATGCGTGTACTTTTGTATTGCTTGATGTTGCGTACTAGCTTAGTGCTCGGTGTGTAGTACTAGTACAGATGGTACCTTCTCTTTGTTGTACAGAGCCCTTGCTATCATCACCGTGGGTATTATTATTGTAATGCACTTATAACATTAGCTGGCGTTTCGTCTTTACACACGGAAGTAACGCTAAATTGAGTTGTACTGCACTGCTGGTTTTGTGGTCTGCAACTGGAAGTGGAATGTGGTGCCTGGATAGAAAACCGTTATATTAATTGCTCAGGGTGGAGGGGGTGTATTGTAAATTCACTTTATATTACACAGATGGTCGGGTTTGATGGCACAGCTTTTCAATAACGAAGGGAAGTTTTTTATTGTTATTATTGATATGTATTGCTTTGTGAGGGTTGTCTGTTGTAGCAAGGCTGTTTAAGTACGATACTGTAACTGTCAGTTTTTGACCACTCGTGCAAAATGTAATATTTTGTATAGCTGTGGTTGTTTGTTGGTGGTTTAGGTTAGCGTCTAATATATACTTCGCCTTATACAATACCTTTACAATACATATCAGAACCACACACGCACACATATCTGCTGTACCCCATAATAATAATATTCCATTTGAAATTAAACATTCCAGCAGTCTGTTAACACTATTTTATCAGCAAAAAACCTGGTTGGTTTTCCAGTTTGTTTACATTCCCTAGCTAGCTTAACAAAGTTTTTTTTTTCTGATAACATTAATTATTTGCCCCTGTCTGACAGGCCTGTTAATCAAAACTGTTTTTGGGAGTTTTAAAGGACATGCCGTTTTAAAATGTATATGGTGAAAAGACATTCAGTCCAATTATTTATTTGTTGTTCAGCTTTAACAAATTAAAAGCTGTTGTACAGCATCCAATGTACAGAAACCTTATTGTGATACTTGAAAATAAAGGTGCTGTAATGTCAGCTTATGAACAGGCAGCTAGGAAACGTCTTACTGCTGAAGTCGTTTAGTTTAATAAAATATATTTTTTCATGGCATCATAAACTGTGTTTCCAATACAGTGTGCCCCTCAATTCCATTTCATATGTGTGACTAGTTGTTTAATTAATCATTTAAATGCTTGGAGTGGTCGATTACACCTCATACTTTAAATGTCTTTTAAAACGTACTGGACACGAGACCTTTAAAGTGGTTCCTCTGTTGTCCATTTCCATTTGTGATTTAGGTCTCAAATGTGCAGTTTTGAAAGAAACACGTTATATCAAACATTAGATTTTTTTTTTTAAAACATGCTACCTGGTACTACACTAGGTTAAATTAATCTGTTTCCAAACAGTCCTTGCATACTCTTGCACTTCCTTGGTCACCTGGAAAGTGAAAGTGACCCCTTCAATGGTCATTGCACAACCAGCTGCTTCCCTTATTGACTCGCATGCTTTGACCCTGAAGACACTGCTGAGGTGAAACAGTAACAGATAACCCGAGGCAAGAAAACAACAAATTTCTTTTTACCTACAGTAGTGTCATACCAGATAATGTTTTCAAATGGAAATTTATTTATGTGTTTTTCAAAACTACATTTCAGATAGCAAATGGAAGTGCCTGACAGGTAACATGTACCGAATTATTGTGATAACTACAACCATTTTAAGGTGACTTGCCTTTAAAGCGAACCAGTCCTGTATATTATGTGTTTCTTGTACCAAATCCATATTAAATGGTAAATACGTTGAATCTATAGTTGTTGCGAATACAGGTGATTTCATTTAACAGTTGCAACATAAGTACAGTGATACTTCAGATTCCTGTGAGCGATTCTACGTTTGACAGGTGTTTTGTGTTTAATTGCACTGTGCATTATTGTAGCAACTGTACTGATGCTTGTCAGCCAGAGTGATAAGGCTGTAAAGCTGTCGCTTTTACCCTGGGGTAGTTTTGTACTGAACTGCACAAAGTTGGAAAAAAATGTTTAATACTGTAGTAGCTCTTGAGTATTTTGTGATTTTTTTTTTTAATATATTTTTTTTCATTTATTGAATACATTGTAGGGTGTCCTTGTATTATAATAGAAATGATGTAGCACAGATTTAGCAGCCAGAACCAAACTGCAAGGGAGCACATAACAATAGGAGAATCCCAGCACACGGCACATTAATTTATAAGATAACACACACTGATTCCTGTTTTAAATCTCCAACTGCCAGGCTTTCACACTATCTACCATATGTGGTTGCCCTTTCCTTTGCCAGTCCCACTTGTTTGTCTGTTTCTCTTTTTACATACAGCCTGGTTGCAAAGTCTCCAGGGCACCAGGCAGCAATGTTTGCAGTATTAGTCACAGAGAGAGAGAGAGAGAGAGAGAGATGGAAGCTAGTGTTTCCTCATGCTGTGCAACCCTAATTTGCAAAAATGTTGCATTACTGTACAGGAACTAAGTCACGTTCAGCTATGCTGCTGCAGCTTTAAGAGGTCATCACCGGGAATCAAGAATTACTCCGAGCCCTTGCAGTGACGATGCTCCGAACATGCCTAGAGTGGATAAAGTTGAAGCAAATAGAAATAGTTGGACATCAATTAAGTTTTTAAATAACAATAAAATAAATGATCAAGATTAGCTCAAGTCTTGTTTTAATTGTGACTTTCTTCCTAGTGTTAATGCACATCATAATTTTGATTTGTTATCTAGCCCCTGTACATCCCCTGCAATATTCTCTTTCTCTCTCGTCAATATTATGGTTAACCTATTCTCCAGTTTTACTTTAAATTGAATATTTATCCACGAAGACAATTTCTGGCACCAAATGAGAATTCATTCCATCACATGACCTAGTTTGTGTGCAACATTGGCCAAAAGTATGTTGAATGCCAATTAACAGGGACAGTGATATGAGTCTAGATGAGGCCTACTTCTTTTACAGTGAGCAACAGAACACTCAGTCTTTCCTTGCAATATACAATTCTACAACAAATAAAACACAAAGCAGCGTGCCTGTTGTCTGGAAACCATAAAATCTGTAAATTGTGATTGCACATGTACAACTGAATAGAGTATACTAGATGAACATTCACACTGATTGTTATTTCTCAAATAACAGAGAGAGAGAGGCATTTTACATTGTACTTTCAAGTGGTATTGTGTTTATTATAGAAGTACAATGCATCGATAAGAATGTACTCTAGTGGTCAAAATGATGGTGTTAACAGCTTAGAAACAGAATTACTGGGGGTGGGATATTTGTCTCCCCTTTTCAGAGTTCTCCCCCGGAATTCTGTTCAAACTGGGCGGCAGAACATTATAGCTGGGAGCACTTTTAACAGAGAAATAAACTTGCCTTACAGTAAACATATAATACGACAAAGAATTTTAATAATGTGTTGTCTTTTGTTGACTATATCTGCTTGCGGTTTTTTATATTCTACATTTTCTTTTTCATTATTGTTTTTTATTATAGTAAATAACCGTGCTCATTTAGGCACTCTGCGATTTGACTGGGGAAAGATAACGTCAGATTATTAGAGTTAACAAAAGAATAAAAAGATAAACGCTAACCTTTTGTCTTCCTTTTTAGTATAATTATTGAGCTTATTGCTTCATTTAAATTGCTTTCTTTAAGTTTTCAGGGAATTTTTTTAATGCATGTCCATTTTTGTTTTTCGCTGTTGTACATTTTTTGAATGCAGCTGTTCATTTTAACCATTTTTTTTACATAACAGTACTCACACATGTTTGGTCACCATCATAACTGTTGCATGAAACCAGAGTGTAATAATCCAACACCTCTGCACTTAAGCATTTGTATGTCAGCTGACAAGTGTTCAGCTGATATCCTAGCATGCCTTTCTTCTTAAAGGCGTACAGCCTCTATACGTGAACCCCCAATTGACAAGCACCAGGGTACATATTTGTTTACGATCTCGCAACAAAAAGAGTATGCTTTTTTTTTTTTTTTTTGGGTGCATATGTATAGCTGTTATGTACTATAACCTTGCAGTACAATAATACGACAAAAAATGGGCTGAATGATAATACCTGAAAATAATCATAATATTTTTTTAATAAAGTAGCCGGCGCAAATATAGTATTAGGTGGTGGATTGCGCCAATCACCGGCTTATTTTGAAAACCCTACATTCATTGTCACTATTTTTGCTTTGAAAATAATCGGTTATTTTTTTAGCAGTCAGTTTAATGTTTTAGCCTCTGAAAGTGCTTAACACAGAAACCCCACCCCTTCAATTCTCTGATTGGTTTAATGTTGTGTCAAGACGTAATACAGCTGTAATGTGGTTCCAAATACACCTTCCAAATGCATATCTTGCTATCCCTGAATAGCTAGTCAAAATCTCTTAAAATAAAAATTTTAAAGATCAAGCCATCACACAAGTACAGTGGTACCTCAAAATGTGATCAATTTTTAGGAAGGAAGAACTGGATATTTTATCACCCAGTTTTTACCCACTGAGGCCCATTGATCACTAAATATCTAGGTAAATGCCTCCCGTTTTATATAGTTTACCATAAATGCAGCAAATGGGGATGGTGCATTTTTGATTGTTTGCCCTTTGTGGCCTAATAAATTAATTGCTTCCTTGTTCCTTGCAGCCTGTTTAATCATTGTCTGGTGGAATTATCTTTTGTACAGTAAATGCATTGCTTCAGCTGCTTTAGTATTGCATAATGTCAACCGTCTTGTCTTTGTCATGGCATCACTGCGGCAATGCTTGGTCCTCACGATCTGTGTCTGTTTTCTCACAGGCCCTGCCGTCCTCCATGTTGATCGTTGGGATCTATTGCAGCGTGATCGCCGCTGTCTTCCTACTACTCAAGGTGGTGAATTACCGTCTGCACCGGGCACTGGACGAGGGAGAGGTGGTGGAGCGCAGCGCCAGCCAGCTGACCAACCGTGGGGCCAAGCTGGAAGGGGGCAATGACAGAAACGCTACCTGCCGTGAGGACAGCAACGGCCCTGGGTACGACACTTACACTCTTAAGCTGAGGGAACACAAAGCCACTTTGTGGCTTGGAACTTGGCTTCAAGAGATTAGGTTTCAGGCCACTGCATGGCACACCATGGGAGACTTGGGGTTTGATACAGCAAAGTTGCCTCAAACTAGGTTTCCTGGAACCAGGTTTCAAGCCACAGTTCCTGAAAAAGTGGCTTTGTGTTCCTTCAGTTATACACATTGCTAATTGTAATGAAACTTGCTACAAACATTCCATAGCACAAGAGTAACATAATCTGGGGGTGTACATATGCACACAAGTGTGTCACACTATTTTTACATCTGCTGGGAGATCCGGTTATGAAATTGTGTTAAAA
This sequence comes from Polyodon spathula, assembly GCF_017654505.1. Classification (NCBI taxonomy): domain Eukaryota; kingdom Metazoa; phylum Chordata; class Actinopteri; order Acipenseriformes; family Polyodontidae; genus Polyodon; species Polyodon spathula. Next base: position 20,014,704 of record NC_054550.1, read on the forward strand.
CTTGGTACAGACATTCTGTAGCTATTCAGCAGTCTTACAGCTACTGCCTCTTCCCAGGATGGCCAACTTCCGCTTCCGTCCTACCATCGAGTCAGCCCATCCCTGTGAAGGTGTGCCACCAACCTTAATTTGCACCCTACCTGGTCGGGAGGTAGATTTGTTCACACTACCATACATTTCTAGTAGGGATGGGCACCAATATCGATACTTTGATATTATATCAATAATTACCTATCACGATATCGTGGGATAAAAAAATATTTCAAGGACGCTCGCAGATAAATACTTTTTATTGCTAATAATAGCCCCGTGCAAATACGAAATGGCACGAAATATAAAAAGAAAAATCATTATAAAGCAAACGTAGAATGACATTTTTAAATTGGGAGGTATATACAAAAACTTGCAATTGTAGTTGTCAAGGCTTAGCCGTTACCATGGACACCCTCTGAAGGGAAACGGAAGCCCTGATCTAGCACTTGTGCAGATGTATAGTTTGGAGCAGTCGTTTGGGAATTCAAATTGTGATGGAAGAGAAGTTTGTTTCTAAAATGCCTAAACCACACATAACAATTAAACAGCGCTACAGAGAATTTGATCATGAGAGTATGCATGCTGCAGCAGTCAGCTGCGATAGGAGTTGAAAGATACTGTCGTTAAGTATTAGCTGTTTACCTTTATGGGGCTTGTTTGCTTATATTTTGTATTAGTATGCTAATTATTTGTTATTTCAAGAGGTGCAAACTTTGCACTTGAGCAAATGCTGTTTTGGTTTTGAAGGATTTTGAATGAGTGAATCTGCTTTGCTTTTGGTTTAAATACTGAGAAACCCCAAGCTTATACTGGGGCCCTGCATCAGTGCAGTGGGATTGAAATACAATTTTTATGGGTAGATTACTGTATGTGCAATAATTATGACAGCCCCACAGTAGGACAGTGTAAATATATATTTTTTATATTTTATGTTATTATGTTTTTATAGAGGGCGTGGGCAGTATTTACAGTTAGTGGGGGAGTGTACTTTACCTTTATTGCCGCTAGTGAGAAATTGTGGTAACTAAATAATTTTTCTGTGCGAGGTCTGTTTGTCAGAATGTTAAAAACAAACAAAAAAAAAAAGCAAATAATGTTTAATAAAAAATCTGTATATTTAAAACATGATGTATACTCTGCTATTATTGATATACAGTGCCTATAGAAAGTCTACACCCCCTTAAATTTTTTTCACATTTTGTTGTGTCAGTGCCTCAGTTTCATGCATTTAAATGCATTATCTACACATCATAGTCCGCACTGTTAAGGGGAAAAAAAGTTTATTAAGAAAAAAATTATATATTACAAAACTGAAAGATCATAATTGGATAAGTCTCCACCCCCGAGTTAATACTTGGTGGAAGCACCTTTGGCAGCAATTACAGCTGTGAGTCTGTTGGGATAGGTCTCTATCAACTTTGCACACCTAGATTTGGCCATATTTGACCATTTTTCAAGCTCTGTTAAGTTCCTTTGATGGACAGCAATCTTCAAGTCATGCCACAAATTTTTGATTGGATTTAGGTCGGGGCTCTGACTGGGCCACTCAAGGACATTTACCTTTTTGTTCCTTTCCACCCCAGTGTAGCTCTGGCTGTGTACTTTGGGTCGTTGTCATGCTGAAAGGTGAACGCCCTTCCCAGTTTCAGCTTTCCTGCAGAGGGCAGTAAAGTTTTCCTCAAAGACTTCTCTGCAGTTTGCGCCATTCATTTTCCCTTCTATTATGACAAGTGCCCCAGTCCCTGCGAATAATAAACACCCCCATAACATGATGATGCCACCACCATGCTTCACATAAGGGATGGTGTTCTTTGGGTGATGCGCTGTGTTGGGTTACAGGGCTCGCAAAATCGTTAGCTGGACGTTCCGAGAAATCTGTCGGACAACATGTTTTTTTATCTGCTTGCCCGGTGGACAATCCGATTTTTTTTTTTACTCTATAACAAGATAACGTTCTGTGCTTTAATCAAACAGCGGTTTCTCAATCGAGATTCTGCTCACAGATCATCCCGGTAAAACATGTTTAGAGGGATCAGTGTTTTTCGTTGGTAATGCTTGAGTGATTTCCGGGGTGACGTTCACGTAAACATTGCTTACTCTACTCTGCTCACCAAGACTCACATTTTGTTTTCTTCTTCTTATCTGTATTAAATCGTTAACGTTATTTCCCAACCCAGGAAAAAAAAAAAAATTAAAAAAATCGAATACGATAGTTATTGTCACTGACTCAGATTTAGCATGTAGCATGTTGACATCGCTGTTTTCACTTTTTTTAAAAGTGATTAGTAAAATCTACTGGTAATTTTATTTTAAATGTATGGTGCTTTCTTGAAACTTATTGTACCGAGTGCAGCAACGGTCAGGGTCCAAACCGTCAGCCAAGTGTAGATAGACTATTTACATCCTCGCTATATATATATGGTCTTCATTATACAATTACATAACGATTAAAAAAATAAATAAAAATCAAACTGCTGGTCTATGCAACCGGCACGGCAAAGCAACATTTCTTTTCTTTTTTTTTTTAAATAAGGAACCAAGATTGGAATTAACATTTGCAATTGAAACCAAACAGACATTTGTTGATGCACTTTTTTTCTGGGGGGGGGGGGGATTGTTGTACTGTGTTCTTCAACGAATAGGATATAGCCAGAATACTGGATGCAGCTTGCCACAAATAGGTACTGTACTTGTAATTCTACTTTTATTCACAATCTCAGCATTATTATTATTAATATTATTGTTATCGTTATTATTATTATTATTAGTGCTAGTAGTGACAAATAATGTAATAATAAAGAATCAAAGAATAAAACAGTTCTAATATTATTAATAGTTTAGCTAATGCCTTTATCCAAGGTGATTTCCTTAACTTACTCCAGCAGCTTATATTGTTTGTTTTGGATTGTTCTTTTACTGTAGAGAACAAAAGGCTTTGGACCCAAACAGGGTTCCTATAGCGAGGGTGTACTGTGTTTGGTATTTGACTTATATGCTTAATAGACAACACTTGCACATGTTACTATATAATTTGTGCACATTTTTTATTTCATTTTTGTTATTTTTCACCTCACATATTGTTCAACATTTAAGAAGTTATAAAGAGGTTTGGATGAGAATCCAATATCGACAGCAATTATACTTGTGCCAGAATTGTCTGGTTTTAGTATACTGTTACTGTGAAACCAATATTCTATCCTATTTTGGCACAAGTATACTTGCAGTATACAACTTTGTTTAATATTCTTTTTGCAAATAATGCAACATAGTTCTCAAATATTGGACATTTCTTAGATTGTATCTTACTTCTCTTTTGCATACCTGCATTGTCTATAAAGCTATAATGCTTTGCGGTGGCCCACCTATGAGGATAACTATCAGAAAACTAGTAGAAACTAATTAAAACACAAGTCTGGGAAAAACAAATGGAAATCTGGAGAAAGTATGGAATTTTGATGTTGAAAAAGTGTGTGAACCCTGAGATACTATACCTTTATTGAGTACAGTGAACTTGGTACAAATCACACTCCATAGGTCAATTATGGGCAACTTGACATTTTTTTTGGACAACCAAATGTTGACAATGGACTGCCAGAAGGGCAAGTACCATTACCAAAATTTTGCGATCCCTGGGATTGCACCAAACATAACTCTTTGCATTTAGACCAAAAAGTTCTGTTTTAGTTTAGTCAGACCACAAAACTTTTTGCCGCATGGCTACAGAATCTCCTGCTTTTTTTTTTTTTTTTTTTTATTTGTGGAGTGCTTGGGATAATGTTGTCACATGCACTCTTACTTCAAAGGCCAGATTTGTGGAATGTTTGGTATAATGTTGGGATTCAAGGTGGGGCTTTTTTGAGTAGTTTGGAGGGGCCTGATTAGGCCTTGGTGGTTACACCTTCCACCTTAATACCATGACCAGGCCAGATATTCAAGGTCTTTGATATTTTCTTATACCCATCTCCTGATCTGTGCCTTTCAACAACTTTGTCCCGGAGTTCCTTTGAAACTGGTGTGTGATTTTGAAGGAGATTGGTTACACCTGAGCTAATTTAGGATTTCTATTACAAGGGGGGTGAACATTTATCCAACCAAGCTATTTCAGTTTTTATTTTTAAATCATTTTCTACAAATTTCTAGACTATTTTTTTCACTTGGAAGTTGTGGGGTAGGATGTGTAGATAAATGAAAAAAAACCTACTTTAATGCATTTTAATTCCAGGCTATAAGAAAACAAAAGGTGAATATTTTGAAAGGGGGTGTAGACTTTCTATAGGTACTGTACATCTATTTGAGTTTTATTAAGGTGTATCTGTAATAAAACAAAATAAAATGGAATTTGAAAAATAAAAATAAAATTGTGAAAAATAAAACAAATTTGTAAAAAAAAAAAAATAATTCATGGGTCTACTAATACTGCTAAAAATACAAATGTAGAATAATCAAGTTTATTTTAATATACAGCAAACACTATACGTACCAATCATTGGCAGTCTCATAGGCAAACATCACACACTAAAATATTATTTAACAATTTTAGTCCATTGATTGGCATTTAGGTACCAAACGCTATTTGCGTGCTGCATTAAGCACCATTGGCCATCCGTTTTGCATTTTTCTGAGATATGCACATAAGTCAGCTGTTTATTACTTACACTATTATTAATGTACATATAAATGTTAACAGTTGCTATTATAAATCTGTCTATATGTTTGTGTGGCAAAGTGGCTGCTGATTGTGAACAGGTGACGGGTGATGCAGTGCAGGAATAATCACAGGCAGGCAATTTATAATCCAATTTATAAACCAGACAATAAACCTCCAACAATACACACCTATGTGTAAAGCATGGAATAAAATACAACTGGTTCTGCACAACTAAATAATAAGCGTCTTTTATCCGCCCCACAATAATACAGTCTGGGTGCGTGCTATAGTGCTCGTGGTGGGTGATAATCTTTTACAAAAACAGTAAGTGCGAGTGCAGTGATGATCCTGTTAGTGCTGGCTCAAAGCAACAGCCCCAGGTCCGTGTTAGCTGTCTGATGATGAAACAAAACACAGAACACTCATGAATACTTTCTCTTATTTTCAAAGGACAATCTCCCAGTCCTTCCAGTTCCTTGTATCTTAAACAAAGCGAAGGAAAAGATTAGCGTTTCTCTGGCCCCTTATGCTATTCCGCATGACCCCATGGTAAACGATTACAGCTGCGTCTATTGCTTGCAGCTGCTACCTCGTTTACCTTCTAGGGCAATACGTTCCTGCAACAGAGTCTTGCTTCCATCCAGGCTGACCTACTTCCCGACCTCGGAAATGAACTGTCAGGCCAGCCCGTCCAGATACTTTTCCTTTCCCTATTTAGCACCCTCAGAGGTCGAGAGGGAGATTTACAACCAGAACTCATTGTATTTCTGTCACATATCCAACCGCTTAGAGTTGGACTGAATCTACCTTTCCCATTACTCCAATGCCAGATACCACCGAGTTATTAGGGCATTGCTGTACTTCATCATGCTTAACCACTTGAGTGGGTTGTGGTCTGTGACAAGATCAAACAAGTGCCGCAGCAGGTAGTATCGTAAAGAGTGAGTATCCCATTTAATGGCTAAACACTCCTTTTAGACTACGGAGTAGTTGCGTTCCCGAGGTAGTATCTTTTTGCTGATGTACAGTATTGGGTGTTCTACTTCAGCTATCTTTTGGGACAAGACAGCACCCAAACCTACATTCAATACGTTGGTGTGGAGGATGAATCTCTTGGTGAAATCTGGTGTGACAAGAGTGGGGGCCTGGCAAAGTCTACGCTTAATCGTCTAATCCCAGAAGTGGCCTCACCTGTGTCTTGGTTTTGGGGATCGCTGCGTCAACCAAAGCCTGGATTTTGGTGACTACAGGTCTCGCCCATCCATTCTCCATTAAAAATCCCAAATATTGAGTTTCTTTTTTGGCAAGTGCACATTTCCTCAAGTTAGCTGTCAGCTGGGCTGCCCTTAGAGACTGAAGGACGGCTGCAATCCTAGCCAAATGCTCTCGCCAGGTGGAGCTGTAAATAACCATGTCATCAGTATACGCTGCTGCATATTTATGATCTGGGCGTAAAACCTGGTCCATCAGTCTCTGAAAGGCAGTGGGTGCATCGTGTAACCCAAACGGCATGGTTTTAAAGTGAAACAGCCCTTCTGGTGTTGAAAATGCGTTTTTCTCTCTAGAGCTGCGGGTTAAAGGGATTTGCCAGTATCCCTTTGTCAGGTCCAGAGTGGAGATAAACCTCGCTTTTCCCAGTCTATCTAAAAGTTCGTCGACCCGAGGCATGGGGTACACATCGATCTTGGCAATAGCATTTACCTTTCTGAAATCTACACAGAAGCGGTTAGTGCCATTCTTCTTGGCCACTATGACAATAGGACTGCACCACTCGCTCCTGGAAGACTCAGTCACCCCAAGCTCGAGCATGTCCCATACCTCTTTGCGAATGCCACTTTGTCGACTTTCTGGGATCCGGTACGGTCTCTCTCGCACGGTGACACCTGGTGGAGAGATAATGTCATATTCAACCAAATTAGTTCTGCCGGGCAAGTCAGAAAAAACATCACTGAACTCCTCAATAAGCTTACGCAGCTCCCTTTGCTGATCTGGAACCAATTGTTCCCCCATCAAAATGACTTTTGTGCTAGGAGTCTTTGGACAGTGGCCTAAATCGTCCTATGTATTGCTTGGGGCTATGAACAAGACCTCCCTTGCCTGCCAGGGCTTTAATAATAATGATAAATTTCACGTTCATTATGGCGATCTAGCTGTCTAATTTCATAATGCACTTTCCCTATAGCCCGAATCACTTCATATGGCCCCTGCCATTTAGCACACAATTTCGATTCTGGTGAGTGAAGTAGCAGCATTACCTTGTCTCCTGGTCGAAAGGTTCGAATTAGTGCATTTTTGATGTAATGCTGCTGTTGTCGGTGCTGAGCCGATGTGAGGTTGTCCTGGGCCAAACGACTGACCAGATCTAGACGATCTGTTAGTAGGAGCACATGCTTCACTACATTTTTGGGCTTTGTTCTCCTCCCACCCCTCTCTCAACAGATCGAGGATGCCGCGAGGCCTTCGGCTGTACTAAAGCTCGGCATGAAGTTTTAACATCTACTCTCGTGTAATGGAAATCATGAAGATCTGGATACATCCAGTGACTGCTGTGAATAGTGCAGCTGGCAACAAGGGAAAGACCTTGTGACAGCCTGGAGAGACAGCTGACAGGAGGAAAGAGACCCCATTGGGGCTGGCAAGGGTTAGCTGCCCTTGTCGGCAGTATCCAGCTCTGCGTTTACAGGATGCTAGAGACACCCGACCAAGGCTTCTAAGAAATTAAAGAGAAAAATACCCCTAGAGTCTGCGAGAGCAGGGGCAGAAGATGACTCAACGTTGGACAACACGGTTAACGACTTAGGAATGGAAACGGATATGAGGATGGAGAGTACTTCACAAAAGACTAGTTCAAGATCTGCAGTTAGCAAAGACATGGAACTCCAGGTTTGTGTCTGCGGCTGGAGCAAGGCGACAACGGTCAGGGGTTTGAAGATTCATCAAGGAAGAATGAAATGCTTGAGGGAGAAGGGACAAGGGCCTCGCATTGATCAGTACTTCTTACGAAGTCAGTCAAATCAGTCGAATGAAATCCAGTGACAGGAAGCAAACCACAGTTCGCAGGATATCGGCACCCCTGTCATAGGCGTCAGGAGGACTTGCATGGACACAATTAGTGATGAACCTAATGATCCTTGTGAACCCGGTCAGACAAACCAGCATAAGAGAGAAAAGAACCTCAACGGGCACAAGCCTGGAGTTAAATGGCCAAGAGCTTGAAAAACTGCATGGGACACAGTAAATACAGATCTCTGTTTTGCGTTGGAAAGGTTAAGTGGAACAGTTGAAAAGAAGCTGGATAAATTTGGGGACATCATCTACGCATATGGAAGTGAGAGGTTTGGAATTGAAAAAAGGAAGGAAAAAGTACAAACTATTCCTGGAAGGTCTAGACGGCAGCAGGAGATTGAACGCTTAGTTAGAGAAAGGAGACAGCTGAGGAAGCAGTGGAGAAGAGCAGAACAAAGTCAGAAGGAGGGACTCAATCTCTTACAAAGGGTCATAAAAGATAAGCTTGCAACATTGCGCAGAGCTGAGCACCTACGGAAACGCTACAAAAAGAAGGAGCGTGCGAGAACTAACTTTTATAAAGACCCATTCAAATTTGTAAAGAAGTTATTCACCAGTGAGAAGAATGGCACACTAAAAGCATCTAAGGTTGAGCTGGAGAGATATTTGGAGGAAACACATACAGATTCAAAAAGGCAGGAGCCTGTGTCAATTCCTTCAGATATCCCACCTATCAATCCACCAGAATACCAAATGGAGGACTGTGCACCTAAGTGGAAAGAAGTAGAGCAAGCTGTGAAAAAAGCAAAGGCATCATCATCTCCAGGGCCTAATGGAGTTCCGTACAGAGTGTACAAGAGTGCTTCTGGAGTTCTACGAATCCTGTGGAAATTGATGAAAGTGGCATGGGAAAAACAGGTTGTACCAAGAGCATGGCGCCGAGCAGGTGGAGTCTTTATACCAAAAGAAAAAGATTCTACAAGCATCAATCAGTTTCGTCCTATTTCCCTATTAAACGTAGAAGGCAAGATTTTCTTCAGCACTATTGCTCAGAGATTGTCAACTTACCTATTAAAGAACTGCTTCATTGACACTTCAATACAAAAAGCGGGCATTCCAGGTTTCCCAGGATGCTTAGAACACATCAATAATCTGTCAACAAATTCAATCAGCTAAAAAGGAGAGGAAGGAGCTCCATGTGACATTCCTGGATTTGGCTAACGCCTATGGTTCAGTGCCACATGAACTTCTTTGGGCAGCATTTGATTTTTTCAGTGTACCGATAACAATAACAAATTTAGTGAAAGCCTACTTTGGAGATTTGCAATTTAGTTTTTCAACTTCACAATTCAGCACTACATGGCAATGCCTAGAGGTTGGAATAATGGCAGGATGCACCATTTCTCCACTGGCTTTTACCATGGCAATGGAAGTAATCATTAGGGCATCAAAATGGGTAGTAGGAGGAGAGCGCTTGGCTTCTGGAATGCGACTACCACCAATTCGAGCATACATGGATGACATGACAACCATGACTACAACAGTAGCCTGCACTAATCGGTTATTGGGCAAATTAACCAATAACATTGAATGGGCACGAATGCAATTTAAGCCCACTAAATCAAGGAGCATCTCTATAATTAAAGTCAAAGTAGTAGATAAAACGTTCTTCGTTAATGGTGAGACAATACCAACAGTCTCTGAGAAGCCAGTGAAGAGTCTTGGGAGATGGTACGACGGGGATCGAAAGGACACAGTTCGTGTGGGAGAAGTTAGACAACAAGCAGTGGAAAGGTTGAAGAGCATAGACAGCTGCGCTCTACCAGGCAAACTAAAACTCTGGTGCTTTCAGTGTGGTCTACTGACGAGGTTGCTGTGGCCACTGACTGTGTACGAGGTTTCTTTGACAACAGTAGAGAAGCTGGAAGCTTTAATCAGTTCATACATCAGGAAATGGTTGGGAGTTCCACGCTGCCTCAGCAGAGTGGGACTTTATGGTAAAGGAATACTGCAGCTACCAGTCTCCGCTCTAACCGAGGAATTTAAGAGCGCCAAGGTCAGACTGGAAATGACATTAGTAGAGTCACGTGACAAATGCGTAAGGGAGGCAGCACCTGTGTTGAAAACTGGAAGAAAGTGGGAGGCAAAGAAAGCTGTAGAAGATGCAAAGGCTGCCCTTCGAATTGGTGATATCATGGGGCAAGTTCAGCATGGAAGAGGGGGTCTTGGTCTCAGTTCAGCTCCTCCTACATGGCACAAGGCAGCCCCAGCTCAAAGGAGGAAGCTGGTAGTCAACGAGGTGCAAAAGCAGGAGGAGAGGATGAGGTGTGTAAAGGCCATTTCCCAGGCCAAGCAGGGAGAATGGATGAGATGGGAGAGTGTGGAACAATGCAAGATTGGCTGGCAAGACCTATGGACAATGGAACAGAGCAGGATCAGTTTCCTCATCAGATCAACATATGATGTTCTCCCATCACCACAGAACCTAAACCTCTGGGTGGGTGAGGATCCCTCATGTCCTTTGTGTTCATCACCTGCAACATTAAGGCACATTTTGACAGGATGTAAGGTGGGTCTTAGCCAAGGATGGTTTACTTGGCGCCATGACCAGGTGCTGCGATGTTTGGCCTTAGCATTGGAAGACAAGTGTAACCTGACCAATAAGTTGCCACCAGTTCCATCAAAACATTACACACAAAAGACAACATTCCTCCGCCCAGGAGAGCAACCACCAAGAAAAGGTGTTAAAACCAATCCTCGCCCAGGACAACTGGAAGCTGCTAGAGACTGGAAAATGCTGGCAGATGTTGGTCAACGGCTTATTTTTCCACCTGAGATTGCCACCACTAACCTTCGACCAGATATTGTCTTGTGGTCTGGATCAGCACACCTTGTTCATCTGGTAGAGTTAACAGTGCCATGGGAGGATGCTGTAGATGAGCTGTACGAGAGGAAGAAACTGCGGTATGCTCAACTAGCCACTGAAGCGGAACAGCGAGGGTGGAGAGTCTGGGTTTACCCAGTGGAAGTGGGTTGTCGAGGATTTGTGGCACACTCTACAACCCAGTTTCTCAGAGATGTCGGATTCAGTGGCCAAGAGTTGCGTCACACAGTGAAGAACTTATCTGAAGCAGCAGAGAGGAGCAGCAACTGGCTGTGGTTGAGACGGAAAGATTCTGGCTGGGGATCTCAAGCACAATAGAAAGAAAGAAACGCTGATGTACAGGTAAGTAAGCTGGGCTGAGTTGAGCGGGGGATGGAGGGGGGTGATGCTGGGACGCCAGAATCACCGTCGAGCCCTCTTGAGGTGTCGTGGGCTAGTCGACGAAACACTGAGGATGGAAGGTGCCCACTTGAAGACCCCAGAGATGTACCCTACTTAGCTCAATCCAGACGGTTGTCATGCTGATGCGCTAGGGAGGCCGCACTGTGGTTGATCCCCGGAGCCAGCATCGCAGCCATTGTGTGTGCTGATGCGCCAGGGAGGCAATAAGCTGATCCCTGGAGCCAGCATTACACTTCAGCCATTAACACCAGACAGAAAGATATCTACATCATTATATGGAAAGAAATGCAAATGGATGGAGACACATATGGATCACATTAGTTTACTGTAAAGCTACATCTTAGTTGGTACTTAGTCTTAGTTGGTACTCAAATCAGCATGAAGTTTTAACATCTACTCTCGTGTAATGGAAATCAATCGAAGGAGGAGAACCCTGTCGCACTCTGCGGCACCTCACTGCAAAAAGGAGGTAGGGAAGAAGCGATGCCCAATGTTTTTGCTCTTGTGTTACAAACTGTCTCAGCATCGATTTCAAGGTCTGATTAAAGCGTTCCACTAAACCGCCTGTGGATGATAAACAGACATCCTGATGGGATGTATTTTTAATATTTTATATACCTGCTGTAATGTATTAGACAAAAAATTGGTTCCATGATCAGTCAAAATCTCTTTGGGGATCCCTACTCTGGCCATAATCTGTACTAATTCGTTGGCTATTGCAGCGGCACTAGTGGATCTCAATGGAACTGCCTCTGGGTATCGCGATGCATACTCTGTCACTACTAATATATGCGTATACCCGGTGCTACTCGCTGGCAGTCTGGGCATGTGGCTACGTATCTCGACACATCAGTATGAAGACCTAACCAATAGAATTGGACCAATATCCGTTCCCTCGTTTTCTCGGCTCCGAGGTACCCCGCAAAAGGGATATCATGCGCCAGCCTCATGACCTTGGTCCTACAAGATGAGGGAACCAATAATTGTGTTACAGGCTGTCCTGTGCCCATGGCCAGATTTACTCTATACAGTAATCGCCCCTTGATACTGAAATGTGGATTTACTAGCGCCCCAGCGCCATCAACATCCTTACCTTCAATAGACCAGACCTGCCCCCAAGCATGCACTAGTGACGGATCATTGTGTTGGCCCCACACTATGTCCGCGCTTGAGTACCACATGTCCAGTACATTGAGAGGGGCTGGAGTAGCATCTGCCCTGGTTGGCCCAGTAACCTCGCCCTCTCGGTCACACTGCGTTCCGACTCCCTTTGACTGACGTTTGTTACCATTCAGGCACTTTCCCACCAGACCCCAGCCTTGTCTCAAAGATGCTCCCTCCCATTTCGCGGTCCATCTCTCTCTATTCGTTTGTCTAGGATGGAAAATAGGGGAAAACATTTCAGGATGAAAAGGAAATGCATCACCAATTTGTTCCCTTTTCTTTCTTCCTACCATGTTTACATGTATGGCTGAAACTGCCATTATTTGCATCAATTCTTTGGCCAGTCTCGGCCCAGAATAACTGGGTGTGGCAACCTTTCCACCACCCCTACTATGAGTTGACGTTTTATTGGTCCTACGGATAAGTATACTTTTAGGGTGGGGTATGCTGCTGTGTCTCCATGGATACAGGAGATGGCCACCTGACCGCGTGGCCACCACGACACACCGCCCAGGAGAGCTGTCCGAATTAAGGTTTGCTCAAAACCCATGTCCACTAATGCGCGGGTTTTCACATTTCCTAAAACCACATCAATCATACAAGGCCCCTCCTGACCATTTTCCCCACGCTTACCTATTTCAGGTGCCCAATTACACGCGGTCACGTCACACTCCATGGCAGCGGGGCATGACTTGGCCATATGTACTGGTTGGTGGCACCTAAAACAAATCGGGGGGACAGAGGGAAACAGGGTTAAGAATTTGTCCCGCTTCTGGTATGGCAACGGGGCAGGGGCAGGACCTCTATCCGAGCTGGGGGCCAACCTTGGTCGCCATGGGGGGAGGCAGGGGGGCCCATTGGGGTCGGCGGTCTCGGAGGTCTGGGTCCCGGGACGGATGGTGGGGGTGGTGTTGGAGGAGAGAGAGGTAGGGGTCGGCTGCTCCGAAGAGCAGGGGCCAATAGTATCTCAATCCGGACAGAAACTAGGGAGTCATTGAAGTTTTCCGCCAGCTGCACAGTCTCCTCCAGGGTGTCGGTGTTGTGGCACCGAATACAAGCCTGGGTATTGGTGCCGACCACATGGCAGGACTGCTCCACCACTATTTCCTCCCCCATCTGTGCCACGGTCTTATTTTCCGGGGCAGCCGGTGCACCATGTGGTCACACAACCGCTCTGCGACCTGGGGCATGTTTCCGGGGATCTTCGGTACTCCCTAAAGTGTACCCTATGGGTTTCTGCCGTTATGTTGAGACGGCAAAGGGTGGCCTATTTCACTAGGTCGTAGTTGGTGGCGTTGAGATCGCTCGAAGCCCCTTAGGCTGCCTGAGGTTCCTTAATCAGGCAGGGTCCCAGCTGGCTTGCCCAGAACTCCCTCCGCAGTGGTAGCCAGCCGTTCGAATGCCTCCAAGTACGTTTCCAGGTCGTCCTGCCCCATAGTGATAACGGGTCATGGTATGATTTCGTGCTCAAGTACCCGGTTTATGTCTGAAGTCAACAAGCGGCAGACAAAGATAGTGCTCAATCTGGGAGCAAAGTACGTGGCGAGTATGTAGGCTATAGATTTTTGTAGTCTCTAGCTATATGACATGATTGATTAGCCTCCTTAACTTTAGTATGTACAATTAGACATTTATTGTAAGGCAAATTGGGTTTATGTTTTCTTATATAGTAGAGTATTTTAATATTGTATAATATCAGTTGGCAGCGTGAATATCAGGATAGCCAATGTGAGCAGACTTGAGTTAGAAAGTGCAGCAAATAAATACTTTTAATTAAATAATAATCACCACACAAAACAAAAGGGCACGATGGCCAAATAAAAAGACACACAAAACAATCTAAACAGTTACTAATAGACAACTAGAAAAACACAGCTAACATGCTCTCACTCATTGTTACCAAACAGGTCCTCTCACACTCCCAGTCACTCTCCTTTTATACAGGTGCCTGGACTAATTGATTAATTAACACCTCATTAGTCCAGGCACATTCCACGCATTCCTCACACAAACTAATTTACTCAAAGATCCACCCTGCAGACTTACTCACATCCATTCTAAACAACACAAAACGCACAGACAGGTTGCACCCTGTCAGTCTCTTAAAATTAAAAGATACTGGAACTGAAAAAATGTTTATAAAACTAAAATATTTATTTCTGAACAACTAAAACTAAACAATAATTTTAAAAAGAAAACTAAATAGAAACCAAATAATTATTATCTTACCAACTAAACATAAACTTAAACTGAATTGAAATGCTGAAACTGAAAAAACACTCCTTTGTAATATCCAAATATCTTGGAGAAAAGCTATTATTTGTGTAACTAGACTCTGTTCCATGAACCAAACATATAATCAAAGATTGACATTGCATGTGTTTCCTATGAAAATGTTGGCTTGTGAGCAGCGTTCCCTCTAAGCTTTTTTGATACTGACAAACTTGCCGTTTTGACTGAGAGGGTAAATTATCAGTGAGAAACCTTCGGCCACGCATTAACCCTTTTAATATATTTTTGTTGCAGTATACAATTTTGAAACAATATTCCAACACAAGTATCTCAACAATTTTACAATTTACTTTAAAGACATTTACTGTGTTTCTGCCTCAGATTTTTTATCATCCTGATCCTATGCAGCCCTGTCAGTTGTTATCATAGATAGACTGCATGCTTAACTGGTGGCCTGCATGAAATTGCTTTATACTACTGCATAAAATACTGGCATCGGCCCTGCCTTCATTTGTAACCAGCTTTAGGGCTACTGATTGTTACATTTTTGGAAATACCAAATTCATTTTTTCCAATTCTGTTTGTTCCCACTTTTTGTCAACATATTTAACAATTACATAAATATAGCGTTGGTAGTTAAAATAAATAAACTTAATAAATATTGCCACAATTTTTTTTTTTTTGTTGTAATAGTAAGTAAAGCACCTGAAGACACATATAACCTGTCATAATGTTTATAGACATCACTTAGCTCATTGCTGGCATTAAAATAAGCAGGAAAACCTAAGAATTATATTACAACAGTTCAGAAAACCATGTGTCCAGTACTTTTGTGAGAACCATATTTACAGTCTTCCACTATCGCAGTAGTTCAGTCTACAAATAAAGGTGTTTTGAAAATACCTTTTTAGCTTGTTGCTGGCATTTACATTAACAATAAAAAAAATATGAAACAGTTTAGTAACAGTCCACCAATGTCTTGTGAGAGTAATCCTATGTACAGTACTCCAGAAATTAAGTTTAGCGTTTTACTGGCATTATAATAATAACCAGGATAAAATATGAAACACTGATAAAGGCGTATTGACTGACTCTCTGCTCTAAAACAGGTTTGCTGGTATGTATTATCCGATTGTAATTTAAATAGTGCCCCTTTTCATGTAAACACATAATTAATCCTCTCAGTTGTTTCTTTCCTAATTCTGCAGTGTTATTTGCAAAAGATTTAAAGAGTAGCGTGTCTCCAGAGAGAATGTCTTTATGAAACCAATGGTGTGTAGTGTAGTGACTACATCCTTTACACAGTAAAGTGATTGATTTCCTTTAAGGATTGTATCGCTAGAAAAAGTTTTGAGCTCATTTCTTTGTTGTCAGAAAATATAATTCAATTAAGAAAATGCCATGGTTTAAAATTGCTAATTGTAGCTTCATTAAAGGCAGGTAGCGTGGAAAGAAATAAATTAAACAATAATGAAATACTCAATGAATTTAGCTTACTTACTGTGGGAAAGCTCCGCCTTGAGCGCAGTACCTTGGGTATTAGTTTTTCAGTATAGAAGAATGCAATGCTTTACCATTGTTGCCATCTTATTTGCTTCCTTATTCTCTACGTGTTTACGACTGGCATTATGATGTTTAATGGTATTAACTTGTACATGATCACGCAAATTACAGCAGAACTTTAAGAATACTATCACACAATCCTCATATAAATAATCAGATTTCTTTTAGATCTGTCTTACTGAGCTTCCTTGGTGCAGCCGCCATGCTGCGTTTCAGCAGAGACATAGAGTGAAGTCACGTGATGAATAATCTTCAATTACTATACACTTAAATGTGTATTTTCAACTAATGTGCTGATTACATTTTCACCAGTTTCAAAACGCTTGAGATGATTTCTGAAATGGTTGTTTTTTAAAAGGTAAATAAAACAAACTGTCAAGGTGTGAGTACTGTGATTTTTATTTATGTTTACCGAGTATTTATACTTCTGAATAATGCAAAAAGATTGTGCTTCACTGATTTTAGTATTCAATCATACGACAAGTTAAAAACTGTAAGCAACACCTAGCAACACTCTCTATAGAGGCAGAGACTCCGGCTTCGCCCACCCTGTACCAGTAGAGTCGCTGGTGCCCGAGCGAGCTCTGCACTAATGTGACGTGCATTTTTACAGAGGGAAATCAGAGAATCAGCTTCAAGATAGACACAAATACGCTTAAATGCTTTGTAAGAATGGTCTCAAAATAATAGGTTTACCTTGAGAGACTGGAGTCTCGATTTGAGGTTGATATTTATGATAATAACTTGTGAAAGTTAGTAAACTGAGTGGGAAGGTTGTTGTCAGGTACTGTGAAAAATATGCACATTTTAGCCTTAGAGGGAACGCTGCTTGTGAGTCAGAATTGGAAACCTGGTATGCTACACAATGGCAAAACATTGTATGTGATACACCAATGGCCAATACAGGGTTAACATTATTATAATAATTGTGGGCAACCCACCAGGTCATTAAGGGCTACATTTTTCCTTTAAGTACCACAGTTTATTTTTCTCTGTCCTGAGTTTAAGTTCTTTAATTGATGCCTTTGTTACACTGTGTGCAGGACACAAATTTACTGCAATCCACTCCCACAAGCTTTCCTAGTTAAACAATTTAAAACATTAAAGAAATATGTTTCTGTATGTTCTAGTGAGGCTAAAACTTATCTATGAAGTCTGCAAACGCTGATTTATCTAAGGGGTACACAGCACAAGCCTTGCATATGTTATGTATTGAAAAGGATTAGTGTAGGTCCCGCTGCTTGGAATGAGGCTAAGGAGATTGCAAATTAACATTGCCTTAAATCTGTTTTGATTTGTTACAAGAAGTTATTTCGCTTACTGTTTATATATCCTTCTGATTTCCCAGGATTGTTGCTGAATAGTTCTACACAACACTCACACAGCTTAGATCTAGCGGATGACACGTCACCACATACATTTGCATACCTTGCAGACTAGAGGACTTGCATTCACTAGTTGTTTGGACAGTCAGTGTATATTGTGCAGATTTGATGAAATGATACATTTGCAGTTTACGTTCCACTTGCTGTGGCTATAGGTCGCAGTGCATGTCTGGCACATGTAATGTGTCTATCCTTAGCGTTAATAACAAGGCTTGCTCCCTGTGTGTTTTCCAGCGATCCCGGAGGGGGGATCGAAATGACTGATTTCATCAGGGAAGTCACTCCTCCAGTGGAATGCAGCTCAAGGAATTCATTTGCAGGCATGGACTCCATCAACCAGGTAGGAAGTGGGAGTCATCTCCTTAATGAATTTTGAAATCGAGGTCCCGACATCCTGGTACTGTAGCACAAAATAAAACTGATAACTGATACTTGCAATAGTTTAAGATAGGTAGGCCACATGCAATGGAAAAAAGGGTTAATTCGTAGGTGTTGTGCGTATGCAAAAGAATTAAAAGTGAGGATAATGCCTATTTTATCAATTTTTTTCTCCATGTCAAGAATGACCTAGACAAAGAACAGGATTATCGTATGAAGGCTAAAAAAAATGATGGTTTAATTGGCATGTTCCATTGATGTAAGGGGTCTTGCCACCCCACCCCTTGACCCACTTGAATAGGATGGACCTTATGTCATCCCAGTGTCTGTTATTTTAAGTCTTGGTTTACATTGTGAAAAACTGAGACCCATAGCCAGTGAGAAACCTGGTTCTTCTTCACAAAGCTGGAGGAGGAGTGGGGGGAGAGATCAAATTGAAACTATATTAATCTGTTCAACGAATGCCAAAGATTCATATTTTGGACCCAATACCTTTCTCAGGCAGGTGGTGAGCTCATTAAGTCAGGACACCAGAGATACAATTCAGAATGCATTTGGATTTAAAGGTTAGGCAGACAGTTCACAAAATACCGCAATAAACCACTCACCTAATGTGTTATTTTTGAGCTCACTCGTGCTCTTTATTGAAACATCATGAAACTTGTTCATTGTGCAATGGGTATGTGTGTGTGTGTGTAGTGCAGCTGGCTCTTTGAGCTAAATTATATATATAATGTATATATAATGATACCTTCTACATCAGGCTGTCATTGTTTTGTTTCTAGATTGCATCTTTGGAAGGTGAAGTCACCACCACAGCCAAAGGTAAGAAAGTTACACAACAAACAAAAAGAAACATATTTTGATACGTTACATACCACTATCATTTAATACTGCAGGTGAAAATGAAAGTTGTACAGGTCAACAGTGAACTTATTGAACAAATATGATGCTTGAAATGGTATTCACTCAAACATGTTACATTAGTTTGTTCTGTGCACTACTGCCTTTTATTATCTTAACGTCTTTATTAAAATGATCATTATTTAAATAATAACTTGACTAGTATCTTGGTTGATAATATGATTTTCTTCTCACTTGCTTTTTTTAGTTCAGTTCACTTTCCCTGGTCACTTTCATTTCCAATTTAGTTACCTTGTCACTATTGAAAGTTGTCTGGTGCATTTGTATTGGATCTGTTTTTTAATGCGCAAGTTATCCAGGAACACAAGTGTTTTTTTGCAGACCATGAAAGAGGCGCGTGCATGCTGATTGTTTAGCTTCGCTCCCGTTTGCTCCAGCATAGTACTACAGAACTCTGGATTTGTGACTGCATTAGAGCATACTGACTGTGCTCTATTATGAGCTCTGGGCATCTGATTCAAGAGCTGACCATGGAGAAAGAGCTGCCGTGCAGCGTGTGTCCCAGGGAAAGAAAACAAATAAGTTCTCTATTAACTAGACTTGTCGCCTTTGCTGCAGGAGGGTCAGAGATGGGAAAGATCTCAGATGACATTAGCTTGAGCCTGGCTCAGAGCTGCAGCCTCTGCAAGGACGGGAGTCAGGAGCAAGGTGAGGCCTCCACTGTGTTGTTGCATCTCTGCTGTCACTGCCCAGCCTTTCCTCATTTGCCGGACACCTGACCACTGCTAATCTGATACACATACATGTAGTTATGTTATGGATTTATAAAAATAAAAAATAAAAATAAAATAAAAATCCTTTCACTTATTTTTTTCATGAAGCAGAAAATAGTTTGTAACTATTTGTTCTCAAAAACATATTTAACATTCATATTTTACTTCATAATTTGTAATTCAAGTATTTTACTTAGGAAACTGTGTAACTGAAAACGTTTCATGGCTCCAGATTACTGACAGTACAGCCTCACGACAATAGCCTCAGAGCCCTCATGACATCTAAGGGTATGCCCCCAGAGAGGGCCTCGCTCAGTTTGCAATATCAAGGTGGTAAAAACGCGCAAATGTCTGACCTGTCCGTGTAGCAGCATTGCAAAGCTCATCCAAGGAGGCGCTATGAAAGAGATCCCCCGAAGTCACTTGGCCCCTGGTACAATGGGCTGTAATGTCCTCCGGCAAGGGGGAGTCCGTCTGTTCATACGCCAAGCATATGGCATCTACCACCCAGTTCTAGACATTGCTTCGTTAGGGCCTGACCTCTAGAGCGGGACCCATAGCAGACACAGCTGGTTGGACTGTCTCCAGGACGCTGTCCTATCCAGGTAACAACGCAGAGCCTGGACCGGGCATAGCGTGTGCTGTCTACGGTCCTCCTCTGACCCGTGCGGGGGAGCTCTGAAAGTTTCCAGAACCTGTGGTTGGTTAATATGGAATGAGGATACCACCTTTGGCAAAAAAACTAGGTTTGTTCATAATGACACCCGTGAGTCATTTACAGTGAAAGCTATACATGTTATCGATGGACAGCGCATGAAGCTCACTTCCTTGTCTGGCAGATGTAATGGCTATTAAAAACGCCACTTTCAAGGAAACAGGGCGCAGCTCTGCTGACGCCATGGGCTCAAATGGGGGACCCATAAGGACCTGCAGTACCATTTCCAGATCCCACTTAGGGACCATTCTTTTCATGGGAGGACAAAGCCTCCGAGCCCCTTTAAGAAATTGCACTGCCAGGAAGTGTGCCTCAGGGGACACAGAGTCAATTTTATCGTGTTACACTGATATTGCTGTCAGGTATACCTTCAGAGCGGACGCGGATTTTCCCGCATCAAACAGGTGTTGTAAGACGGTTAGAATTGTCTCAATAGGGCAGATCACAGGATCGTGACCTTCAGCAATGCACCAGTCTTGGAAAACTTTTCATTTATATGAATACTGGGCTCTAGCGCTAGGTGCCCTAGCAGACTGTAGTGTCTCTCCCATTGCATGTGGCAAACCTCATCTGGATAGACAGCTCCATTCAATGGCCAGAACCAGAGTTGGAGCTGGGCTTGGTTCTGGTGCCATAATAACCCCTCCGCTTGGCTCAGGAGGTCATTGCAGAGCGGGAGCTGCCACAGTTGACCCAACAATATGTTGGAGAGGAGAGCAAACCAGGGGCGCCTTGGCCATCTGGGTGCAACCATCAAAACCTCTGCTTTCTCCACCCTGATCCTCTCTAGTGTCAGGGGTAATCGCTGTAGCGGAGGGAACGCATACAAGAGCTCCTGTGGCCGGGGGTGAGCTAGGGCGTCTACTCCCAGGGGACCCCCATCTCTCTCCATAGAGAACCATAGGGTGCAATGAGTGGACTCGGCTGTGGCGAAGAGGTCGACTTGAGCAGTATGAAATCTCTCCCAAATATATTCCGAGCTGACTGGAGCCCCTTTGGACAGGAGGTCTTCTGCTTTGTTTTCCACAATGGGGAGGTGAACCGCCCTGATGGAACGCAAGTTTCTGTGCGTCCAGGACAGGAGTCTGTGCGCTGCGTGGTGAAGGCCCCGAGAGCGCAGGCCACCTTGGTGGTTTATGTAGGCTACCACTGTAGTGTTGTCCATCCTGACCAGTACATGTTTGTGCGTTAACTGCTGGCGAAAATGAGATAGCGCCAGGGCTACTGTCTCCCATTCCAGACCACTCCCCAGCCCAGGCTGGAGGCGTCCATGGTGACAACTTCCCTTCTGTGAGGGGAGATCCGAGGTCCAGATTGCTGGGACGAAGCAACCACTCCAGTGTCTTCGGCATTGTCTGGACACTCGCACCAGCCGGTATCGATCGCAGACCAGGTGCAACTTGAGCGTATTTACCCAGGCTTGAAGCGGGCGCATTCTCAGCAGCTCTAAGGGAAGGATTCTCAAGGGGGCTGCCATCAGCCCCTTTGGAATATTCTGACTTGTAGAAGAGCATCCTTTCTGAATTGGGAGAGTGTGACTTCCAATGACCGAATCCTGTCTTCTGACAGTGAGGTAAGCATGCTCACAGGGTTCAGTTTGAACCCCAAGAACACTGTGGACTGAGACGATACAAAGTTGCTCTTCTGTTGATGTATGGAGAGCCTTAACTTTGTCACATGATCTATGACCTGTTTGGCTTGCGCCTTGGCGCGTGCTTTGGAATGCGTGCAAACTAGCCAATCATCCAGGTAGTTCAGGATCCGAATACCCCGCAGCCATGCACTTTGAAAATGTGTGAGGCGCCAGCAAGAGGCCAAACGGCAGCACGCAGAATTCATACGCGTTGCCTTGAAAGGCGAAGCGTAGATATTTTCTGTGCGTGGGACGTATCGGGACATGGAAGTAGGCATATTACAGGTCGATCGAAATCCAAATTTTTTAGTGAAAACATTAGAGAGAGCAAACTTACATATGACAAGACTGACAGATCTAGACTAAAGAGAACACTAAAAACCATACAAAAATACAAGAATAATCAAGCGACAAATAAACAAGTTTGTTGAAGCAAGCATGTCATCAGCAATATGTTTTCTCAAGTTGTTTGAGGTTCACAGTACATTATGGATACAATAGAATGTACACCAAAGCCTGTACAGATTTCAGAGCCATTCAGATTTGACGTTCAGCTGTACGCAAGTTTGAATGTAGTGTACTTTACAGACTGCTTGTGAGGCCATCACAGCTTCTAAATGAACTGAAACTGCAGTAAAACTATTTGAAAAATTGAGCTAAATTGTTCATTGTTCATGTTTGAAACTATTGTGAAATTTGGGATTTCTGATACATGTATTTATTTAAAAAGTAGGGGTTCATAATAGGTGAGAACCAGTGACAGACAGATGCCATTACAACTTCCCCTCATAGCTCTGCAAGTAAGAAAGTGATCAATCAGTGATACTTTAATTCAGTTGATGTTTGTCAATCAGTCCCAGGTCTCTCTCAAGCACAGATTGAAAATGTCTTGTGGGTTCTAGGTTGAGACCAACACACTAATTTTACTGATCGCCAGTACTGATCCAAATCTCGATCTCCAGTGATGAAAGACATCCAACAACTTGTAATCTCTTCCCCCAGATCTGACATCGGACCCAAAGATGTACTGTCTGGTCTCCAATGACTCGTTCGCCTCGATGCAGCCGTCCACCTCTCTGGGACCCCCTGAGCTGTCCCGAGACCCTGTGGAGCTGCCCTGCATCCCCTCCTCACACCACGTGGACCAGTCTCTGTCTGCAGCCTGTGACACCCAGACGGCCTCCCTCATCCCACTGCACTCCCAGTCCTACCGCAAGGACCCTCGTCCCCGAGGAGTCCCTCGCACATCTAGCTCTGCCGGATCTGCCTTCCCCGACCCCTCGCTACCGGACTTTGGCATTTACCCCCAGCCCAGGAGGGGTGGGCTAGACCCTGTGTGTGAACTGGAGGCCTCCAAGCCCTCTAACTCGAGAGAAGTTGAGGAAGGGCTATATCAGCTGGAGCCCACTGCCTCTACCTCTACCTCGAGGGGGCTGGAAATGGGAGACTGCTGCAGGCACTATCAACTGGAGGACAGGACACTTGCCATCACCATTTCCCGTGAGGCTGGCAAGGAGAGTTCTGGGCTCTATCTGGCCGGGCACGACTCCCGGAAAGATCTGAAAGGGGATTGCAGCGCGGATAGCCTGCGGAGTCTTAGCACGAGAAGCAGCGGCTCGACGGAGAGCTACTGTAGCGGCACCGACCGCGACACAAACAGCACGGTCAGCAGCTTCCGCAGCGAGCAGACTAGCTCAACACACGTGGAGAGCCTGCTCTCGCTGTCCGGGGATGAGAAGAGCAAGGAGCAGCCAGGGGACTCCAGCTTCTCGGCCAACACCGAGAGCAGGACACGAGGGGAAGGTAGCTCGCCCGGCTGCCAGAGTCGCAGCAGCAGCTCCCGAGGGCTAGGCGCCCTGGCAGGGGAGGCTAACAAGAACCCGCACGCCAACGAGCTGACGGCCAAGCAGCAGCCGGCTCCCAGTCCTGCGGAACCAGGTGACCCCGGCACAGAGGAACCACGTGCCAGGGCCAGGAAAGAGAAAGCTAGCGTGAAGGAAAGGGAAAAAGATGATGTGAGGCCTAAGTCTGCCAACTTGATCCACCGGGTGTCTTCCTCGAGGCACAAGGCTGGTGGCGGCAATGGTCGGAGGCGCACAGGGAAGAAGCGGGCGAGCAGCTTCGACGCCAGCCGGCATCGAGATTACATCTCGCTACGGGGCATGGCCAAGCCGCGCAGTGCTGTGTTTGCCACAGAGGAGGACTCCAGCGACCAAAGTGACTTGAGTCGTACCTCCAGCCTGCATTCGGCCCACCGCTTCAGTACAGACAGCTCTTCCAGCACCACCTCTCACTCCTGCCAGTCCCCAGAGGGACGATACCGTGTCCTGAAGGCCAAGTATGGGGGCAGTGCACGGGAGAGGGGCCGTGACTCTGAGGCAGGGCGGAGGGGAGCGGCCTCCTCCTCCAAGGGCCAGTCCTGCTCGGAGGGGGGCGCAGGAGGGCGCAGGCATTCCTCTCGCCGCACCCCCAGCACAGGCAGCGCAAAGACTCACACCCGTGTGCTGAGCCTGGACAGTGGCACCGCCGCCTGCCTTAACGACCCCAACCGACTAGGGGCTCCGGCCAGCGCCCGTCCACTCACCACCTCCAAATCGGACCTGGAGGCCAAAGAGGGGGAGGTTCTGGACGAGCTATCCCTGCTGGGCCGGGCCTCACAGCTCGAGTCAGTGACACGGTCCCGAAACAGCCTGCCCAGCCATGTGGCGTTCCCAGAGAGCGAGAAGACTGAGGTCACTGGCGGAGGTGGGTTAGTTTTTCTGTTTTCACGTTAGTGGCATTTACGAATGAGGGTGTACTCAGCATTGGTACCATAACTTTTAAACAGCTGTGCTCGAGCGATGTGTGTTTGCTGAAACCAACAATAGAATTGCTGGCTCAGAGTTAGAATTTTGGGTTTATCTGTTGTGTTTTTTACAAGCTTAAGTTTAAACAAAATGATAGATATTACCAATAATGGCCATTTGGTTAATTACACACAACCAGGCCAAAAGTGTTTCTAAGCATGCCCTGCCATGGGTGATTAGTTGCTTGGCTGCTTTTTTTTTTTTTTTTTGTTGCTCGATTGATAAATAATTTTTTGATGTCCACAAAGTATACTTCAGAAAGATGTGTTTGATCTTATTTGATTCATTTTGGGGTCTGAAGTGTTTGGTTATTTTTTGTAGCTTCCAGTCCTTAAAGGCAAGGGATACAAGTTTAAGACAATGTGATCACAAAGTCCTTTGGAGTTCTTATCTTGAATATCAGATTCTCTCTTGCTTCCCATTTTGATGTAGTTCAGGGGATTTTTCAGAATTATTAGCATTATTATAAAAGCTAATGTAACTAGTTTGATTTAGTCAGTGACTTAAATGACTGGTAATTGCACTGTACTAAATACAATGCAACAGCTGTTATATTCTTTTAACAATAATATTTATGGCATCTACAGTAGTGTGCAAATTAATTAGAATAGCCCATAGCCCATTGCTTCTGTTGTTTTGATTTCTTGTGCATATGAAATCAAACCACTGTAACAGAATCTTGGAAAATTGTCAAAATAGGCAAATTAATGAGTGTCTAATTTTATTGATGACTTTAATAGCTCATGGAATTTGTTTAATGTACAGTAGTAAGAGAAACATAACGTATTGCCACAAATGGTAAAATGCATAAGACTTTTGAGAAATTGTTTAAGAAGCCTAATTAAAGGACAAAGTGGTCTAGCTAGCATTTCACACGAGTGCCTATTGTTTCTGTATCACTGATTTATTTACTAACTGCAAATTTAAATTCTTGCACCAAGGTATTCATGCAGATAGGTGTATAAATGAAAAATCCTGAGGCGTTCAAAACAATTTGCACACTACTGTAATTCTGAGTTTCTTGGAACTGGCGCTATCCTTCGCAGTAGAAACACTTCAAAGCGAGGGATGTCTGTCATTAAGGTTTGTAATTCTTTGCTGACGTACACTATATTAAAATTGTAAAGGAGTGTTTACCAAAGCTTTAAAATCCCCTTTCTTTCCTCTTGTGTTGAAGATCTGGGTCTTAGCTTCTACTTGATAATTTAATTTAGTATACTGTATTCATAGAAATTAAGTTTTCCTTAAACAAGTTAAACCCATACTTTCAGGAGCAAAAAAGTTGCATTCAACCCTTAATGAAAACCACAGTTATTTTCTATTAATCAAGTACTATAAATCTAAATAAAAATAGTCACTCCCTCCCAAAACGGGAGCTTAATATTTCTGCGTGATTTAAAAAATAAATAAATAAAAAATAGGGTTATAGGTATTTCTATTGGTAGTTCTGTTCAAACTCTGATTAAAAGTTGCTTCTGGTCCTACATCCTAATCACTTACGTGTTGAAACTCTCTTCAGTTGTCAGACCCTGAAACATGCAGTGCAATGCAATAGTTGTTTATTTGTTTATTTATTTATTATTTAAGAGCACAGCTTTTCAAGCCCAAAGATCAGGAGTATGGCAATTATCATTTTTGGTATCTCTATTTTTTTATTTTTTATTTGGATCATTCTTTATTATAATGGTGCAGGGTAACGTTCAAACAAAGTCTTAGCAGCTTCAATTAACTACATAAGAACCTGCATGGAGTAAAAGCCTGGACTGGACTGGGGGCCAAAGCTGAGTACCACAGGTGTAAACTAAGTTTCTTTTAAATCAAGTAAAAAAAAATTCTTTTTCAGGTAACCTAAAAGGGTTTTTTTTGTTTTTTTGTTTATTTTTTTACTATTAAGAATATTTAAATCTTAATTGTCATTGTTTATAATAGTTATTTTCTTTGTAGACATCAGTACATACTCGTTACTTTGGGCAGATACTATTTGGTCACCCCTTTGACACTCCTCCTGGACAGCAGAGCTAGAACATCAGCCCTTCTATAGACTCCCTAAAGGCATTTTCAATAAAGTGTAACGGTTGAAAGGGAAACCAATTTTTTTTTTTCTCATTATTATTTATTTATTTATTTATTTATTTATTTCTTACCAGACGCCCTTATCCAGGTACAGTAATCCGTCACATATCCGCCCTTATCCGCAACGGTCAGCCTCTTCAGCAATGTTAGTTAATTATTGAAAAGAGAAGATTAGTTCAGATATTGTAGCTCCTACCAAAATTTTCATACACTATGTTGTATGTGCTCCGTACGCTACCATTGCTGGTAGTGTCACAAGCTGTTTAGTGTGTTGACTTAATATGTAAATAAACCCTGTTTGCCTGCGGGGCGTATCAACTTCAACCTCCATCTCGCTCTCCTGCCTGTCACTCAGCAGAGAATGCATGCATCCACACAGCGGATGGCGACTCTGTCACAAGCATTAATACCTTGTATCTCTCTAAAGAAGGAATTTAGATGAACTCTCTAATAAAAGCCGAATCTCAAAACAATAATTGTGTGAATATAGTAATTGTTACTGTATGTATAATGGTATTTAAAACAGGACAAATTAATCTGACTTTTTACATATCCACCCTTACTCTGGTCCCACTGCAGTCGGATATGCGACAGATTACTGTATTGTATTGGTAAGGCAAGCAATCCTGAGTTTTTCCCATATGTCTACACTTTCTGGGATGTAAATAATGCAACTTGGATTCCCATTTCTGTCCGTTAATGTCCTTAATGAATGGAAGTTTCGCTTTTCTGTTTGCGTCTGAAAAAAGGATACAGATTTCAGTCCATATTCTTTACTTTTTAGTTTTGTGTCATTGAAAATAAGAATGGTTTGGTTGCCATAAACTGGAACCTGTGATTCTCCCCTTTGCCTCTGTGTGTGGTGTTTTTGTGGTCCCTCCAAGAAACAAAAAAGAAAATTCAAAATGAAACTGTGAAATTTTCAAGATCATTTTTTACATTTTGATTTCATCATTCCCTGAATGCATTTTCGGATATCTATATTCAGATTTAGTAAACCTTAAAAATGAGTTTGCACTGAGAAAGCCATCACATGTTTAAAGGGCAAAAGTGGGATACAGACTAAAATGGCAGTGTTAAGTATTAGTATTAAGTTTAGTTTGAGAAAGTTTTTCTGTTTTCTTGAAGTTTCAGTTTTGCACAAAGGGAATACGGTATGTATTATTGTGTGTTTTCAGTTTAAAAGCCTTTCCTAAAAGACACTGATCCGTAATTGTAAAGGTGTGAGTCCCAGTTCTGCCCTGCAGGTTTGGGGAGCATGATTATTGGTTTGGGTTGCGGGACTCTTCAGTCACAGCCCCTATGCTTGCTGACACTCTTTCTTGCTGTAGCCGCCCGGTCGAGCGAGGAGGCAGTAACGTTTCGCCGTGAGCGCAGCACGTTCAGGCGGCAGGCTGTCCGGCGCCGGCACAACGCCGGGAGTAACCCCACCCCCCCGGCCTCCCTCATCGGATCTCCACTCAGGTATGCCTCGGACACTGCCGGGCAGCGCTGCACGCAGCCAAGCCCCCTCCTGCCGTCCCTCACCCATCAATCCCAGTGCTCACACCACGCAACCCAAGTCCATTGTAGTGGGATGGCTTGAGGCTCCCACAGTTGCTGCATGATTCCATTTGCATGTGTCTGTACTTCAAACTGTCTTCATTTTTGGGAGCAGTTTTTTCTTTTACTTTTTTTGTTAAGCATTATACAACAACTGTGTGTAGCCATTTAAAGTTTCAGTTGCTTTTAGGAATGCTAACCAAAGCTTTGAAATTGGAAGACAATGCACTTCCCCTGCTGTTACTTGTTTTTTCCTTCTCCACTTCCTTTCATTTTCTCCACTATGTCTTACCAGCTCATATACTCTTCAAACAGGCAAGCTTGCTCAGGATCTCTGTAATGGGATCAGGCTTGAACTTTTAATGTCCTGTGATCACTTACCACTTAATGCTTTAGATAGCTGCCTAAATATTTTTGGGTACACTAACCAAAGTCCCGAAAGGCTGGCCAAGGGTAAACAGACAAAGGTTTATACATTCTTCTATCCAGTATTGGGATGAATAAATGCAGAAAGACTGGGTGTGGGTTTTTTTTCTCTTTATTTTACAATCCTTAAAAGGAGGGGTGTGTGTTTTCTGTGAACATCATACATGTGATGTAGCTTATGGTTGATTAACTTGATCATTCTGAAGGCTCTGATTTAATACAAGCTGCAGCATCTGTGCAGCACAACTGATCAGTGAGTTAATTGGGGAATTTACCATAGCACTACCCATGATCTTCAGCAAGCTGCCTGTAGTTTTTTCTCCAACTGCTAACCCTGTTTTTTTGTATGTTCATTGCTGCTGCATGTCTCTTGTTCTTTACTAAGGAAACTTGATAGTATTGCTGCATGATTTGGAGGTTGTGTGGTAGGTCTAACGAGGCGTCTAAAGTAACTTGGTTATGTTGCTGTGGAAAAAAAAAAAACATACTGAAGCCTAGGAGACAGAGGCACTGGCCAAAAGAGCAAGGATTATAGCTGTGGGTTTTGGTCAACTGCTTACAATCCTTGGTCCTTTTTTTGCCTACTTTAAGTAGAGATAACCTAGGCTTTCAAATCCATTTCCTTACTACTTTTCTGCAAAAGCAACTTTCTCACCCTTTCATTATGATAAAAATTATTGATTACTATGTTTTTCTTTTATTTTGGAGTGGTTATAGACAGACCATTATTGGGGGAATTTAAAGTATAACAAAGAACCATTTTTTTTTCTATAATAGTGATAATATAACAACTAAGAAAATGGATTTTAAAACCAATGAATGCCAAACAAATATCCTTTTTGTTAATCTGCTAAATGCTGTGGGTCACCTCATTTGAATTTGCACTTTATTAAAGAGTGTTTGGAAATGTTCTCTGTCATATGGTTTGAGGGGGACTTGAGATATTAACTCTTTTACCATCAAGTTTCTGAAAGGTCTTCTGTGTCTGCGGTTCTATTAAATTTCCTTTGTTTAATAGTGTTCAAGATTTCCTTGTGAATGTTTGTTTGTTTGTTTATTTTCTGTCTGCTTTTTCTCCTTCCTTCTCCCTTTCCTCAATACTTTTCTTTCTTGCTTCATCTCCCTCTCTGTTTGTATCTGTCCTAACTCTTTCCCTTTTCCCTTTCGCCATCTTTGTATTACACTTCCATTCTTCCTTCTCACCCACACCCTCCCACTTAACCCCTCTCTCTCTAACATGCCTCCCGATCCCACCTTATCACTCTCTAACCCTTTCCCTCTCAACCTCCTACCTTTATCCCCCACTTTAATCCACTCCCCCTTTTACTAAACCCTCCCCTTTTTATTTTTTTACTAACCCATCCCCCTCTAACCCCACAGCCTTCAGGAAGCTGCACAGGGTCCCCAGCTCTCCACCTCCCAGCTCAAACTGCAGTCCCACCCCCCCTCACAGTCAGCTGTGCTCAGCGAGAGCTCCTCCCTGCTGGCCAGGAACGGAAGTGTCCACCAGGAGGGCTTTCCAGACAACGTGTCTGCCATTGGCGGAGCCAGTTTGCACGATGAGTTCGGTACGCAGCAGCAACAATGGCGGTGGCAAAACATTTTTTGTATGTAACTTTTTTTCCCCCAGAGTAAGAAGTGCTAACCAGTGCTTTTATTGTGCTGCATTTTTTGTGGTTCTTCACTTAATTGAAGATATATGAATATTTTTAAAACACAAAACTGCTACATCCTGGTACCTCTGGTAGTCTGATTACAGCTACGTAGAACTATTTAAAGAAACTTTGTAAATGTGTTAGATACCCTATATGTTTCTTTTAGTATGTCTAATTATGATTGCAACTAGCTTGAACTACATGAAGTGATTAGGTACGAGGAAGCAACTTTTCATCTATAGCCGTGTCTATCTCCATGTTTCAAATTGCTGTATAAAATAAAACCAAAATATCTTTAGCAATACAAAAGGGGGACCTACTACATAAGTAACAAAGACACATTTTACATATAAAATGTCTTAATCTTTTTTTTTTTTATGAGCACTCAATTCAGTTCGATCAAGTCTCAAAACACCTGGAACTGAAGCGTGTATTAAATACATTTTCAATTCCATCTTAGTTTATTTTATTCCAGTTGTTTAGGTGCAATTTATTTATTTATTTTTAGGGGAAGTACAATAATTACATTGTCATCCCAGGACTGAATGGCAGGCAGGTAGGCAGGGGGATTTCAGGTCAGGGTTGAGGTGCTCTGTCTCTCACTTGCTTGAAGAGCTGAGGGAAAGCTCTAAATTCACAAGCAACAACAAAATAAAAATACAAATGAATATAATAATATAGGGATATTAATAACAGCATTTTTTGTTCTGTTAAAGCACAGTTATTTTCACTGGTTTGTGTGTAAATAAAATTCCAGAACTGGGTCAAGCACTTACTGTGATATAAGTAGATTTCATTAATTTCACAAGGCGGCAGGAAGCAGTATTTTTTGTTTTAGTGGTGTGTATACCATTTAAACAAGGTGGTTGTCATTTATAGTAAGAAAACATTATTTTTAAAAAGGCCTTGCATGTATTGATTTGGTTGCATTTAATGGCAACATTAAATGCCTTTTCACACCAGACGCGACACGATGAGCAACACGACAAAGCGACGTGAGACAATCAATAAAACCTTTTCAGTAGTGCCCTTCACACCAAAGGCGACACGACAAGCAGCGTTGCCGCGACACAAATTCCAACGCGAGCTATGAAAAAAAATAGAAACTGATCCTATTTTTGCGAATTCGTCGAGCGACAAATACAAAACTGACCATTCAGAGAACAGCTTCATGTCACGTGGTTTGAAATCAAGCACTGTTTCTCTTTGTGATGGCGTGCCCACCCCTTGCGTGTATGTTATTTTTTATGTAGGTTGTTGTTGTTATTATTATTATTATTATTTATTATTATTATTATTATTATTTTTATATAAATATATTGTGTTTATGTGCGGATGGACGAAGGCTGTCCAACATGATTATTTATTATTTAAGGTGACGGCGAAAAGCTTGCATTTGTGTTTTAAATATTTATTTAAAAAGCTCAAGCAGAAGGAGACCAGTGACCAGAGATGGTTAACTGTATAAAAACCTGCAGCTTTCTGCACTCCAGGAGAAGTGTCAGACGAGATGCGAGTCTAAATTAATAGAGAAACAATTGCTATATCTAAAATATACTTGTTTAGAATTGTTAGTGTTTGTTTCACTTTTATACAGGTGAACATCTCCCAATTAGCAACAATTGATCAATTAATTAACTTGGGAGATGGTCACCTTCTCCACAAGGTTTTTAAATAAATAAACAAAACACAAAACACTGCTTTTCACCGTCATCTTAAATAATAATCATGTCAGAAGGCTTTCATCCGTTCGCACATAAACACAATATATTTATATACTACTATGACTACTGCTACTACCACTAATACTACTACTACTAATAATAATAATAATAAATAATAATAATAATAATAATAATAATAATAAATGAATACCTACATAAATAATAAAATGCACACAAGGGGTAGGTACCCCATCACACACTTTCTCTGAAAATGGAGGTAAAGATCATATTTGCAGTACCTAATTTCCCTGACCTATAATAATAATAAGTTAGTAATCATACTTTCTGAAAGATCTGGCAAATGTCAAGCTGTCGCGTCGTTTCTGTGATCGCTTCTGGTGTGCACTGTGTTTTCGCAGCAAATTTGTCATGTTGCCCCAGTAAAAATTGTGTCACGTCTGGTGTGTGCGGGCTTTAAGGGATTTCTCATCCGTTCAGTCCTCTGATCACTAAAGAGAGTTTACCAGGCTTGCCTACCCACAAGAAGACGTGCACAATACAAACATTAATGCCATGTGCAGGACTCTGGATAGGACCCTGAAGGATCCAGTACATGTTTGACATGTTGACAAATGTGCTATTCGTGTTACAGTGTATTTAACAGTGCCAGACCTCTCCAAGACTTTGAAATAACTACTGTACTTTACCATATTACAGTATTGATTTATCTAGTTCATTTTGGAATAAATGTTTTTTTTAAAGATCATGCAAACTTTTAAAATGATTTTGATCCAATTTTGACTGGTTGTTTGAAAATCAATATTGTACTTGCAACCTTTTGCAATTGCCATTTACCCATTAACACAGGTTTGACAGTGCATTTCTGTTTTTCTCACTGCTGGAATTACAGCATGCATTTTGGTTTATCAAAAATCAAACAAAAATCCTAAATTTGCTTTTTGTATTATATTATTAAAAAAATGTTTATTGTAACTGTAGTTTTATTAATTGAATTGGATTCCTGACATATTTAGTAGTTAAAAAAAGAAACATATGTAGGTTACAACTGTACCGTACCCAAAAACAAATAACTTCACCTAAAAACAGACACCTTTAACTTTAAAGTTCCTGAGCAGCGGTATTCTAAAAGTTCCAAAGGCTCCCAAATGAAAAATGTCACTGGCAAGTAGGGACGTCATATTAATTCACCACGGTATTAATACTGTAGTAAAAAATATTGTTACTTCAATTTGGCGCCACCTTCGAATTAAAGATGCCCTCATATTGACACCACAGTCATGTCAGCTTTATAATAGCCGCCCTTGAATAAACGCCACTATCAATAAAGAAACACTAAGGTATTTTTTTCTCCCCCTACTAAAAAAAAAAACCACACACACACAGTAAACAAAGAAATGCACAATACTGACTATGTACATGTAACACCCTGAAGGGATGGGCACCTCAAGCTAGCACATAAATTACAAACTAATGTATACACACATAGTAAGCACATTTTATTTTATGGTAGTACATTTCTGAAGCAAACTTGCAAAGATAAACTACGTACAGAACAGCAGTCCTTCTGAAGTTCTTACAGGTGGTTTTGTTGTTTTGTTTTTAGTTCAATTGTAATTCCCGTACTGAATCCCGTACAAATTAAAACAACGTGCTTACTATCTGAGGAGATTTAGTTTTGGTTTCTCTTGCAGTGACATTACAATCAAGTTACAGTGAGAAAAAAAATAACCGAGTAGGATATATTGTAGGTTTTACAAGCTGATATTCTGAGGTAATTTTTGGTGCAGAAAAACATCTACATCACACTCTTGGACTTAACTGCCACACCAGCATTGTCCTGCCCCATAACAACCAATACACACTCTTGATTCGCTGGTACAGTACTCGCCTGACCTTCCAACTCCCACTTAATATGCTCCCGGTAACTGTCACCGATAAATGTACTGTAGTCAAAGTAGGTTAGCCACACGCTGTTACATACAGGTAGGCTACCCTATTACAGAAAATAAGCAACGGCAATACTTCTAAAATGTCATAAATCATGTAATAAAATATTGCAGCCTTTGAAAATTGTAATAATATTAGTAAAGGTCGCCCCCGTATAATGGCCGCCCTCTTTTAAGCGCCACAGTCATTTTGATCAATTTAAAATTAACGCTGTGGCGTCAAATTGAAGTAATACAGTGTGTGTGTGTGTGTGTGTGTGTGTATATATATATATATATATATATATATATATATATATATATATATATATATTATATATATATATATATATATATATACACAGTGCATTGCAAAAGTATTCAGACCCCTGAACAATTCTCTCATATTACTGAATTACAAATAGTACATTGAAATTTTGTTCTGTTTGATATTTTATTTTAAAACACTTAAATTCAAAATCAATTATTGTAAGGTGACATTGGTTTTATGTTGGGAAATATTTTTAAGAAAAAGAAAAAACTGAAATATCTTGCTTGCATAAGTATTCAACCCCCATACATTAATATTTGTTAGAGCAACCTTTCGCTGCAATAACAGCTTTAAGTCTTTTGGGGTAAATATGTACCAGCTTTGCACACAGTGTCGGAGTGATTTTGGCTCATTCTTCTTGGCAGATTTGCTCCAGGTTGTTCAGGTTGGTTGGACGACGCTTGTGGACCGCAATTTTCAAATAGTGCCACAGATTCTCAATGGGATTGAGATCAGGACTTTGACTGGACCACTGTAGGACATTCACCTTTTTGTTCTTGAGACATTCCAATGTTGCTTTGGCCTTGTGCTTGGGATCATTGTCCTGCTGAAAGGTGAATTTCCTCCTAAGCTTCAGTTTTTTAGTGGACCGAAGCAGATTATCTTGCAGTATTTCCCTGTATTTTGCTCCATCCATTCTTCCTTCAATTGTAACAAGATGCCCAGTCCCTGCTGATGAGAAGCATCCCCTCAGCATGATGCTGCCACCACCATACTTCATACTTCAGGGATGGTGTGTCTCGAGTCCTGGGCAGTTAGGTTTGTGTCAAACATAGCACTTTGAGTTTTGACCAAAAAGCTCTATCTTGGTCTCATCTGACCACCGAACCTTTTCCCACATTGCAGCTGGGTCACTCTCATACTTTCTGGCAAACTCCAGCCGTGCTTTCAGATGGTACTTTTTGAGTAACAGCTTCTTTCTTGCCACCCTCCCATACAGGCCAGTCTTATGCAGAGCTCTTGATATGGTTGACTGGTGCACCATTACTCCACTCCCAGCCACTGAACTCTGTAGCTCCTTCAAAGTGATTGTTGGACTCTCTGTGGCTTCTCTCACAAGTCTCCTTCTTGTTTGAGCGCTGAGTTTTGAGGGACGGCCTTTTCTTGGCAGTGCCTGGGTGGTGTGATGCAGCTTCCACTTCCTGATTATTGATCCAACTGTGCTCGCTGGGATATCCAAACACATGGATATTATTTTGTAACCTTTCCCTAATCTATACATTTGTATTACTTTATCTCTTTAACTTCTGTAGAATGCTCTTTGGTCTTCATTTTCCTTCAGATTCACAGCTTTACCAATGATCCTTCAACAGTGGGGTTTTTATCCAGAAAATGTGACAGCAACTTTAATGGTTCACAGGTGGAGGTCAATGGTAAGGTAATTGTGTGCTCGTTAGGGCAATTTCTTTCATTGGTGCAAACTGGGAGCTTCCACAGCACAGGGGTTGAATACTTATGCAAGCAAGATATGTTTTTTTTATTTTTCTTAAAAATATTTCCCAACATAAAACCAATGTCACCTTACAATAATTGATTCTGAGTTTCAGTGTTTAAAAATAAACTATCAAACAGAACGAAATTTCAATGTACCATTTGTAATTCAGTAATATGAGAGAATTGGTCAGGGGTCTGAATACTTTTTCAAGCCACTGTATGTGTGTGTGTGTGTGTGTGTGTGTGTGTGTGTGTGTGTATATATATATATATATTAATTATAGAGGTCAGCTGTTCTGTCTTTGTAACTGGGGTAGTGTTCTAACGTGTTATGGGTTTACACTGCCTTTTAATCACGGTTTCATTGTACAGGTTCGGATAATGATTTAAAGCAGTCCACCAGATACAGTAGGTGTTCTGCTATGTTGAATTTTGTAACTGGGGTAGTGTTCTAACTTGTGTTATGGGTTTACACTGCCTTTTAATCACGGTTTCATTGTACAGGTTCGGATAAAATGCGTCATTAAGCAAGTATAATACTGTATCCATGGCATAGTCTAAAAATAAATTAAAAAATCAGTAAAATTAGCCTGTGTGGTGTAGATATGAAACGCAATGGAAAAGTAACTCAAAGAAGTGCTATTAAATAAATAAAATCTAAAATCAATTTGGCCAGCAAATATTTGAGCATTTCAGCTAATGGTGTAATCTCATAGCGTATTTTAGCACTGGTGGGCACTTTCTAACAGCTTTTCGTTCACCCCGAAGCACGGAACATCTGCTTGGGTTTTTTTAAATTTTAATTTTTAATTTTTTTATTTATGATGCTTGAGTGTGAATAAGCTGCATAAGACATTTCTTTGGGTATTTTAGTACTACTAAAATAAACATACAATTGTGGGTATATTTTTTAAACAAAAAACAGACCCAAATTGATGATTCTGTTTCTCATTGTTGTATGCCTAATATCAGTAGAACCGCTTGCTTTTATTTTGGGCAGGCCTGATTTCCAAAAAAGGTGTTTGTTTTTATAGAGATATTTATTAAGAACACTAAGGGCCACATTTTTCTGAAAAGAATAAAACCATTTTGAGATTGTAAAACTAAAAGAAACAACTCAAAAGAATACCATAATTGCTCCAACCTGCAACAAAATGTTTGATAGTCTCATAATATTGATATTTTTTCCTTTCAGAAAAAAATGATGGAAAACCTTATTTCAATTATTTTAGAAACAGACATGTAATATTGCAGTACTCAATATATCATGATAATTTCTGGACTAAAGTCGTGAGAATGAACAAGTTAATATTATGACACCCCTACTGGCAAGTGTAATTTTGTCATGGAATCATTCCAAGTACTAATACACAACCATAAGGGCATACCTTAAAGATGTATTTTTGTGAAAGTTAGCACTAATATAGAGGTCCAGAATACAGTGTTTTATGATAGGATATTGAGGTTGGAACATGGCATACAAAATTAGAAATGGCCAGCCATCTTTTGTTTTTGGTTTGAGCCACACTACACTATCCACAGGGGAGTAAGCGTATTTTATGGGTAAAACAAGTTCCTGAAATCAGCCACCATTATGATGAATGACTGGGAATGGAGGCTTTACTGCTGTTTATACAAGTGCTCTTGGTAATAAAGAACTTGAATCTCACTCCTATCAACTGATAGTCAATAGTAAGACTCTGTTTTTATTTTGTAGGGAAGTTCACACCTCCTCTCTATGAGACAGGGGGCTGTGACATGTCTCTGGTGAACTTTGAACCTACCAGGAGACGCACATCAAACAACATCTGGTGAGTACGCGGGAAACGGAGGCTATGTCATGAGAAATCACAGGGATGTTACCGGAAGACTAGCATTAACAAACAAGCCGTTGGGTGAGTTTTTGTTATCCTGTAGCTGCTCGCCACACATTAAAGTGCCTGTGACACTCTCCGAACCATTTTTAAGAAACGTAATGTATGACTAACAAGTATTCCCAAACGAGATTGAAAATTGTTGGCAGGGATACAGTTTTTTTTAATAAAATGCAAATTTTATTGCAACGGGCGCAACTTCCTGTCTCGGTTTTAAAGCAGCCTCAGAATACTGGTAGTGACATCGCAGAGGAGGTGGTGAACAAAAGACAGATTGACATTCATTCACAGAGAGACCCATTTTTAATAATAAAATAGCTTGTATTTGTGTTGTAGCTGGTTGGTCCAATCAGGCAAATGAACTAAAAAATATTAGTATTCAACGTTTTCCGAAGGACACAAAAATGCAGTGTATATGGGAGAAAGAAGTTTAAACACCCCGAGCGAAGTGGTATGTGTCAAACTGGCAGTACACCTATATATGTAGCGTATGTTTCGCGCCAGGTAATTTTGAAGAAAGGCCGATGATGGTGGCAGAGATGGGCCTGGATGTAAAAAGAAGGCATATTTTAAAACCAACCGTGGTACAACCATTCTGAAGCAACAGCAAGCTGCTGGCATTGATGTGGGTCCCCAAGCGAAACGACCAAGAAAGGTGTTTGCTGGATTTTCATGTCTGATGTTTATGCCACAAATGTTTACATTAGCTCTAAATAAGATATTGGTAAGAATACTGTACCCTAACTTATTTGAAGGGATTGTAAGGTAATCTTTTTACAAGGCTTACAGAGTCAACAGGGAGCTCGTCTGTTCGAACAGGTGAAAGTATGCTTCCATCTTGAAATATTTTGTGAATATCAACATTTTGTAAATAGCTTATTTTAATGATAGGCAGTATGCTTAGCAGTAGAATGTATTTTGCAGTGTGTTACAATGAAAAAAAGATCTGGTCACTAACTTTTCATGACATAATATAAAATAACTTGCTGAGTATCCACGTGTGGTATAGAAATGTTTGTTTTCTGGAAGTAATACGAAAATATAACTAACCCATTTCTTTGTGTGGACGTCAGTTCAGAATGGCACTGCATTGATTTAACTGCAGTTGCTGGTAAAGAATTTACGTATTGACGTATTTTTAAAAGTTGGCTAGCGTCGCTAGATGGCACTGTAATTGCTTTGCAAAACCAGACATGCAAGCCGTAAAATAACACAGCAGTGTTACAGTCAACTTTAACCATGCGCAGCTGCAATGTCTTATGGTTTGCCGAAAAACTGTATTTTATAAAGACTTGTTGTAGAAACAATTATCTCTGGCAGCTTATTATTAGATGTGTTTAATATGGCTATATATTTGAGTGTTGCATAGTTGTGAATGAGCAGCCAGGTGCCTCCACTTCAAACAGTATTGTATATGAACAAGCTGACAATACTGACCTCAAAGACCTGGTTGTTTATTTGACTGGAGACCAAACAGGTTTACAGTTACGAATTGTGTTCACAGTTTGAATTCATATCTGTCCATAGAGCTATTCTTTACAAAAGGACTCCCCTGGTAACCATTTTTTGTAGTATATGCAATGTGTTTACTGGTCTGCTGTTTTGAGCGGAA
Source organism: Polyodon spathula (assembly GCF_017654505.1). Lineage (NCBI taxonomy): Eukaryota > Metazoa > Chordata > Actinopteri > Acipenseriformes > Polyodontidae > Polyodon > Polyodon spathula. The sequence continues at coordinate 20,053,787 of NC_054550.1, forward strand.
TTAACTTAGACCTAGACCTGTATACTACAGAGCTGAAAGAGTACAGTATATTACTTTCACTCCCCCTCTCCAAGCTGTGTTTAAGGATCAAATAAAAATGAAATATACTGGCACACAATGGTAATCCAGTTCCCCGACTCCCAAGTTAATTTTGTATTTCTTTATTTAATGTCTTTGTAGGGACACAGACTCCCATCTCTCCAGTTCTACCTCAGTTCGATTTTACCCACATGACCTGGTAAGTGTTTTTGTCTTAAACTGTCTGAATATTAGTGTGATGTTTTGGCATTTAGCATGTAAAAAGAACAGCTATCCCTCCCAGTCATTATAGTTTCATTGGTAGTAAAAAGATAGCATTTGAGATGCTACTGTTTTTGTGGGTTGTTTTTGAAGGCAAGATTATCTGTTCAGGGGTTTGAAAGGTGTTTAGTGAACTCAAACCTGCTATTTGAACCATTTTTGGTTGGCTAGGGTGTAAGTCTATGTTTAATAAGTTAATACATTATGATATGAGTGTGTTTATTGTGCCCAGTGTCACCCACAAGTAAGTAAAAATAATTAAATTTAATAAAGGGTGTATTAGTTTAGAAGATTGTACTTGTTTAAAATTTTGCTTAAATGTTTAACCATTCAAAACTATATACATGGGGGTCCCAGAGTGACTCTCCTGGTAAAGGCAGGACTGTGTGGTGTGCAGTGTGTCATACAGTCAGGGGAGTTCAGGTTCTCATCCTGCAAAGTCACGGTCTTTGCTGTGGATTCCAGAAGTAGCGTAGCATTGGCTGTAGCACTCCCGCAAGTTAGGCAAAACTGGCAGGGACTGTTTCTCCTCATCACACTACAGCGGGCCCTAGCAGCCAGCCAGCCAACTGATGATCTCAATTGGTCACTTGCAGGGCTGGCTTTTATCGTCCAGAGGCTGGTAGCTCACTGACATTGAGTTATCTGATTCTGGTTACAAGTTTTACCAATAAGTTTAATTTTAAACATGTAAAATAACATTTTAAGAATATGTAACCCTGTATTATTATTCAACCCCTGCTTCTCTGTGGATTCTCTGGCAGCTCTCTCTTCCTCAGATCCGTCTGAACCAGTTACTTACCATCGACCATGACCTCCTGGAGCAGCAGGACACTGACCTCAGCCCCGACCTGCAGGACCCCATGCAGCGCCCAGAGGAGGTCGTCCACAAGGCCAAGCACTATTACCGCTTCTGGTTGATGCCTTACGTGTGGATCGGGGTGAACTTCGACCGGCTCACCCTGATCGCCCTGTTCGACAGGTACCCCTGCCCCCCCCGCAAATTCTGTTTAAAGAGGTTGTAGCTAGTAGAAGGATTTCAGAACTCTTACCTATTACCATCATCACTCAAGTCAAGTACTGATTAGAGGAAAAACCTCAGAATGGAGTGTGGTAACCAGCGGTGTACCACAGGGATCAGTATTAGGTCCTCTGCTATTCCTAATCTACATTAATGATTTAGATTCTGGTATAGTAAGCAAACTTGTTAAATTTGCAGACGACACAAAAGTAGGAGGAGTGGCAAACACTGTTGCAGCAGCAAAGGTCATTCAAAATGATCTAGACAAGATTCAGAACTGGGCAGACACATGGCAAATGGCATTTAATAGAGAAAAGTGTAAGGTTCTGCACGCAGGAAATAAAAATGTACATTATAAATATCATATGGGAGATATTGAAATTGGAGAAGGAATCTGTGAAAAAGACCTAGGAGTTTTTGTTGACTCAGAAATGTCTTCATCTAGACAATGTGGGGAAGCTATAAAAAAGGCTAACAAGATGCTCGGATACATTGTGAAAAGTGTTGAATTTAAATCAAGGGAAGTAATGTTAAAACTGTACAATGCACTAGTAAGACCTCATCTTGAACATTGTGTTCAGTTCTGGTCACCTCGCTATAAAAAAGATATTGCTGCTGTAGAAAGAGTGCAAAGAAGAGCGACCAGAATTATTCCGGGCTTAAAAGGCATGTCATATGCAGACAGGCTAAAAGAATTGAATCTGTTCAGTCTTGAACAAAGAAGACTACGTGGCGACCTAATTCAAGCATTCAAAATTCTAAAAGGTATTGACAGTGTCGACCCAAGGGACTTTTTCAGCCTGAAAAAAGAAACAAGGACCAGGGGTCACAAATGGAGTTTAGAAAAAGGGGCATTCAGAACAGAAAATAGGAGACACTTTTTTACACAGAGAATTGTGAGGGTCTGGAATCAACTCCCCAGTAATGTTGTTGAAGCTGACACCCTGGGATCTTTCAAGAAGCTGCTTGATGAGATTTTGGGATCAATAAGCTACTAACAACCAAACGAGCAAGATGGGCCGAATGGCCTCCTCTCGTTTGTAAACTTTCTTATGTTCTTATGTTCTTAAGTCATCAAAGTCATTGAATAGCCCTGTCATTAGAAAAAAAATAAATAAATGAAGACTCTTATATGCTGATCGTGTCTGTCCGTTTGACTGACACACAATAAACTGCTATTATTTGGCTATAATCCGATAAACTATAGATTTTATATTTTAAACCTTTCAGGTACCGTGCATTTATTACACGATTATGAGGATCCTCTGTATGTGAGTGCTTAAACAAATATTTAAATCCAGTCAAGCTCTTAAGCTGTTTTTTCAAGGTTTTTTTTGTGCAGTGAATGTTAACCTGCAGATTCCTTGTTCTGCTCTGTTTGTGTTCAGAAACAGGGAGGTGTTGGAGAATGTGCTGGCTGTGGTGCTGGCTGTGCTGGTAGCCTTCCTAGGCTCTGTGCTTCTCATCGCTGGCTTCTTCACAGACATCTGGGTCTTTCAGTTCTGCCTGGTCATCGCCAGCTGCCAGTACTCCCTGCTCAAGGTAAAACTGACGACTGCTTCAGTCTAGCAAACTGCACTGCGGATCGTGTACTTAGTGACTGATTCAATAAAAAGATACAGCACCTGTTTATGGTTTTAGTTAATCGAACCCCCCCCCCCAAAAAAAAGTCTTATAAAATTAATTATAAACCTAACATACATAATCAGCTAATCAGGTTTTTAGTACAGTGGCCTTTATCTCACAGGTAGATGCTCCCTAAAAGCTAGCAGGACTTTTGAATCTTAAAACTTGCTTTAAACATAAATGTCCCCTGGACCTATAAACATAAAGGTCCCCTGGACGCCAGTGGCGGAACCACGCCGGTCCGTTTTCCGGACGCAGGCGCCGGTTCCCTGTCTCCAGAGGTTCCTGGACTTCCCAGAATTTTTGGAGCAGTTATGCTCCTGGGACCACCCGGCCTCGGGGCCCAGTGTGATGAAACAGGCCACATCACTCACCTCCTTGGAGGGCGCGGATAAGCTCGGCCTGGCGGGTTTTCCCCCGGTAGACTCCACCATCGCGGCCCTGGTTAGGGACCCGCTGGTGGGTGGTCTTACTATAGACCCGGCATGCCCTAACCGTCAATGAAGGGTGACGGAGACACAGCAGAAGCGCAAGCAACTCGCTTGGCTAATACAGCAAGTGTGCGGACCACGTATTTAGATGATGTACTGCGCGACACCCCACTCCTCGAGCCTGTGGCCACGGAGCTGCGTCTCCTGTCCGACACACTGCTGCAAATCTCCGGTCTCCGAGGGCAAGCCTTTGGCTGGAGCCTGGCTAGCTTGGTGGTGGCTCGTAGGCAGCTGTAGCTGTCGCAAGCCAGAGTCCCTAATGTGAATAAGGTCGCGCTGCTTGACGCGACCATATCCCCAGGTCATGTTTGGACCAGCTGTTTAGGAGGTATTGCAAAGATCCCACCGTCAGGTGGCCGCATTGCTCCCCAGACTCGGACTGTCACCAGAACAGTCCCAGTCCCCACAGCGACTCTGGGTGACTTAAGACATCACTTTCAGAGCACACCAGCAGGTAACCAAGCCTGACCAGCAGGCAGAGGGAACGCAGGTCGTGGTCAGTCCACAAACCAGCGTCATAGGAGACGTTTTCAGGGCCAGCGCCCTAGATACTCCCAGCCCCAACCTCGGCAGCCCGTGCAGGGCCCCTGAAGGTTGGCTGCCTCAGACCCCCTTTTCGTCACAGCAGCTACAGTACTGAAGCGCTTGCACCTCAGGCTCCTGCGTGATCGCGTGCAGAACGGCTATGCGCTTCAGTTTCTCTTGGGACCTCCTCCCTTTCGAGGTGTCTCAAACACTTTTGTGACAGACCCTGTACAAGCCTCGGTACTTCAGAAAGAAATAACTGCCTTGCTGTGAAAGCGAGCCATTGGTCTCGTAGACCTCGTCTCCCACAGAGAGGGGTACTACTCAAGGTATTTTCTAGTACCCAATAAAGATGGTGGCTTTTGCCCCATCTTAGACCTGATCTGTTCCCAGTCACGAGAGGGAGCACTGGCCAACACGGCAATTGTGACGGAGCATCTGGTCAGGCTGGGCCTCACCATAAACGATGCAAAGAGTCTGCTTACACCAGTGCAGTGCGGCACATACCTGGCGCTCCGGCTGGACTCCAATACTATGCACGCATACCTGTTGGACGACAGGGTTGCAGCTATACAGAAGTGCCTCTCCCTGTTTCAACAAGGATCGCAGGTCACCCTCAGATTGTGCCAGAAACTGCTGGCTCTGATGGTCGCAGCTGTCTCGGCCGTTCAGCTGGGTCTGCTTTGCATACACCTGCTGCAAGCATGGCTCAATGCGTTTCACCTAAATGCTAAACATGACAGAGACCGTCAGCTGACGCCCTATTGCACGAATGGCCCAAAGCATTTTTGTACGCTTTCTCGCCTATACCACTGCTCCCGGCTTTTCTTGAGAAAGTCCGGTTAGAGAAAGCGTCAGTTCTCCTAGTGGCTCCCAAGTGGCCCAGAGGAATATGGTTCTAGACCCTGTGCCAGCTGTTGCACGCCAAGCCCTGGGAGATTCCACTTCATGTGGATCTCCTCAGTCATACAAAAGGCGCTCTTTGGCACCCGGAACCAGGCAGGTTCAAGCTGTGGGTCTGGCCCCTGAAAGGGACCGCTGGCTAGCCTTAGGGCTATCGGACGCAGTTGTGGGAACAATGCAGAGCTCTAGGGCAGACTCCACTATAAGTGGATGTATTTTCAAGCTTAGTGTCTGGCTGGGAACCATGACCCCATTACTTGCCCTATGCCAGTCATTTTGCAGTTTCTGCAAGAACTGCTCGATGCTGGAAGGTGTATTTAGCGGCTATCTCTGCTTACCATGCACCCGTAGATTCTATGTCTCTGGGTGTGCATTTTGGCTGCCCATTTCCTTAAAGGCTCGATGATTACGCCCTCCTAGGAGGACTGTTATCCCCGAATGGAGCCTTAATGTTGTGCTAGAGGCTCTCACAAAGGCCCTGTTTGAGCCCTTACACTCCATAGAGCTGAAGTATATGTCTATGAAGACAGCCTTCCTCTTGGCTATCACCTCCGCTAAGTGGATCAGTGAGCTGCAGGCGCTGTCTGTACACAGCTCCTGCATGCGTATTTGGGGTCATGGCAGTAGAGTGTCACTGCACACCAACCCCGCTTTCCTCCCCAAGGTGATTACAGCCTTCCACATTAACCAGTCTGGGAACTAGAGTCTTTTCATCCCCCTCTGTTTGCTTCTATGGAGGATGAGATAATGAATTTGCTCTGCCCAGTACAGGCATTGAGATGCTGTGTGCATAGGACAAGAGGTCTGCGTCAATCTGACCAGCTCTTTGTCTGTCACGTGACACGTAACCTAGGACAGCCCCACTCTAAGCAGCATCTGTCACACTGGATTGTGGACACTGGATTGTGGACACAGTCTCGACTGCGTATGATGGTGCTGGCTTGCCCCCACCTGGTAGGGTAGCCGCACACTCCACTAGAGGATTGGCTACATCTTGGGCCCTTTTCAAAGGTGCCTCGATTTCTGACATTTGTACTGTGGCTAGCTGGGCTATGCCGCATACTTTCTCCTGGTTCTACCGTATTAATGTGGTAGACCCTGCTTTGCCTTCTGTAGGCACAAGGGTCTTTGAGGGTATAAGTTCTCACCGCTAACCTCTGGGTTAAGCAGTGTTGTCCATCATGAGCTGCCATTCCTACTCCCTCGCAACAGCTTTGGTATACTTTATCTCATACCAATGTAAGTGGTGGTCGTATTCGAATTGAAAGGGAATGTTAGGTTACTTACCGTGACCCTGGTTCCCTGAAAGAGAAGACCACCACCACCCGCTTCGGTCGCCCTCATGGGTTCGATGGAAAAAGGAGGAGGATCTTCCTGCGAATGACGGTTTTATTCCCTCGGTAGGCGGGACCAAGTGCATCTTCACAGGAAGGGGCCTTTTGGCAACTCTGGTATAGAGAGCTCAGCAATACCTACCCGAAGGGCAGGAATATCCCATACCAATGTAAGTGGTAGTCATCTTCTCTTTCAGGGAACCAGAGTTACGGTAAGTAACCTAACGTTTGTACACTTTGCGCCAAGCAAAGAAATCTTTCGTGGTACATTCCAATAGCTCATTATGTCTGTATATGAGGGGTACTGCAATTGTCATCATTTAGGCGAGCAATTAAATTAATAGCATAGTTCGTAACTTAATTCAGCAGCACAGAACACACTTGAAATATGGCGTTTACAGCTCACTTATACAGGATACCTGATACATTAAAACTTTGCTGACTCTAGTCTGGCCACAACACCAAGTGAAAACTAGACTTTGGTCTTAGTAAGTCATTGTGGTTTTAGAGTATTTAAACTGTAGTTATTATTAATGATGAATCTTTACTTTTTGGTTTATTATAGAGTGTGCAGCCTGATTCGTCATCTCCAAGACATGTAAGTGGTTTTTTATTATTTATTTTTTATTCATTAAAAAAAAAAAAAAAAACGTCTCTGGTATTGCCCTGTCCTAACTGGTTTACAGTGCTGTGCATTTCTCAGGAAAATGAGACTGCTGAGTATACAGTACCGGCCTCTACAAAAGCAATAGCTCCTTTTGTGCCTATTTATATAAATAATTATAACGTGGTTGATCCTGAAAGTATGCATGTCATATTTAGAGATGTACAGTTGCATTCATTTCTGAAACCGTGTGTGCAGAAGCCTCAGTTCTGGATGAATGTGGCAAATGAACACCAAGGAAGCATATTTCAGTATAAAATCAGAGGGAGTTGGTGGAGTTGAAAGAGTTGAACGCTTAGTGTCACATGATTTGAATGATTTGAGTGGAATGAGGAAGGCTGTTCAGTCACTTGGGTTTCTCCAGACAAGGTTAGAGCAGCTGAAAGCCAAGTAATAGCAGATACAGAGAAACGTTTTCAATATGGGATCACCAGAACCACTCCTGAAGACAAACACTAGACAATAAGAGGAAATGTAAAGAAAATAATTAAACTGACATTTGAATCTATGTACTCTTTTTAAAATAACTATAGTATCCTCTGTCTCTCTCTTTTTCTTCTCACTCTAGGGCCACAACCGTGTCATTGCCTACAGCCGGCCCGTGTATTTCTGTATGTGCTGCGGGCTGATCTGGCTGCTGGACTATGGCAGTGTGAGGCCTAGCACTCCCCGCTTCACACTGTACGGAGTGGCCTTCACCAGCACACTGCTCCTGACTTCAGCCAGGGACCTCATCATAGGTAATCCTACAGACCTGGAAAGTGGGGCTCTGCTATGGTGACTGGTACAACATTTAGAAGCCAATGAAGAACAAGAAGGGTGTTTGTCTAACACAGCAAACAAAACCATTGAGTGCTTTTAATTGTGCTTACAGGACCATATTTTCAAACTATTTTTTGAATAACATAAACCACTTGTTAATTTTACAAAATTAAAACCAAAAATCTGAATGGTGAGTTCTCTTAAGCATGCTCAGTGTGTTTTGTATCTCGTAATATTAGCATGATTTTATTTTTTTTCCTTTCAAACAATCAGATAATTTAAAGAATGGAGGAAACACTTTGAAAATAAGACCCACAGTGTTTTGGGTCTTTCAGGGGAACGCTTTGTTACAACAGTCTGCAATGTTGGGCGCTCCTTCTCTCAACCGTTATGAAGGCAAATACACATTTTCAAATCAATCTGACAAGTTGTTCACACATTTTAAAAGTCTGATTTCACAGAAGCTGATTAGCACTAACCCTGGACTACTTTACCTGAGGGAACATGAGGTAGTTCAGGATTAGAGGTGCTCAGGTCCTGTGAAACCAGGTGATATGAAAACAAACATCTGTACAAAAATTGTATAAAACTCAATGCACACTGACAGCTTATACCCTGTCGTTCTGCTTGCATTGGTAGTACATGGAAAATATTTTGTAGGACCATTTCAATATGGAAACTCTTTTTGATTTGAGGGGAAGATTATCTCTTCCAGGATATCAAGCTCTTTAGTGAACACAGGGTCTGATTGGAGTTGAATGGGCAGTCCATGTCCCACCCCCATTTGTTAGGTACAGTCAACCCTCTATACCACCAGGTAAGGGACCTGGGCAAAAACGAGGGTGGCTTTATAGTGAGGGTCAACAAAAAAAAAAAAAAAAAAATCACGCACATGCACACACACGCAACCTTCTATGTTTGCAATACATTCAAACGTTTATTTTTTTTAGTTATACAATTACAGTATCTCCAGGCCATTTGAATAAAACATTCATCTTTTTTAAAACCACAGTACTAGTTCTTAACACAACAGTCGGTCCACTAGTGACGTTTTGTCATCTTTTCCCATCTGTATGAAACATACATGGTTACTTCTGAGGAGCAGTTTATGTTAAAAATTAAACACTCATTTCGTGTCAAATCACCCAACAATTCCTTAAAAACAAAAAACATACTTTTTTTTTTTTTGATTGTACTGTACTGGTCATTTGAACTTTGTAGGCCTGCTGAATATTATCCCCCATTGAACAATGCCATCTATTTATTTCACAAAGCAATTTAAGCTCAACAGCATTGTTTTTTAAGCAGTTAAAAAAAAAAAAAAAAATTGAATATGTACAGGCAAACACTTTTTTAAAACGAAAAAAACTATTCTGCTGTTTACAAAACTGATGCTTTAGTTTGTCAGCCTTCATTTGTACAAAACATGCGCGTTAGCAAACAAACAAAATACCATACTTTTTAATTATTATTTTTTTTACATTTACTGTGGTTTGTAAAAGTCACTTATTTTAGACTACATCAAGCCTTTTTCAGGTTAAACAAATCGACTCGTTCCATCATGGTAAGCCATTTTTTTTTAATGTCTCCAATTGTCCATCGATTAACAGTGTATGTCTCACTTAGACAAGAAAACATTTTCGATGTCTTGTTAACTTGCTTTCTTATTTTCAGTTGCATACATGCAGATTTGTTTATTTTGCTCTGGTGTTAACCGTAGGGTCGACTCGCCATGTTGTACTTTCTGTTTTGCTTTGGGAGCAGGAGTGTTGATGACATTGGTATGAGTCAAAGGATAACTGCATAACTTTGTTGTTTTAATTGGCCATGATTATTTCACTGGCGCTACAGTGAGGGAAACAGCAATGCTTATATTTACTTTTGCTTTTCTTGGGAAGTTGGCGGGTGCTGGACAGCGAGGTGGTGATTATAACAGGTACAAATAGCACTGGTTTTATATTGGTGTTTGTTCAGAGAGAATAGTTGGCGGTATGCGAGGGGGGCGATATAACGCAGGACAACTGTATTACTAGAAAATTGATTTTGCAGAGCCACTTGTAAGGTGGCTTGCTTGTTAAAATCATCTACATATATCTGAAGATGATTCTCTGAACAGGGATTCTTAGATATTTAGTAAACAAGCCAGTCTGAGCTGGGGGTAAGACATACATCAAATGCTCCAACACCACAAACTAGCAGTTATTAATGTTATAGTTCAGCTACATATTAAATTTGCTTCTCTTTTCTTTTTCCCCAGTGTTTACACTCTGCTTTCCCATTGTGTTCTTCATTGGTCTGCTTCCTCAAGTCAACACCTTTGTGATGTATTTCTTTGAGCAGATCGACATTCACATCTTTGGTGGGAACGGTGAGTCTGCTCACAGATATTTTAAGCTAGTTTTAAATGCTGATTCCCCAATGCTCTCAGGAATCTGAACTAAATAACCTGCTTGAAAAGAACTAAAACTGTAGAACTGTCTTTCTTAAACCATTCCATTCACACATGTACAAGGTGGTTATAAAATCACTTTTTCACACTTCACAAAGTAAGAGTGGATACAATTATCCAAATTGCATTACATTTTGTACACAGGAAGTTGCTTCCTATTCATTTTCAAGGAAATGTGTGCAGTGCAGATGCCATGGGCATGTCTTTGTAAGTTTTGCGTTATGGCGTCGGGTAGCAGAATATGTGATTTCTAATTTTATAACCAAGTTTCTTTTTAGTGCTGCTCATTATCTGAAGGGGATCCGATTTTTAGAGTTAAACCCAATAAAGCCTCAACCTACTGAATGGAATTCAGTAATTTAAAAAATAAATAAAAATAAAAAAAACTGAAAATAATGTGAAGTTGAGTTAATAACCTTGCCTCCTGATTAATGTTGTGTAGCTTTTATAACTAGCTAATGTGTAGCTGGGATATATTCTTGATTTTCCTCAGCTCTGCTGTGTATGTGTACAGAATTGAAGCTAGTGATTTAATCCAAAAACTAAATGAAACCAGAACCTCCACATATTTGAAACCCTGTATACAGGGCTCGCTTTTTATTTTGCTGTCTGACGTTAAACATCGTAAACATTAAATTAATGAAAGGCCTTTGTACAGAAAAAATACAGGACTTTTACAATTTACTGTCAACCTAGCCTAACAGTGATTTAAACAAATGTGAATTATTGAATGGCGAAATAATGAAGGAAGCACTGTATTGAATTTGTTTTGTTAATTCTGTCTATGTACATGTTTTGATAGAGATTTAAATGCCATCTGTATTCTCTGTTCTCCAGCCTCAACCAGCCTTCTGTCAGCCCTGTACAGTTTTGTTCGCAGCATCATAGTGGTGGCCCTGCTATACGGTCTGTGCTATGGTGCTTTGAAGGTAAACCTCTCCTCATGTCTAACTTTCTGGTTTGGAAAAGTAGCAGTTCTTTGAGGTACACTGTACAACTGTCAGTCTATGCCTGATAGAGGCCCAGGACTGAGGTGATCTTTCTCTGAAGGGAATGCTGTCATGGCAACTGCATGCCTTCCTGCCTGCCTTTTTGTAATCAAAGTCAATGTGTCCTAACGCATGCTGACAGCTGATAAGAATCAAGTAAATGGTCAAGTTGTTGTCACTGGTGCCTTTGGATAACAAGAGGTCTGATCTCCTGCCATAATTCAAAATTAGTTTTGCAGAAAAGCTACCCAAGTGTCTGAGTTTGGGACAGTTTTCCACTAGATCAACACTAGGGAGCAGTATCTCTCCCTCAATAACTGTGATGTGTAGCGTTAGTATTCACTGTGACTGTTGGATATGTTGTGTTTGGAGAGTGTGATGTGTTAGTGTTCGCTGTGACTGTTGGATAGGATGTGTTTGCAGACTGGGTTGTGTTAGTATTCACTGTGGCTGTTGTATATGATGTGCTTGTGAATGCTTTTTCATGTTGTTTCAGGAATCGTGGGATGCCCAGCACATTCCGGTCCTCTTCTCTGTGTTCTGTGGTCTCCTAGTGGCTGTGTCCTATCACCTAAGCAGGCAGAGCAGCGACCCCTCTGTTCTCATGTAAGCACCACTCTGTAGGGCTCATAGCAGGTTACTGTCTAGGGCAGGGGTTCTCAAAATGACTTTGCTTTGGCTCACCTATTGAACAAAACAACAGAAATGTGTTCATTTAAATGACTTGCAAAGCAAAAGACACACTGTAGTATTGTTAGCCTGTCCAGAGTTTAAATGCAGTGTCATCCATAACTAGTAAAGTTCTAAATACTAAACTTAAATTGATCAATTAAATGACAAACTGAAAAGCTGTTTTAGAAAATTATTTGTAAAATGTAGTAATATGGAATATAGGCATTGTTATCGCCCACTTGGGATGCACATTCCTAGAGATTGAGATATAGTGGAGCTGTCTGTATGTACGTCACAGTTTTTATGTAGAGAAGTTCTGAAATATTAAAGAAATTGGCCAGGCTTAAATGTTAGAACTGTTTGAATTAATTTAATGTGTCTCCATTACACATTTAATAAAATACATTTTACAAGAGTATAACATACTAATTCAAGTAGACAAACCTTTTGCTAGTGCCTTATTCAGTGCTGCCACCTTGTGGTTATTTGGTATGTCGTTTTGGGCCTATCCATAAAGTAAAAGAAGTGAAAAGAAAAGCAGTGCAGCCACATGGAATGGGTCCTGATAACCACACAGTATCTCCAGGGGATATTCTATAACAGCTGCATTTATTTATGTATATTATGTATATCAGTAGGCATAGTCCAGATTTTAGCTCAAGTTGGGTTTTAGTTGATTTGATTCAGTTCTTACACACTGCCTCCCTTCCTCACAGCTCATTGGTGCAATTGAAGGTATTTCCCAACCTGAAGGATAAAAATCCAGAGGATCCACTCTCTGAAGTGAAGGATCCATTACCGGAGAAACTGAGGAACTCTGTGGTAAGTGTGTGAGGAGTGCCATGACTGCAAGTGCTAACAGTTTAGTCTTAGTTCATTCTTAGCTCACGCTAATGAAACTGTCAGGAACTTGTATGCTTTGGCCATTGTAGTTGCTTTTTGTCTGTGTCTGTAATTATCCTCCATGTTTCCCTTTCCCCTTGCTGCTAAGGAAGTGATGACTTCCTCCACCCAGCAATCCCAAAGCAACCGAACTTGAAACCTGTACTAGCCCTGCACCCAGTCCTGGGTTTCAGAACTTCCCCTGTTTAGATACATTGAAATGAACAGGTTCCAGAAGTTTGAACAATCAGGCTGCTGGTAAATCAGCTGTCAGCTGATCACACTTCGCATCACACCACGAATAACCCACTCCTGTGTGTTTTGCAGCTTCCCACCCAGTGACTGTTCTGTTAACCATACTCTCCTCTTTCTAGAGTGAACGCCTTCAGTCTGATTTCATCATCTGCATTGTGATTGCTGTTTTATACTTCGCAATCCATGTCAGCACAGTGTTCATTGCATTGCAGGTAATTGTATTCAAGTATTTAAGCTGTGTCAGACTGTTTTAGTTTGGGGGTTGTAAAATACTAGATTATGTTTCATTTCCTAAACGTTTAAATTTGCTTAGTTTTAAAACTCAACATATTGGGAATGTTGGTAAGCACTCCAGCACAGTTCAGAACATACAGTACGATTACAATATTAATGTGTGTAAGACTATGTCCGTACAACGCTGATGTGGATGTGGAACAGACTGAATGATGAATAAACACTGTTTAGACAAAAATAGCAGTTGGATTTCGTGATGAAACAGCTTTGGGATTTGCCTAACGAAGAGGGCCGTACCTACTTTTAGGAATATTAACTTCTACAAAGAGATAATATTATTTGTATGCGTTTACAATAAGCTGTTGCAATTATGCTGTCTGTCTCTCTCTCTGTCTGTATATCTATCTTTTTTTTTAATAGTTGTGGGGCTGTCTATTGAGTACCAAGAGCAGCAATCATTTGCCACCAGGCTGATTGGAAATAGAAAGAATTAAAAAGACACTTATCATTTGTGTTCTTTTCTCCCTGTCCTCCCCCTTCTAGCCTTACTTGAGCTACGTGTTGTATGCGTTGGTGGGTGTTGTTGGTTTGGGAACGCATTACCTGCTGCCTCAGCTCCGCAAGCAGCTGCCTTGGTACTGTTTTTCCCACCCACTGCTCAAAACCAAGGAGTACTACCAGTTTGAGGTCCGAGGTAAGCCAGGCATTTATTACGTTAGTCACAGACAATGTAGTGAATAGGGAATAACCCTTGAACACTTTTCTTTTATTATGCCAACAAACATCACCGGTTATCAATAGAAGCAAGTCGAAAAATCAAACCCCTGATTCATGGTAAATGCACATCCAGGAGCCACAGTGGAAGTTGTGACAATGCGAAGAAAATCATGTTGCAATCTGCCTGTTTCTGCACTCTCTGTAATTAATACCTTTTCTCCAAGTGATGGTTATTCCCCAGGTGGCTATTACAGTCATGTACTACTTTAGCAGTTGCTGAAAATCCAGTCTGCTACAGTCAAATGCCATTGATGGCCAGAAACCTTTTCTTCTTCACTTTGTAACCTACTGTATACAGTACCTTGAAATACTGTAAACTTTAATATTGTCCATACAAATCTGTCTGGAATTCCAAAGAAATTGAGAGAATCCCACAATCAGGATTTCCAGTAGATCCGCATGGGACTCTGGACTTTTAGAATCTTAAAACACTTGCTCAACAGAAAGGGGCCATAAAATAACATTTTAAAAAAAGATCATTTTTTGGTTAATAATGCAATTAATAACCTCTGCAGTAGGCATTTCTTTGCAGTGGATAATTCACCTTGCCTTCAAGAAGGAATGGCCATTTGCTCAGGTATACCAATACTAAATAGAATATGTATAGGGTTTGAAGTTTTCAGTTTTAACCAACAATAACCAAAAAACACCCCTGAAAGCCTATTTAGAAGTTTCAGCTTTTATTTTTTTTAAATTGATAAACGTGGGTTTTGGCAATATATTTTAAATCATGTCAATTATTTACTACTCTCTTTCTATGTAAAGAAAACAGCTTTCATAAGGCGGGCGGTGTGCAAAGACATTGCTGATCAATCATTAGTTTTGTGTACTACGTTATAAGCATAATTTATGTCAGTGCATCATTTGCTTAGCAACAGACTTAATGACCACGAACCCAAACAAACCAGCAACATGGCACAGACAGTTATTTTTTATGGCGTTAGTTTTATTCAGTGGTGAACCGAAAGTTATTGTAAATATAAAACTGCTATACAGTTCTGCTTCTACTAATACACATCTTCTTGTGTACAATGATTATTATTATATTATTATTATTATAGCTACATAAATATCAAATCTTAATCAGAGTACAATGATGCATGTTTAATCTTAGGAAAACATTTAAATAACTTCTTGTATGCTGAGATTAATTACTACCTTACGCTATAGTCATACGATTGGGTGAGCAGAAAATAAAAGCATAAACTGTGGTGTGATAGAAACGCAGACAGTAATGGGTGTAACATGTTACTTCTCACAATTCTCGGATTCAAAATGCATCCAGATTTATACCTTGCCGGAATCCTAATGTGGACATCCTCCCTGCAACACAGTAAGTTAACGTTTGTATATGTATTAGTGAAACATCCATTCAGTGTATTCTAGAAACTGAAAATTGATGTGTTTGAGTGGTGTTTATTTTTAATAACCGAGAATAACTGTTTTGCCAAATATTAATAAAAACCGATAACAACCCCCCTCTGCCCGAACACAACAAGAAATAAAAACCAACAAAGTAAAGCCCTTAATATTTAACACTAAAAAGAGTTCACACAAGTGTGTTACATGGATTTCCAGCCAGTTTAGAGAGTCTTGCTCAGCCCCACTTTGATAGCAGTCACACCCATCTCTTTGTTCTCTGCAGATGCTGCGCAGGTGAAGTGGTTTGAGAAGATCCACGTGTGGATGCTGTTCATGGAGAAGAATGTGCTGTACCCCCTCATTGTCCTCAATGAGCTGAGTGGCAGCGCCCCAGTCATCGCTAGCTCTAAGAAACTCGACAAGGAGTGAGTCCAAATCACCATCAGGGGGCTTGCATCTTTGTCTTGGGTTACTACTGGTATCAATACAACTTAGGTTAATTTGTTTTAATAAAACTGCTCCCACCTTTTATGAACGTATAAACCCACTGGAGTGTTCCTCCTGACATTCAAGATACAAACTTACGTACTGGTATGAAATAATTCTGGTTGGCAATCAAGCCTAGCTCCCCCTAAGTAAATGTGTTTTCAGTAAACCAAGATTTATGGTGCATCTTCTGTCTGAATAAAGCTTTTATTTGGTGTTTTGAGGACAGTTTGTCTTCATTTTCAGGCTGTATACCCGGTGTATAAATGACAGTAACCGGTAGGCTTATATCATTTTCATGCTGTCATGAAACATTAGTGCACAGGTGTTGCCTGCTTTACAGATCTGATTGTTATAGAAGTACTCACTGTCACGTCATGAATAGTATGGCCAAATATAAAACCTGGGCGAGTGATCAATCAGCCTATTTATCCACCCGTTCCAGTACATTTTCATTTTTATTATTACCAATACTACTGTATTAGCGCTATTACATCTTTGGGTGGAAGATCGATTGGGTCTTTCATTACTCCATACTGTGGAGTATGTCACATGGCCTGATTTCAGCTAGGCCACTGTAGTAAAACTGAGCTACACCACAGGAAGTAATTTCTTCCCAGGAAGTAGCAGCAACTTTTACTCCTAGAGTGTTGTTTTTTAAGTATCTGTATATTTAAGTATAAAATACAAGCAAAGATCTGCAAATTATCATATTGCTATTGCTAATCCTAAAAAATAAAAATTGGTTAGCACTCCTTTCAAGCTGTTCTTGCTTTAGCTACAGTGTTCTAGCTGTCAGAAAGGTTACCAGTAGTTTTTAATGCCTGTTACTGCGTGTAGATGTTCCCCCCGCCTGTGCATTAGCCATCAGAAAGGTTAGATAGTTTGCAATGCTTGTAGATGTGTATTGACGTTCCCCTGCCTGTGTTTTAGGTGTCCGGCAGGTTTATTATCTGGCAGTGCGTGTACGTGTAGCTGTGCATTGACGTTCCCCTGCCTGTGTTTTACCTGTCCGGCAGGTTTAGTATCTGGCAGCGTGTGTACGTGTAGCTGTGTATTGAAGCCCCCTGCCTGTGTTTTCCTTAGGATGGGTGCTTTGATGATCACCATCGCTGGTTTAAAGCTCCTGCGCTCCTCGTTCAGCAGTCCCACCTACCAGTACGTGACGGTCCTGTTCACGGTGCTCTTCTTCACCTTCGACTACCAGCCCCTCTCTCAGACTCTGCTGCTGGACCTCTTCCTCATGTCGATTGTCTTCAGCAAGGTAAATGCCCTTCCAGACGTCTTCCACAACCCACTGGTAGTGTGGGGTGACGTTGATCGCTTCTCGCACTAATTCCCTGGTGTAGTGGTTTTCAGCTTTGGTCCTGGCGTTTTATTTTATTTTATTCATTTGTATCCTGGTGGTTTTAAAAAAAGAGCAGTCTCTGTAGCTATACACTACTTAAACACTGAGACTGTCTATTAAACTGATGCCACGACCTGGCTTAAAAACCAGACACACCCTGAAACTGCTCATACTACAGTCGGTGCCGCTTTATCGGGACGACTCGGGAGAAGTAAAAATATCCAGAAAAAGCAACAGTCCCATTTAAACAAGAGGCATTTGAGACTACCTTATTCACACTTGATTAAATGTAAAATATATAATTTAAGAGTCAATTGTTTTTTTTTTTTATTCCTAAAAAAGCTAAATGAATCTACATGAAGAAAAAGAATGAAATTAGATCTTACCATAAGGCGAGACACCTGAGATGTTGACACGACAACTTTCTTTGCAGCAGCTTCCCGAGAAACCACAGGAGACGTAATCACGTACTCACTGCACTGTGCTATGCGAACCTGTCTTGCTCTGAAAAGCATTCTCTGTTCATCATTTGAAAATACTGTATCCCAATTAAATGACATATATAGCATTGGGAAGAACCGTCTGCCAGTTTCATCCCATTTAAGGAGAAATTCCAAATTATCAATATCCCAGTTAGGTGGTGTCGACTGTATTTGCCATTAGTGACTCTGTATATTTGTAACTTGTAACAAAACTGCAAATAAATCTGATATCGCAGACATTCTAATGTACTGAACAGCTTGGTACCAGGTTTGCTATATTCCTGTGAGATTTCTGTATTGTAACATGGTACTGGCTAACTTACTAAATGGCTAAACTTTACCCATGTTCGTCCCAGTACCTAGACTGAACCTTTCTTGTTCCATTCAGCTCATGTGACAGTTACCCTTCAACTCTCATAGCCCCACCTACTCTACATTTTTATCGACAGAGTTGAAAGGTTACACTGTCAGATGATTTGAATACAATGAGGAAGACAGGAAGGTAAAGGCTGGTTTACAGCAGTAACTCAACATTGAAGTAACATAACTACTCGGAATGATTGCAAACACAATAACAGAGCATGGGAATGTGGAATGAGTTGGTTTGGTTTGTGAGGGCTGGCCTTTTCTCTTTTCAGCTATGGGAGCTGTTCTACAAGCTGCGCTTTGTGTACACCTACATTGCACCCTGGCAGATCACCTGGGGATCCGCCTTCCACGCCTTCGCCCAGCCCTTCGCTGTGCCTCGTATCCTTCCCACCACAAACCAGCCTCTTGCCAATAGGAAAAGCTGCATCACTGGAAGTTGCATCATAGAGATGCTGTTCACTGAAGCAATAGAACCCTGATAGAGGACATTACTGTTGTAGTTTACTGTATCAGGAGGGTAAGAGGGTTAATCGGCACAATAGAAAGTCATTGCACCTGATCTAAAACGGTGTTTGTCATTTTTCAATCGCATCTAGTGCATTTTATCCAAATATAAGTGATAAGTTTTCCTTTGATGCTCAAATATAAGAGATATGTTTCTGTAGCTACTCAAATATAAGTGATACATTTCTTTTGATGCTCAGTATAGCTTCTAGATTTGCAGATTGAAAACTCGGGTAGAAAATGCAGTTATTTAGTTTGGCAGTTACATGTGTTGCATTTTAATTTGCTTCATTGGTGCAGCTCGTTAGCTACTGTTTTTTTCTTTCCCACCTTGTGGGGAAAACCTCTCTTGCATTCAACACATACCAGTAATGTTTTGCACTAGTTTCTCAAAGTATTTCCAGTAACCATTTCCAGGGTTTGATAACCTGATATCTGAGCATAACAGCCTTCTTGGTCTCTTATTGTTTTGTTGTAGCTTGTTTGGGGTTTTCCAAGGCTTGGTCTTGCTCAATTGAATATTTTTATTGGACTAATGAATGATGAGTTATTGTAGAAGTGCTAGACTGGTAAGTTCTTGTCCTTGACCAGCGCTGTACAGACTCAGCGATGCTGTTTGTTCAGGCTGTGGTCTCTGCTATCTTCTCCACTCCCCTCAACCCTTTCCTGGGCAGCGCTATATTCATCACCTCCTACGTGCGGCCTGTCAAGTTCTGGGAGAGGGACTACAAGTAGGTGTTTCTGGTCACTCCTTACTGGGGTTAGAGTGTTAGTTTCAATGTTAGCCAAGTGTTAAACATTAACCATTGTCAAAACATAGTTTTTATAAAATAGTAAGTGTACGGTGGAATACTCATTTATTTTACCATTTTTTCGATATGCACATAAAATTTTCACAAGAACCTTCAGTTTTACTGTTGATCTTTCTGTTCTAACTTTACCACAAAACAACAAGGTTTTACTTCCTGTGTTAGAGGAAAAATAGACTAAATCTGGGGGGGGGGGGGGGGGGGGGGGGGGGGGGGGGGGGGGGGGTTTGCACAGATTTTAAAGTTGGGCACAATGTAATCAGAGTCTAGAATAAATCAACATTGTTTATTTTATTCTACTGCTGGTTGGAAAGCAGTAAGACCTCAGTGGCTGTCTTATATGTTAAATTAACTTATTTTTTCCCTTTTCTTTCTCGTAGCACAAAGCGGGTCGATAACTCTAACACCAGACTGGCATCTCAGCTTGACAGGAACCCAGGTAGGATCAAGGAGTTTCATTAAGAAAGCGATCCATTTACTAAAATCACACAAACAAAACGTGATGTTTTAGGGTGCCAAAAAATAATTAAAGGAAATCATTACAATTTCAAGAACCAATTCTAAGCAAGTTCACTTCATGGGAAAACTAGTAGACAAACAAATCTAGTGCCGCTGTCAGTGTAGTGATTAGACTATTGTTGTGGTTTTCACAGAAAAAAGAAACTGGCCCTGTCTGTGTGAATCAATTGTAGATACCATATATTTGATATATTTGGAAGATCATAAAACTGGCCCACAACTTTAACTGAATTGAATAGATTTTTTTTTTTTATTGGTAACATTTTGTGCATGTTGTTATACAGACAGTTTGCCTTGACTGTCTGGCCATGTGGACGAGGCAATCGGAGCCCTGTTAGGATTAGTAAAGGAAGGGATGGCTACAAGGATATGGTGGAGGAAGCTAGAGGGATGCGAAACCAAGCGCAAATGGAGGGCAGCATTGGCTACTCAGCTGATCAATTAGATTAGGAACATTTTAGGAATTTTCCCTGATCCCAAACTATAGATTCCAAACTACAATTGATGATTCTCTGCAGGCCCAGGAGGGGGTGGAAGAAAGAGGAAGAGGTAAGGAATTATCTAGGGTATAGTTTTTTTGTTAAAGACAATTGGTTATAAGATGTGCTATTAATTTGTAATTGATTGGGGAATAGGAAAGTTAAGTTAATCCTTTTTTAAAAAAAAAAAAACAACAACTGTGAATCCTATCAGTCATTTGATTCCTTCATAACACTCAAAAGCATTGTTCATGCCTGCATTACATATGTATTGCTTTGTTCTTCCATGCAGGTTCTGATGACAATAACCTGAACTCGATCTTCTATGAGCACCTGACCCGCTCCCTGCAGCACAGCCTGTGTGGGGACCTGCTGCTGGGGCGCTGGGGTAACTACAGCACGGGAGACTGCTTCATCCTGGCATCAGACTACCTCAATGCACTGGTGCACCTCATCGAGATCGGAAATGGACTGGTCACCTTCCAGCTGAGGGGCCTGGAGTTCAGGGGTGAGGGTGCTCTGCTTCTCTCAGTTCTGAATTTATTTGTATGAATTTGTAGACTGGCTAGCCTGGTGATGGGGCGAATATAGGTGGATCTGTTTTAATGCACGCAACTTCATGAACTCTGCGTTGAAGCAGTGCTGATGGCATAAAAACTATTTTTATTGCAATCAGTTTTGTGCTCCAAAAATTAACTGCTTCTATCTACAGTTACGTTATTTGCTCTTGTCATAAAAGGTGTTCTAGTTTTCCAGACTTTCGCTTTGAATTGTCCATTTATCCTGCCACTACACTGTAGATTCACTCCTTGTGTAGCAGGTGAGGCCTTAACACCTGTTGGAAAGAGAATCGTAGTGGCAGGTTAAATGGACTTCACCAGTCTAAGTGATAGTACGTAATGGTCCACATTTTGAATGAGAGCTCTAAAAAATGGGGACTTTTACTGCAAGTATATTAATTTGAGTGTAGACAACAATTCCTTGACTGAAAATTTAGCATTAAACATCTTGAACCAGCCTTACCACCTGAGAATAAGGACAGACCAGTGGTTGTCATTGTTGGGATTCCTTACAGAGAGAGCAGAGGCTGGGTTCTGTGTAGCCGTGAGAGACACAGAGTGAGTAGTGAGTGACCATTTCCCCTCTGTCATCAGGTACGTACTGCCAGCAGCGCGAGGTGGAGGCGATCACAGAGGGGGTGGAGGAGGACGAGGGGTTCTGCTGCTGTGAGCCAGGTCACCTCCCTCACGTGCTGTCCTTCAATGCAGCCTTCGGGCAGCGCTGGCTGGCCTGGGAGGTCCTAGTCACCAAGTACGTGCTGGAGGGGTACAGCATCACCGACAACAGCGCCGCCTCCATGCTGCAGGTGTTTGACCTGCGCCGTATCCTCACCACATACTACGTCAAGGTAACTCCCAGCGCCACTGTCACACTGAGCATCAGCCTGCCCTGAGAATACTTTACTAACCATTCTCTACACTGACACCTGAATGAGCTTGCTTGCAGAGGGTGGGGAGGGCAGTCATTGGAACAGCACGGGGTAAATGAATGGGGTTTAGAACGGGGTTCATTGCAGTGGAAACACAGCTGTGCTTTGTTATAGCAGGATAAAGGGGGTCCATACATATGCACAGCTAACATATTTACTTACATCTACCACTTATTGAATTTCAATTGACATTCTTTAGCACAAGTTATAGGACCCCAGAATTGTGGTTTATGTATCTGTCTGTCGTTTATATAGAGAGCAGTGGTTCCTTTCTAATCTGTGCTTTCATTCTACGACTGTTTCACTGTTCTGGAAAAAAAAAAAAAAAAAAACTAGTCTGTCTCCAGCCTTTTTGCTCTGCATAACTCGGTTGGAATGAATAAATTAAAATTAAAATTAAAAAATCACAGTTTTAGTACTTGTCATTTTTAAAATTTGTGTAGGTGTTGCCAGGGATAAAGGAATATCCCTATTATTTCCATATTATATGTCTCTTGAGAGGTTAGTTGAATAGTAACAGAAGTTAATGTGAAACAAAAAGAAGCTATTTGTTGCTTGACTTGTGAACTGTACCGTAGTGGGAATGATCGATTTCAGTCCATGTTATTATAGGGGTTTATTCAGCCAGGTGTAATATCTTCCAAGACTATATGCCAAAAGGAAATTCTCTTAAAACTACTTCTGGAAGTAATGTGTTCAGTCTGTTCTTGACATTGGTCAGTTCCTGTTTTGGTTCATGACAATCTCGGCTACCTTCTAAGAAAAGGAAGCCTCCGTGTCACAAATACAATCCAGAATATTTACACGTACTGGATCTGAGGATGAACCAAAGCTCCAGTGCATTATTTTTTTCAGGAGGTTTTGTCAAATAAAGCTCTTAAATCTTCAAAATTGAGATGCCGTTTATCTACACACATTCAGAATGTGAAAAACTTTTTAAACAAAAGAAACAGAAACTTTGCCATCAGCAGTGTTCAAATTTGCTTAATTAACTGGTAGTGAAGGTTCAAGCCCAGGGTTCTCATTAACTTAGGTATGTTATTTAAATATTTTACTTTCTACATGTACATATACAAATACGCATACAAATTAGTATGAAAATGCTGTTGTGAAAAAAGTGGTCCACGGGAAAAATCCAAACCTTGAAAAAGGTTGGGAACCACTGATCTAGAGAAATTAAATTGTTGGTAATGACAATAAAAATTTATATTATGTAAATAAACTCTTTTGCTGTCTTGGTTTTAATATATAAAATGGTGTCAAACTGACCCATCGAAGTATTGAGTAGGCCCTACCCTGCTTCGCAATCAGGGGAGAATCAGGTTGCTGTGTCTGCTAGCCGCTCTTCCTCTGCCTCTGTGTTCACCCCTCCCCTGCTCTCCAACCTCCAGGGGATCATCTACTACGTTACGGCCTCCACAAAGCTGGAGGAGTGGCTGTCCAGCGAGAGCGTGCAGGAGGGACTGCGCTGCTGCCGGGACCGGGGCTATGTGGACGTGGACCCCACCTTCAACCCCAACATCGACGAGGACTACGACCACAGGCTCGCCGGCATCTCCAGGGAAAGCTTCTGCGGGATCTACCTGGGCTGGATCCAGTACTGTGCCTCCCGCCGGGTGAAGGTAACGCGCAGAGCAATGGCTGCTGGGCTGCAAGCTCATTTACAGGTCCTGCAATAAAAATGACAGGATAAGCGTTCTTAGGCTACATTCACACTGACTAAGTTTCAAACAGACTCGGTCTGGTTCGTTTAGTTTGAAACAATGTACCAGTGTGCTTGCTGTTCACACTTCTCTGCGAACAAAGGGACCGAGTTCGTTTGGATGCAAACTAAAGTTTGTTTTTTGGTCCTTGTATTTTTTTTTTTTTTTTTTTTTTTTTTTTTCAGGGCCAATCAGTTTGTGTTCACAATGCAGTTTTAAGTGCACTCGGTTTGTTTTATATGTTGTGTGAACCGGATATTTATAATATAGTGCAAGGCATATTGAAAGATGGCAGCTATTGATATATTGCTCCGGTTTTTAATGTAGCATGTTTTAGATTCTCACATTATTGCTGTGGAAGAAACTACTGGAGGAGCACTTCATTAATTTAATCAATACATGTACTGAATGCTTACAGTAGGAGAATAATGCAGTTTACCCAATTCTGCACGTCTCTCCTGCATTAATCCTTTGTGACCAAATCCGACATTAAAAAATTTATTTTCGGTTTAGCGTTGGATATTTTTTCAGAAAAAGCAGAGAAAAGCTTTCAATGGCCGAGAGAAGCCAGAAAAATAAATGAGGGCAGATCTGAGCAGTATGCATAGTCCCTTCACCACAGACAGCACAGACATGAACATAGAAGATAGGTGCTTCCGCATTCACCGCTCATAGAAAATCGCTAACATTTTCCAAGCTTTTTGAGATGTTACAGTAATAAAATAATGACTTGAATAGCATTATTGAGGAGTTTGGTGATTAAAGCAAGTGATCAGGAGATGATTTATTAGTATGCACAACTATGAAGACATAGTTATAAATACAGCGAATAAGGGGCGGGGCAGGGCTGGAGATGCAGTACTGAGTGTCATGTTGATATGCAGTGCCTTTTAACCCTGTTTTACTCTGAATAAAATTACTTTTAAACAGCGCATGTAAAATAAACAGCTTGTGTGAAAATAAATTAGACCTGATGCGGTTGACAGGTGCTGAATAAATGGACCGCAAAGGGTAAAACAGAGTAATTTTATGAAGTGAGTTTTTTGTGAGTTTTGGTGTTTGACCAAATTTCTGTCGGAGCGTCAGACTGTTTCTCCCACTGTCCAGATTTCCAGTGTGAAAAACTGGGACATTTTTTTCTTTTTTCAATTCACTGACGCCGCAGCAAGTCTGAAGCCGTTAAAATAACAGTACATGATAACACAATAGTTAAAAAATTGTTAAAAATAATTGTTTTGTTTATATTGTCTCAGTCAGCACATGTTAAATATACAAAAAGCCACATTTAAAAATTAGATCCGCTATTACTGTTTAAATATATGCTATACACATCAGAATGATTTAAACAAATAATCCATATAAATGTTTATTTTATTTTTGAATGACGCACAACCTAATACTCTGTTATTAACTTGCAGAGCACACTGATTTTTGTACTTAATTAAAATAGCAAAACTGGGACGATTAACAATTTTACTGTTTCCAACCAGGACAACAAATTAAGGCTAAAACTGCGACAATCCTAGTTTTCATGGGGTGTTTTGTAACCCTAATGTACAATCCCAGTTTTCATGGGGTGTCTTGTAACGCTAATGTAGTTCCCAAAGACATTTTTCTTTTTTTACTATACTTGTTTCCTCAGAATATGAACTAAACTATGTGCAAAGTGTTTAATTACCTTGTATAGTTTGATTCCATTTTGAAAACTTAAAGACAAGGGTACCTTTGATCAACATCTGGACATGCTGTAAAATGCTGAGAAATGTTGTTGTTGGTGTTGTTGAAATAGCTGAATCTGTGCTTTTTTTGGTGCTGACATACACTGTATAACCCCATTCACAATCAGACTGTTTGTGTTGTGTGCTCTTTCCCAGCCTCTGAACTCGGACAAGGACTCTGCTGTGGTGACTCTGTGCTACGGGCTGTGTGTCCTGGGGAGAAGAGCTCTGGGGACCGCCTCTCACCACATGTCCAGGTAACACTGCCTGCCTTTATCTAACAGACGAAGCAAGTTTAAATCTCTACTTCATGGTACCACTGGATTATTAATGCACTATAGCACCGGAGGCGATTTAGGTGTATGTTTTAATGTAGAAAAGTGAAATGATATTGAATGCAAGGGGCCCAGTGATAATGTGGTGCTAAGAAGTAAGACATCTGATTGTAAGGCCTTTAAGTCTTATCTTGAAGCTATCCTCGACACGTGATCACAGGCGCACAATAACTTTTTTTTGTTGGTGTGCTTCTCAGCAGTAATCTTGAGTCATTCCTGTACGGCCTGCACGCTCTCTTCAAGGGAGATTTCCGCATCTCCTCGGTCAGGGACGAGTGGATATTCGCAGACATGGAGCTCCTCAAGAAAGTGGTGGTTCCAGGGATACGTATGTCTCTCAAACTGCACCAGGTAGCTGCACAGAGCTGGGGCCGTCATCATTGACAGCTGTAGCTAGGGCTGTATTTTCTCACTGTAAAAAATTGCTTATTTCATGTTCTAAAAGTAGGTATTTCAAGATATGTCATGATTTAAACATAGTATTTATTAAAGTATAAAAAATAGCCTTATCACTTTCAAAATTGATCATTTTCTCTAGTTATTACACAACAAATATCCCTAAATATTTAAATGCTTGTCTGAAAAACAGTAAATTCTAAATTGTACAATATTTAGTTTTTTAGATCCACCTTTTAAAGACATTGTTATCAAACAAAATAAAAACATACATGAATGTAAAAATAACAAGAGACACCTGAAATGTCCCCTTCTTGTAAAGTTGTATCGATATTGTGATTTTCATACTGTGATGGTAATATAAAAAATAACGCGCTACTCGATAATACCGTCATTTGTGAAGCCCCAACACCACATATAGATTGAGAATATAAAACTCGACAACATACTCGCCACCAGCCCACCAAAAATCATACGCAGTCAAAACCATGTGCCACTCCTAAAAATAAATAAAATAACATACACTAAGTCAAAACCATGTCCTTATCTTAAATTTAGCTTTGTAGGAATCACTTTCATAAAGCTTCTTGGAATTCCTGTGCTTGAAGGACAATATATACAGCAAGTGTTATTGCTATGGTGTGGTCCTGAACTCTCCCTCTGGCTCTTGCTCTCCCAGGATCACTTCACCTCCCCGGATGAGTACGAGGAGCCGGCTGTGCTGTTTGAAGCGATCTCGACTCACGAGCAGACCCTGGTGATCGCGCACGAGGGGGACCCAGCCTGGCGCAGTGCGGTGCTCTCTAATGCCCCCTCCCTGCTGGCACTCCGCCACGTCATGGATGAGGGCACCAACGAGTACAAGATCATCATGCTGAACCGCCGCTACCTCAGCTTTCGTGTTATCAAGGTGAGAACCATGCAGACAGGCAGGCAGGCAGGAGAAAAACCAGTGCTGCTCAGTACTGCAGTCTTACAATTATGTTGCAATGGTTTGTACCAGGGGATAAGTGTAAAGGTCAAATTTAAAAGCAGCTTGTTGTCTGGAGCTTAAAAAAAAGTTTTTAAGGAACATTTTAGTTTCTCATCATCATTTTAGTTCTTAATTCTCTTAAAAAAAGTTTATTTTTCTACTGTAACCCAGTCTTTAAAGATGTCTAAGTAGGAAGAAGAGATGTTTTTTCTCTTGTATTTATTGTATTATCGGACCAGGTCTGACATTACAATTTTCCCTTTCCAGTCCGATGTCGAACCATGTTCGACATCATCAAAAAGACACAGCTCTAGTCGTTTTTTTCTCCAGAAAAAGCAGAGAAAACATTTAAATGAACGAGTGAGACCGATAGGAGCCGAATGAAGCCGAAACTAAAAAAATGGGGGCGTATCTGAGCAATACACATAGCCCCTTCACCACAGAGGTAACATGGACTCAAACAAAAGATAGGAGATAGCTGCTTTCGCATCCAGTGCTCAAATAATATCACGGACATTTGCAGAGTTTTTTGAGATGTTATAGTAATAAAATAATGACTTGGATCGCATTATCAAGGAGTTTGGTGATAAAATGAGTGATCAGGAGAGGATTTATTAGTATGCACGTCTATGAAGAGGTATGTGAAAAATACAGGGAACAAGGGGTGGGGCTTGGCTGGAGATGCAGTACTGATGTCCTTTTGCTATGCAGGGCGTTGTAAACCTGTTTTCTCTGGGGGAGGGGGATTTAAACAGCGCGTGTGAAAATAAATTGGACCTGACGCACCTGACAAGCGCTGATAAATGGACCGCTAAAGGGTTAAGGACGGGTGTGTGTGCTCTCTTTCTCCAGGTCAATAAGGAGTGCGTGCGCGGGCTATGGGCCGGGCAGCAGCAGGAGCTGGTTTTCCTGCGGAACCGCAACCCCGAGCGTGGCAGCATCCAGAACGCTAAGCAAGCTCTGCGCAACATGATCAACTCGTCCTGCGACCAGCCCATCGGGTACCCCATCTACGTGTCCCCCCTCACCACGTCCTACTGCAACTCCCACAGCCAGCTGCGGGACATCATGGGGGGGGCCATCAGCATCGGAAACATCCGCAACTTCATCGTCAACACCTGGCACAGGTACAGAGGGAGGAGTGTGCTAACACTGCTTATACCTTAAAAATATTACTATGCAGACTTTTTATATTTTCAGTGTGTTCTAGAAATTCCCTGGGCAAAACCTAACTGCACCCTTTGTTTTGACCTACGACCTAATATGAGTGCCATATAGTATATCTTGCGCCTTTTGATTGCAAATATCAAACCCTTTGAGATATTTGCTTCATTCTCTGTAGTCTGCTGTATTCTGTGGTTTCCTGGGTTGGATATGATTTTGGGTATTGTACAAGAACCATCAGCCCATTATTTTAAAAAGGTAAAACGAACCAAATTTTATGTACAATGAAAATGCATTTGCGGCATATTTGGGAGCCCACCCCCCACTTTCCTGCATGTAGGCAGTTCATATTACCATCCCTTAATTTTAATATAGCAGCAGAAGTCAAAAGTTACGACTAGACTTACCTGATTGATTTTGACAGCCCTCAGTGAGTTTCTAATTTAGGCTTCATTTTGACCTAATAATTTAAATAAAACAGCCAAATGCATTTTTTGAAAGAAAATAAGTGTTAGTTGAGGTCCCAAACCATTGTGAAACTGGAATAAACAGTAAAAAAAGGGAAAGAACTTGATAGTAATTTGAGGGACGAAGCACCTGGATTCAAAGGCGAGTGCTTGCCTACTGCTTGGAGTCATAGTGCAGATATCTGGAAGATGCTTTAAATTAGATGCTCCTGTGAGCAGGTCAGTTTGTTTTTATTAAGGTCGTTTTAATTTAGTGTGCGTGTATTGAAATTAGTTCAGTTAATCTGATTACTTTGTTACTGCATTCAATTGGCATATTGATGAAATTCAAGTGTAAGGGTCTTATCCCTGATGTCATATGTATTATTTTAATGGTCTATAATAAAGCAGCATCTTTAACAATTATAGACTGTACTTCAAAAAAGGGCTGAAAGAGTTGATAAATAACCAAACTGATCATAAACCACTTGGATCCCTAATATGAGCACTTAATGGTAAATGTGTTGGTGAACTTGGCATAGACCTCTCACCTAATATGTCTGTCATATTGAGGTTATGTGACTTGTCTTAAGGTTTGTTATTGATGGAAACTTTAATTCACTGTTTCTCCATACTATTGTTAAGGGAATAAGTAGTAATTGTATTTGAGAAAAAAAAAAAAATTTATAAAGAACTTTAAAGAATTGTTTTTTTAATGTCTGTTTTGGCAGATTTAGTTGGGGTGCCTAGAACTGCTTTACACTGCTTTAGAAACATTTAATCTCTGAGAACAGTAGAATATAATGTCTCAAATCTTGCTTGGCTCTCCCGAGCAGGTTGCGGAAAGGCTGTGGAGCCGGGTGCAACAGCGGCGGGAACATCGAGGAGTCTGACGCTGGAGGAGGGGTCTTGTGTGGTAACAGCAATGGGGTGGGGGTGGAGTTACAGCAGAGTGGCATCTCACAGGGAGGGACAGCTGGACTGGCACCCCCTGTCTCCTACCAGCCCCACGCCATGGGTGAGCACTGTTCTTAACACAGACTGGAGCTCAGCAATGTGTTTCAAAATACCTATGAAATATACACTACCGGTCAGAAGTTTTAGAACACCCCCATTTGTCCAGTTTTTATTGAAATTTAAGCAGTTCAAGTCCAGTGAATAACCTGAAATGGTACAAAGGTAAGCGGTAAACTGCCAGAGGTTAAAAAAAAAAGTTTAGGTTACCAAAAACTGAAAAATAATGTACATTTCAGAGTTATACAAAAAGGCCTTTTTCAGGGAACAAGTAATGGGTAACAACTTACAGCTGTTCTGAGGCAATGGAAGTAAATTAAGCCTTGAAAGTTGATGCTAACAATTCCTACAGGTGTCCCAACTTTTGTTGATTACTTACAAACCCTCTGTCTGTATAAAAGCAGCGGTGGAACAGACTGTGTTACTACACCCTCTTAAGCATTATTTGGACAGTATTGTACTGCAGGAAGTAGTATATTGCTATCATAATGGCGAGAAAAAGGCAATTAACAAAGGAAGACAGACAGACCATTATAACCCTTAAAAGTGTAGGTCTTTCCTTTAGAGAAATTGCAAAGAAAGCCAAGGTGTCAGTGAGTACAGTTTCCTACACCATCAAAAGGCACTTGGAAACTGGAGGAAACTCTGACAGGAAGAGGTCTGGCAGACCCAAAGCCATAACAGAATCAAAAGACAAGTTTCTGAGAGTCAACAGCTTGCGTGATAGGTGGCTCACAGGACAACAGCTTCAAGCAAAGCTTAACACTGGTCGAAGTAAGCAAGTCTCAGTTTCAACTGTGAAGAGAAGACAAGTGCAACACATTTGTGGGAACTTCTGCAACAGTGTTGGGAAGAACTTTCTGAACAATATTTGATTTCCATTGTAGAAAGAATGCCACGAGTGTGTTCGGCTGTTATATCTGCAAAAGGTGGCTACTTTGATGTCAGAAATTTAGATTAAATTTTATTAAACAAAACGATTCCATGATTTCTTTTTTATCGCCAATTGTTTATTTGTTCTATGCTTTAATTTCAGAGTACATTGAGACATTAAACTGCGTAGATTTCAATAAAAACTGGAAAAATGGAGGTGTTCTAAAACTTTTGACCAGTAGTGTAGATAGATTTAAAAAAAAGTTCTCTCTTTCTGCACAAAGTAACTTTACAGAATTAAGTAGTGTCTTTTTAATACTAAAAAAGAAATACAAATAAAGGCATATTGGTATATAGGATGGGTCTCCAGCCCTGGTCCTGGAGAGCTACTGTGGCTACTGGTTTTTGTTTCAACCAATCTCTGTTACTTAATTCAACCAATTATTGGCTTAATTAGTCAAGATTTACAGGTGTTCCAGATCTTTAGCCACTGATGATGTAAAGACACTTATAAAACCTGCTGGATAGGGGCTCTCCAGGACCAGGGTTGGAGACCCCTGGTATATAGAATAGTTTACTGGTCTACAGTTTTGAGTGGAGTTCTCTTTCCTATACCAATAGAGTGCTCTGCTGTGTTGAGTGGAGATAACTTTTTCTATACCTACACCTTTTTTGAGTATAAATACAGTGTTAAAATGAACTGCGAGTGCTTGGGTGACTCTTGTTCTCTGTATGACCCCCTTCCCTCTCCGCCTTTCCTCCCACACAGGCACCAGTCACAGCTCCCAGTCGGTGCAGTCAGGCCTGGTGCGTCACTCCCCAGCCCGGGCCTCGGTAGCCAGCCAGTCCTCGTACCGCTACAGCAGCAGCCGTCACTCCTCCCTGCGCACCTCTGCCACAGGACTGGAGCCCTGCCGCCGCTCCTCCACCAGCCAGCTCTCCCTGCGCACCCTGCCCACCTCCCTACAGCTGCGCCTGTCCGTCGCAACCGCCAGCAGTGACCCGGCTGGGCCCTCCGCCAGCCTGTCCAGCCACAGCATCCCCCCCTGCAAGAGGCACGCGCTGGCAGGGCTACTGGGGAGCGAGGGGCTGGGTGGCCCTGAGACACACCGCAGAGATGACATCGTCTACAGGGTGCAGGTGAGCCGAAGCCAGAGACATGACTAAAGTCATCTTGATGTTGCTTTAACAGTGATTTATACTCTATTCAAGTAAAGTGGTTTATACTCTGGGTTCTGAAATCTGAGGGCCTGTGTGGCTTTTCAGTGTCAAAACCATGGAATGTAATGTTCTGATCACAATCTGATCACAAAAGGGTGCGGATCTGAGCAATACACAGTCCCTGCACCACAGAGATAACACGGACATAAACAAAGAAGATAGCTGCTTCTGCATCCACCGCTCAAAGAATATCACAGACATTTTCCAAGCTTTTTAAGACGTTATAGTAATAAAATAATGACTTGGATCGCATTATTGAGGAGTTTGGTGATAAAACGATCAGTAGAGGATTTATCAGTATGCACAACTATGAAGAGGTATGTGAAAAAGCACAGCAAACAAGGGGTGGGAGATTCAGTACTAAGGGTCGTTTTGATATGCAGTGCCTTTTAAACCTATTTTACTGTGAAAAAAAGTTTTAAACAGTGCATGTAAAATAAACAGCGTGTGTGAAAATAAATTGGACCTAACAAGCGCAGAATAAATGGACTGCTAAGGGTTAAATAACATACACGCAATTGTATAATACTAATATATTCTCAAATATATAACTTTAAGATTCATACATGTATAAATCTAAACCCACAACCGATACCCCTGCCTTCAGTGATAATTATTACAGAAACAATATGATAACAAATGTTGCAACATTGTTTTTAAAGTCACTGTAGTAAGCAGACAGTAATATACATCATATATTCATTTATAAACAGCCCCAACGTTTTAAAGAAGCAATTACATTTTCTTGAATCTGTCTGGTGGATCCTCCAGCTGCAGTACATATAGCATTAGATGTTTCCATTCTGTGAAAGATGGACATTTCTCTCCTTTCCGCTATTTAAGGAGTCCCTTTTTTTTTAGTATTAAAGAACAAAAGCTAAAGGCAATAGTAATATCACTTCTATTAAATGACTTCCTGCATGTTGTTACACCTAAAATGCAGAGTTAGGCATCACTGTGTGCCTTTACTTTGTAAATCCCAGAAATGTATTCATGAAGTTGAGCTGGTCTTGTTGGCTGTAAGCCCTCAATGTGCGCTTTGCTGCAGGTCATTGACTCAAGCCAGGTGCTAGAGACCATTAACCTGTCGAAGCGCAAGGAGCTACAGTGGCCAGACGAGGTGATGAGGCTGAGAGCTGGTAGGAGCTGCTGGAGGGAGTGGAGCCCGCAGGAGGGCATGGAGGGACACGTGAGTCTGCAAACAATTACAACCCGGGGTTAAGGGAGAGCTCACAACCAGATCATACGAAATAAAATCAAGTAGCGCATATTTTCTCTGTTTACTCTTTACCTCCCGACTCACATTCTGCCTCTGAACACATCAACCTTCTATCACCCGTGATCACCCGATCACAGGTGCTGTGGCTGGAGCCTTAATTATTTAATCACTTGCTCAATTCACGGCTCCAGCCACATTCCCACGTGATTTTGGAGGAAGGATTTTATCTTCCTCCGTATCTCCCACTATTACGCACGCACACACGCACGCACGCACACCCGTGCTCTTATACCAACATACCTTTTAACTCACCGGTGTTACATAACCCACACAACAAACATACACACAGGATGGGGGTGACCCTGTCCCATACATATTTTACTGAAGCACTACAACCGCTGTAGGTACCCCCAATGCTTTGGATACTATACACTGCTCCATACACGGCAGCAACACAATGTAGAATTGCTACGTATGCTTTGGTAGCAGATTTTAATACAACTACTTTTGTTTATGTAATATGCATTATCAAATCAAAGATCCCATTTTTGCATGTGAGTGATATTTAATGTGTGATTTTTATAGTATTCACACATTGTCAAACAGTTTCTGTTAACAGAGAAAGTAGAGCATGAATACCACCTGACGAACCTGACGGTTTAAAACTAGCTAGCGAACAAACCTTCGAACACAGCGTCGTTTTTCTGTTTTACTGATTACATTTTTATTTTGAATTGGGTAAAGTCCATTTATCCTGCCATTACACTCTAGATTTATTCCCAGCAGGTATTAGGATCCCACCAGACTCTTTAAACTCCCTTGACTTAACCCCTTACAGAAGTTCTTACCATAGTTTTAAAATCTGTTTTTATACCTGTTATTAGCGCTAGCTATTTTATTGTTGGACCCTGTTTTTCTGCTGACGGTCCAGGACCACAGAACAGGTAGTTGGAGTGGAGAGGTTTAGGACCGAGGGAAGGATACACTTCTTCACCAGAGAGTGGTGAGAGTATAGAATGAGCTACCTAGTCATGTTGTTGAGGCAGATATCCTTTGACAGCACAGCTTGACAAAGTTTATCAGGAACCGGACGAGCTTAGATAGGCCAAATGGCCTTCAATAGTTCAATCATTTTGTTACATTATGTTCTTAAGTGAGAACCAATAAAAAGGGTGATCAATTATAATGATAAAAAGGCTAATAAGAGTTACTGGATTGTAAATCATTAGTTAGCGCTCCTTTTACAGGATGAAGTAAGTTAGAGCAGGGCTGTTCAAAGACTGTCTCATTGAGCTCTGCAATTTGTCTCTTGAAGTATGCCGGTTTGTATGGACAATTAGGAAAGGACCCTTATACAGTAAAATACATATTTCATGTCAACATTACTTGAACTGTAAAATAGAGGGGCAATGCATATTAATAACAGGAAAATAGTTTTGTTTATTAAAAAGCCGACTAAATAGTAGCAACTATACTCAGACCCCTCTTCAGTTGTTTTCTGCTTATTTCTAATTGTGAATTGTCTCTCTGTAGGTGATTCACCGCTGGGTGCCTTGCAGTAGAGATCCAGGGAGCCGATCCCACATTGATAAAACCATCCTGCTGGTGCAGATAGAGGACAAGCTCGTACCCATCATTGAGACCGGGGTCATGGAGCTGGGGGCTGAAGTGTGAGCTGCCCCAGAGAAATGGGGGAACAAAGGACCAGAACACTCACACAGCGCCCCCCGGGACGGAGTCGTCCTACAGGGGGATGATGAGGACACGACAGCATGCTCTCAAGCCCCTTCACAAGATTGTAGGAGAGCACTGCAAGGGGAGATGGAGTTCTCCCTCTATGTAACACAATATGCTGCATGAGGTTACACTCCTGTTAACACACATTCATTATAAGTTGAATATTTCTATGCATCTCATAACCGTGTGACAGTCAGACACCTTTATTACAATCCAGTCAAGAAAAACACACACAAGAAAACGACTTGCCAAAAAAGAGAAGAAAAGATTTTCATGGTTTCATATGATGCATGTTTAAACTGTTTGTTTATGCCAAGACCGTATAGCATTGGCTAGGTGTAGTTAAACAGGAGATTTTTTTTTTCTTTTTGTCATGGATATATACTTTATCGCTCTTGTTGTCATTCCTATTTAATTTTAGAGTGTTTAAAGAAACCTGCACTCTCTCTCTCTGTCTGTCAGTCATATATGTATATGTGTGTGTGTGTGTGTGTGTGAGCATTTTTTGTGGTTTTTACAGCAATGCACTACAGTTCTGAGTAATCCTCAGACAAAGATTATTTATTGTTAAAGCGAATTTGCCATTATTTTACAGATGCCTTCGGAATGAAATACATGCAATTAGCATACCATTCTGCCATCTATAGTACTCTCCTTTTGTGTTATTTATTGCTCTGTATTTTAGATTTCTTTAACTTGATCAACTGTTTCGTTTTATATATATATATATATATATATATATATACACACACACACACACACACACACACACACACACAGTGGCTTGCAAAAGTGTTCAGACCCCTGACCAATTCTCTCATATTACTGAATTACAAATGGTACATTGAAATTTTGTTCTGTTCAATATTTTATTTTAAAACACTTAAACTCAAAATCAATTATTGTAAGGTGACATTGGTTTTATGTTGGGAAATATTTTTAAGAAAAATAAAAAACTGAAATATCTTGCTTGCATAAGTATTCAACCCCCACACATTAATATTTGTTAGAGCCATCTTTCGCTGCAATAACAGCTTTAAGTCTTTTGGGGCAAGTATGTACCAGCTTTGCAAACAGTGTCGGAGTGATTTTGGCCCATTCTTCTTGGCAGATTTGCTACAGGTTGTTCAGGTTGGTTGGACAACGCTTGTGGACCGCAATTTTCAAATAGTGCCACAGATTCTCAATGGGATTGAGATCAGGACTTTGACTGGACCACTGTAGGACATTCACCTTTTTGTTCTTGAGCCATTCCAATGTTGCTTTGGCCTTGTGCTTGGGATCATTGTCCTGCTGAAAGGTGAATTTCCTCCCAAGCTTCAGTTTTTTAGCGGACTGAAGCAGATTCTCTTGCAGTATTTTCCTGTATTTTGCTCCATCCATTCTTCCTTCAATTGTAACAAGATGCCCAGTCCCTGCTGCTGATGAGAAGCATCCCCACAGCATGATGCTGCCACCACCATACTTCACTGTAGGGATGGTGTGTCTTGAGGCATGGGCAGTGTTAGGTTTGCGCCACACATAGCGCTTTGAGTTTTGGCCAAAAAGCTCTATCTTGGTCTCATCTGACCACAAAACCTTTTCCCACATCGCAGCTGGGTCACTCTCATGCTTTCTGGCAAACTCCAGACGTGCTTTCAGATGGTACTTTTTGAGTAACGGCTTCTTTCTTGCCACCCTCGCATACAGGCCAGTGTTATGCAGAGCTCTTGATATGGTTGACTGGTGCACCATTACTCCACTCCCAGCCACTGAATTCTGTAGCTCCTTCAAAATGATTGTTGGCCTCTCTGTGGCTTCTCTCACAAGTCTCCTTGTTGTTAGATCACTGAGTTTTGAAGGACAGCCTTTTCTTGGCAGTGCCTGGGTGGTGTGATGCAGCTTCCACTTTCTGATTATTGATCCAACTGTGCTCACTGGGATATCCAAACACTTGGATATTATTTTGTACCCTTTCCCTAATCTATGCATTTGTATTACTTTATCTCTAACTTCTGTAGAATGCTCTTTGGTCTTCATTTTCCTTCAGATTCACAGCCTTACCAATTATCCTTCAACAGTGGGGTTTTTATCCAGAAAATGTGACAGCAACTTTACTGGTTCACAGGTGGAGGCCAATGGTAAGGTAATTGTGTTCTCGTTAGGGCAATTTCTTTCATTGGTGCAAACTGGGAGCTTCCACAGCACAGGGGTTGAATACTTATGCAAGCAAGATATTTCAGTTTTTTATTTTTCTTAAAAATATTTCCCAACATAAAACCAATGTCACCTTACAATAATTGATTCTGAGTTTCAGTGTTTAAAAATAAACTATCAAACAGAACGAAATTTCAATGTACCATTTGTAATTCAGTAATATGAGAGAATTGGTCAGGGGTCTGAATACTTTTGCAAGCCACTGTCTATATAGTGGTGTAAAAAAAGGAAGAGTTTTTTTTTTATATATTTATTACTGTGAACATGGGTTATTTACATTTAGTTACATATCTATTGATTTGCATTGAGGGGGTGGACGGACGACAAAGGTATATTATTATTATTATTATTATTATTATTATTATTATTATTATTATTATTATATACAGGACTATAAGGTTACTTCGTGAACTGAAATGCTGTTTCCAACAGAGCTTATTTAACTTAATTTTATATATTAAAAAGAAAGAAAATAAATAAAGTGAAACATTTTGATTTTCTGTCCATCCTTTGGTGTTATGCTAGGAACTGTGCATGATTATAGTTGATCTAGATGAATCCATTATTCCTATAGGTTAGCCAATTTTAGTTTGAGGCGTTTCTGACAAGCTGAGCTGACAACACGGTGTGATTGAGCAGGGCAGAGATACTGATATCCCAGCTTAATAGGAAAGCATCAGGTTTGATTAGATATTTCCATCCCAGCTGCAATCAGAAGCAAAGAATGCATTGAACATTATCATTAAATAGCTAAGCCCTGCAACCCGTTGCACAATTAACAGGTGCCATGATGTTTTAATAAGGAACAGAGTCATTACTTTTAAAAGGTGAGTGATTTATTACAGTTTGTTGTCTGCCTATCAGGTCCCAATCTGAGCAGTCATTACCCTTCTGTGCATTAGAAGACTGCTAAGCCCAGATTTTTATAGTAGTTACCGGTATCGGTACATTACTGAAAATACTGATCAAACAAAAACAACATTTAAAATAAAAATTCTATTGATTTCACCATAATAGATCCGCCTTTGACAAATGTCTTGCTGAAATTATCAGAACTAAAAACAAATAAAAACCAACATGTACTCAGACCTGTCCACCCTCCAAAAACAGACACAAGATTGAGAGAGACCTTAGAAGAGGAATGAAATATGAACAAGACAATAAATACTATCATCAGTCAAAATCCAATACATTTGCCCGCCCTGCTTAAAGTGACCACCGTTAAAACAGAACTGGGGGGTGCATTCACTGCAGGCAATCACCTCACACACACACCTCCCCCCATAATTTTAAGAAAAACCTCTGGATGTATCAGTCTTGTGAGTGGTTTGACCCAGGTATACAACCCCTTTCCAGATATATTTGAAGTCTGACACATTCAAATGGCACGACCCAGATGGTAACGAGACTGCAAATTATTTGACATTCTGTCAATGCTGTAATCCCATAAATACAAAATAATACGCAATTTTAAAATTGAAGTCAGACAGTTCTTTGAACGTTCACGGCGAGACAGTAGTGTTAGTGCTACGAATCCTTTGTGCTCTGTCTAAATGTGCATTCTGCCATACAAAAACATTTCCTCCCATCCAGCATCTTGGCATGATGTCTGAAGCTTAGGGTAGCACACAATAAGAGCCACAAGGTCCCCTCCTGTTTTCTTCCCAACATGCAAGCACTGCATGGAATACAATAACAGAAATATATAGGTCGCAAGAGGATGCATGTCCTCAATCGGAAATACATTATCATATTATTGGGCAACCGTGACAAAATCTGTGAAACTGGTCTTTGTAAAATGTACTGAAGGCACAGACAGCAGGTGGGTGAACAACATTTATACAGTTAATGATTCAAAAATGTGAATGCGTATGTTTTTAGAAAATTTATAAGGTAAAAAAAAAAAACTACACAAAGTAAACTAACCTTTTGGCTAGTGCCTCTGTCATTAATGAAAAATATTGACGTGTGTCTCAAAGATTTTGATCCTTTGGCTTGAGTGGTAGAGGGAGAAGTGATTACAAGTGGAGCCTTATGGGTTATGGGAGGAAGTGATGTGACACGGGAAGCACGTAGTTGTGGTTGGATTTTTATTGATAATTCCCACAAGAGAAACTGCCTCTGTTACCAGCTATGGTAAGCAGAGACTTAAAATGAAAAACAAAATAGTCCAACAGAACATAAACACTGCCACAGGGTTTTCAGTAATCCACACCCCCACAGTAGGTGGCTCGGGCTCCCTCTTAAAAACCCAGGACAAGTAATTCCTGTAGCTCCCAAGGATTTCAGGGGAAAGTCTGGACTCGCAGGCAGCCAGTCTGGGAATCCTCAGTCTGAGTGAACAAAAGAACAAAACTCACAGAGCTCACGCAGCACAACTGTCTCAGTCCAGGATAGCGAGACCAAATGGCAGAACCCCACAGCCTAAATAGGGCCGAGCCCTGCCCCTACAATCAGTGCACTGCCCCACCTCAGCCAATCGTGGCTTCTGCCCCAACCATGACTCAGCCATTCTCATGTGTCTCATTCCTTCCTGCACAGCGCTGCCAGTAGTCAGGAGGGCAAATTACAAGAGGGACTCCTTTCACTCCTGTCACAAGCCTCCTATACATATATGTGGTAGCTAAATTCTTGTCTTTTTGTATCCAATGATGCTCTGGTGCTTCACCCCAAACTTTCTCATTACTAATGTAAGTTCACAGATTTTTCTGTAGAGTGTGGCTTACTTATCAGAAACAAATGTAATTGAAAGTCCACAAGATGGCAATGTCTCTCCGTGGGTGAGGGAGGAGGCTTTGCAGGCAAACTGATTGTGCTTTTTATAGCATCTGCTCATCAGCAAGGAGCGTTAACAACACATCAGAAATAAATCAGAAATAACTTCTATATCATGTTTATGGCAATTGGGGATTTAAACTAAGGCACTGTCTAATTTCAGAAACAGGAATGGCTGTGAAATTCCTTTATGATTGTTCTTTGAAAATAGCCATACTAAAATGGATACACAGTAAAGACATTGATTTTACATGTTAATATTAATATGCAAAATAAAGTAGATGTAGTAGTTCTAGTTTTACAATCAATTGTCTAACATCTGTAAGATGCTGCAGTTTATCTAGTGTTGATTTTGAAAAAAATGTAAAGAAAAAAAGCTGTTGGGAATAAAAAAAGGATAGGGGTGGGTGCACTGATCATGTTAATACAGGAGTACGAAAATGGATTATAAAGGCTTGGTTGGCACTCCTTTAAGATTAATTCTTTAGGGATTCCCAAAGGCCATTAGAAGTTCAGTAAAGCAGCATATAATTCTTCCTTTCATTTCTCGTGAGAACATTTGAGTCTTCTCAGCACTTCAGAATAAGCTGCTTGAGCAGTAGGGAAACCTGCAAAGAAACTCAGATTACATGATAATAAAACACTGGTGTGGAGTTACAAAGCCTCACACACACACACACAACTGGGCATGGAGACTGACCAGCTCAAATATGCCATGCCAGACTGAATCATCTGCCTGGAGGTCCATAAAACATATCAATACCCACTTGTGGGATCAAGGAACACTTTGTACCCCTGCAATGTACAGAATACCTTGTTTGTTTTTTTTTAAATCTGTTTATTACCCCATGAACTGTGTTTTTAATTCTCATTTAATAGTGTTTTTTGCATTCATTGAATTTTTGGTTTGTTTAATAAAGTAACTTGCATATTTTACCAGTCTTCTAGCAAGTGTGAGCAGTTTCCGTAATGAGGCCAGTTTAGAAATCATCTCTAGGGGTCTGCACCAGTAATTAAAGTTAGTCTTAGCACGCAGAGCTAAATTGTCTATGCACATTAGTAATGGTGTTACATTAATGTCAGTTTAAACCTTGTAATTACATATTGACGATGTTAGTTTTAGCTGTGTTTTAATCACCTTATTAAATGCGTTTAATTTTATTACTAATCCCGTTTTGCATATGAAAATCTTTTGCTTCATTTCTTTTAAAGTGATCGTAGTTAACAAAATAATTCCTTAAATCTGTTGTGCACTTCCATTCGTTATATAGGTCTCCGATATGCGCTTTTAAATCATGATATTTGGTACGACACTGTTAAACCACCTTCTGTCCTAGACCAGTTTTTTCAGATCGTGCTTGGTCATTTCACCTGGTGAAATTGCCCCCACCCATTTAGTGGCTTCTTTCCTATCAATAACCAATCAGATGCTTCCCCTGAACTGCACTAGTAACATGACCCAGAAAGTGCTAATATAATACTGTATATTTCCTGTGAAATAGGCAGAGAAAATGGAAACTTCTTGTTACCCAAAGTAGGAACAGATATCATGTTTTAAATTAAAATGCATTTTTGGGATAACGTGTTTCTTACATAACTGTACACTTGAGACATATGTAGCTAATGGAAGAGATTAACAGGCAAGATGATTGATGTATTATTTTGTAGATAAACATCTGGTATCTTTCAAGTCCTGCTAGTCCTGTGGTGATCCATTTCAATGTATTATGAATCTGTAGGCATTTCATTGCAAAATAACAACAGAACATTTGAGATGTAAATGATGCAACCATATGTGCAGTCATTAATTTAGAACTTAACCAAATACCAGGAAACAGCAGCAGCTTTTCAACTATATCACAATGCTTGTGTTATCTACAGTCGTGTGCAAATGTATTAGAAAACTACAAGAGCTTTCATGTTATCCTTTATATACTTAACTGCATGACAGTTGTTAGACCACTTCATGCTTTAATCTTAAACAACATCTAAAAAGCATCATGCCTTTAATCATTTGTGGCTATGTGTTCCTTTTCTCTTACTATTTTAAATTAATTGACGTGTGACCTATTAAAGTCATCAATAAATTAGACAATTGCTAATTTGTAGATTTTATGCTACAGTGATTTGATTTCATGTGTACAAATCAAAACAACAGAAGCAATGGGGGGTTCTAATACATGTGCACTCTACTGTATATATCCAAAGTTAAAGTATAAGAAACTTTTAAATTATTTTAAAGCACAAGGAAAGGGGTGCAGCGATGTGTTATTAGTGCTAAAGAGAAGTCATTTTTAAAGCATTGCTAAGCACGCCTTTAAATGTATTGCTTTTTACTTTTGAGCTAGACTAAAGCCCTTTTCACAGTGGCAGTCCTGCCCGGGTCCCGACCTGGGTTCTAGCTACCTGGGTCACAATCCTGTGTAGTGTGAAACCACGTGCCATGGTCGTACCCGGGTTGAGCCGGGTCCCAATGACCCACTTCAAGATGTGGGTTGACCCGGGTTGAGCGACAAAATGCATGACAGCCGTTCGTAAGCCAA
Source organism: Polyodon spathula (assembly GCF_017654505.1). NCBI lineage: Eukaryota > Metazoa > Chordata > Actinopteri > Acipenseriformes > Polyodontidae > Polyodon > Polyodon spathula. Next base: position 20,095,831 of record NC_054550.1, read on the forward strand.
TGAAATAACAAACAGCCACACCTGTGTGAAGCTTTCATTTCAAGGAAAATTTCTGTGTTTAGCCATGTTTCTGTTGCTTGAGACACACCATGAGCCAGATTGCAGCAGATGTTGGAAATATAATTGTGATATTTTTTTTTTATTTTTTTTAACCCCGTCCAGATATCTTACAATCAAGTGTTTTGCGTTTATTATTTCTATTTTAACATAAAACCTGAATAGGATTGTGGGGTACTGCAACTGACAAAAATACAGCAAATCTAAAAATACAGCAAATCCATTATCCATCATGAATTCACCTTGACCTTCATCTACCGTATGCATAGTACATGCAATTGTGACAAATGCATCAGACCGACAGCTCCATCTGCCTAGATTGCCTTATAGTTTGCCTAAACTAAAAGAAGAGTAATGTACAGGCTGCTCCACTACAAACCTGTCCTGGGGACATGCATCCCTTCTCCATAGCACCATGTACCATACATAAGATTATTCCCTTTCAGACTCAGGAATGTCAAGATTCCGACTTTATCCAGAGAAGTTGACAGGACCTACTGAGCCAGCTGGATCTGTTGTTATATTCACAGAGCAGACAAATTGAACTATTAACTCAGGAATTGTTTTTACAGTGCTAAAAACCACCAGGAGTAAACTTTCACTTTCTCATGCCCTGAGCTGGGGTACAATCACATCTTAGGTTAGGAACGTTGTCAGCAGGGGGAGGGGTTTCCTTGCTGTTAAACTGTTGCTGTTAGACCTGGACTTAAATGATTTTAAGATGCCAACACTGTTTGGCAGTCTTTTGTATTCGTATTTCAGGATGAGAAGAGGCATTGCGACTTCTCAGTGTAAGCTGGGGACTGGGAGGAAGTGTTGTCTACTAATTAAAACTCTGGGACTGGGAGGTGGTGTGGCCTAGTGGTTAGAGCTGAGGGACTGGGAGCGAGGCAATGTGGTCTAGCCATTAGAGCTGAGGGAATGGCAAGGAGTAGATAAGTGGTTAGAGCTGAGGGACTGGGAGGGAAGCAGTATGGCTTAGTGCTGAGGGACTGAGAGGGGAGCAGTATGGTTTATTGATTAGAGCGGAGGGACTGGGAGGGGAGCAGTATGGTTTAGTGGTTAGAGCTGAGACACTGGGAGATGGGCAGTATGGGTAACCTGTTTCTGGAATAGTATGATTTTGATATAAAGTTCTGCTTTTGTTGGGATGTTATCCCATTAGTTTTTTTGTTTGTTTGTTTGTTTTTGTTTTTTGGGGGGGGGTCGGGGTATTAATACAATTGTTTAATAATTGCCCTTTGTCTGGAGGTCTGGTTTGCCTTTAATTATTCTAGGACATGTAGCTCCAAGATACTGCTGTACCCGTACATAACTCCAAACCCATGAACAGTGAGTCCTGCTTCCAGTCACTGGGATAGCTTTCAAGAACCAAACCTTTTGGATTTGACCTCAGGGATCCAGCTTGTGGTCTGACACTATAAAGACCCAGGTGAGGGTGTATCTTCAGGTTTGTTCCTGCTCTTATTAATAATAAGATATTGTTATTTCAGTGCTGGGCAGAGGAGAGGACTTTATGTCTGTGTCCAGGTCTATTTACAAAGGTGTAAGGATCTTCGTCAAAGATGCCATATGTTGGAAAACATGGAACGAGAATTGATTAACAGTTAGCTATGCATGCGGACTGGCCATATTAAGGGATTTCGTTTTTCATATCCCTTTTTTTTGCAATCATTCTAAGTGATTCTGGATTATATTGCTCTGCTGTTTACTCAACTCTGAGATTGCTTGTGACCTAGCTCGTGTCACTCTGCTAGTCCCATGCACAATGCTCTACTTGTTGTAATTTCATGTCCACTCTGACGGCCCCTTCTGCTCTACAATAAAGTGTAATAAATGTTCATGCATGTTTGTTTATTTGTCTGGTGGTCTGGTTTGCCTTTAATTATTCCAGGACATGTATCTCATTATCCAAGATATTGCTGTACCCCATGCATAACTCAGAGTTCAGGACTTCAACAGCTCTGGCTGACTTCAGAACACTTTACTGAGGGCACAGGTCCCTTCTTGGTTGTGGTTTCAGTAGTTTGTTCAATTTGTATCTGGGAAATTTCCAACCCCAGCTGAATTTCAAAAGGTTGTTTTCTGACTGTGTGTTGTTTGCCAACTATTTTTTCACTATAGAAGGGTAGACCATCACATTATATGTTAAAACAACGAGTGTGATGAAGTTATTGAAGAGCAAAAACAGCTTCTTATTTCATTTTCCTATTTATTTTACTGCCCCCTTAACTTGTATGACATTTGCAATAATTTTAAATGGGTTTCATTACAATTTAACATGATTATTTGTTGTCAGTTTTTAAGGTGCTTTTATCTGAGTTAAAGCGCTACTCTTGGGATCTAGTTGCTGTAGATACATGTAACTTCTAGACCAGCCAAAGCGTCTTTAAGAACCAGCTCCATCTCGGGATTTTACATTTGGGCTCAAGTTTCCATTTGTTCAATATACTGTCATGCACTGAATGGTACTGGCGCTTACTAATATGAAGACATTTTGGCTAATTTAGCCTTTGTTATGTCTATGGTCGGCAACCAGAACTGAAAACCAGCTCCTGAACTCACAATATCTTAGCACTGATATAAAAAGCGCAATATTTGAAAAAAAAATAGCTGCTCAAAATCTGGGTTTATACAGAGTTGAGTAAAACAACAAACAGCTTATTTTATTAACCAGAGCAAGTGAATCATTTCCTTTGGCCCTTATAGTGAGAGAAGCTCCCACGCGGCCTGTAATTACAAGGGAATTGAGAAAATCACTTGCAAACGAGGTGTTGTGAAGAGCCATGTGGAAGCAAGCCTTCTCTAATCACTCGTAACACGTTGCACAGGAACACGTTGAACTGCTTTCTCTCGCCCCCACGCTCACACTCCCATCCACAGTGTCTCGTGATTCAACAGCACAGAATTACTTAGTGGAGGGCTGTGAACGGGCTGTTCCTTTTACTGGCATCTCTGCCATGTATGCAGAACTAGAAAAGTCAATTTAAAGGGGCTGTGGATTGTTCACACTCCACTAAGCACAGTGCTGCTGATGGAGGGACTGACCTCTGTGCAGCTCCGGGGCAGACAGACCTTTGCCATGGCTCCCAGCCAAGAGAAGAAACGAGAAAACTTCCTGCTACAGTCTGACTAAATCATTTCTCCCTCCCATACTGGTACTAACCTTTTAATGCAGTGACACCAACATATATTCTGACAGTTACCTGAAGATTCAGTGTTGTTTTACAACTGTATTAACACCTTAACAGTTAATTAAAAAAAAGTTAAAGTCAATTAAAAAAAAAAAAAAGTAAAATTTCACCTCCATTTGCCACTTAAGTGCTTCTTGGGGTGCTGCAAAAAGCAACTTAACATAATTACATCCATTCCCTAGATAAGGGATATCCTTAAAGTAACTGTAGCTTCCATTAGCTACATAGGTCTTAAATGTACAGTTTTGAAAGCAACATGTATTAGAGCAAATGTGTATGTGGGTGACCAGATGCAGACAGAGTACACAGTCCAAAAAGTCTTTTTAAGCCAGTGAGGTCACTTATTTAATTATAGACACAGTGCAGTACGTACAAAGAGGTAAGTAAGTGAAGGCTGGTGCAAGTGCTCTAAAAACAAACTACACTTTAAAACAATAGCCTGGCATTCTCCCCTTCTCTGCTCCTCTACTCGTAGCATATCCAAGAGGTTCCTCTAGTCTGTAACAAAACACAGGTTACACACACCAGGGTATTTGCAGGTCTTCACAGCGGACCTATCTCTGGCTCCTCTCTCCACCTGAGAGCTGTGAGACAGCACGCTGCCTTTAGTCCCCAGAGCTCCGCTCTTGTATTCACTAGAACACGAATCCCCCTGGAGGACAGGTGTTTTTGCGTGTCTTCACTCACCAAGATGGCAGCCTGTAAGTGTGTAGCCATCACAGTCCTGCAGAAGGGAATACTCTCCACTGGTTTAGCACACCTTTGTGTCTGGAGGCAAACCGAACCCGGCTCAGCACGATGTACAGGGTGATTAGAAAGCAAGTTTAACAAGGCAAGACTTAAAGATAATATCCTTAAGGAATAGAAAGAAGACAAGCGTGAATTGACAACGGAACTGGTAGAAGGCATAGGCGTCATTGTCCATCAAATCAACAGTATGAAGGTCACTCTGGAAATCAGGACTTTAAGGATGTGTTGCAGTAAGAATACCTCTTTTAATAAAGGGGAACAAGACTAAAAGGCTAAATATGCACAAAACACAAATTGGACTATGGATATTATCTTCTTGTTGCTCATCCTTGTTAGCTTCAGATACCACACCTTGAAAATCAAGTGATGCAAGCTATTTCACTCAGTGTTTTTCCTTCTTTATGCAAGTCAAGGTTGTTATAATAGTAGAAAACACTAGTGGAGGCTTTGAGTAAATTATTAATACTCATAGTGCATCAAAGAAGAAAAAATGTCTAAAACTTTTTCACAGCAGTGTGTGTGTGTGTGTGTGTGTATATATATATATATATATATATATATATATATATATATATATATATATATATATATATATATATATAGTGATGGAGTGTACATTCCAGAGCAATCTTGGTCAGCTGTGAGGCCGTGGCTGTAAGGAACTGTGACGGAAATATGAGTTCTGGTGATGAATCTTCCTCCCAACCTGTGAGGGCGCTAAAGAACGAGAGGAGAAGTATCTGGAAGGGCTGGCCTGACAGTTCGTTTCCGGGTCAGGAAAGTGGGTCAGCCTGGAAAGAAGCGAGACTCTGTTGTAAGACCGTATTGATTTGAAAGGTAAATGAGAGGCAGCTGCAAGTAATAAGACAGCTGCAACCATTTACCCAGATATCATGCAGGTTTACATATAGGGGCCAGGGTAACGCTGATCTTTTCCTTCATTTGGGTAGAACGTTTGGAGGAAGAAGGAGCGAGAGTGGAACTCGCAGTGTTTTTGTGATATACGTGTTGTGTTTGTTTATTAACTGTCTGTGTTTGTTTCACTGTAGACAGTTAGAGCACTACTCTGGAGCTGTCGCAAAGGGTCAGCACTGTCTGGAGCACCCCTGCACTCCACCGTATCTGTGTATTCACCACGCACCCTCATGTCTGCACTCACCCAGGACTGGTGACCGTGGGTTCATTTTTGTTCTGGACTGTGCCCTGTTTTGTTATCTCCGCGCTTTACACATTGTTGTGTATCGCCGGGGATTTATTATTTTATGGTCACCAGACCTGGATTATAAATAAAAGCACTCCTGCATCGCATCACCGCTACACCTGTTCCCCTCAACTAGCCACTTTGCCACACGTGGTGTCAGAACACAAGACTATGGACCTCAACGCGCTGGTGGAGCTGCTGCAGGCGCTGGAGAGCAGACGCGACGCAGAGGAGAGAAGGAGGGAGGAGCGCCACAACCGTTGCTGCAGCGACGACACCAACCACAACACCGGTGATGTCGCCCCCGAAGGCACGGGCGATGAAGATGTCGGTGGAGGATGACCCAGAGGCGTATTTGGTGGCGTTCAAGTGGCTGGCTACATCGGCGGCTTGGCCGCGGGAGTTCTGGGCCAGACAGCTGGGACTCTGCCTGATCGGGGAGGCTCAGGCAGCCTACCAAGCCCTGAGTGACCATCACGCCACCGATTACGACCTGGTCAAGCAGGCTATCCTCTGCCGCCTAAACTTCACTACCGAGACCCACTGGGCACAGTTTAGGGAGTACTGGAGAGCCCCGGAGACACGCCCCAGGGTGGTTGCAGAGCGGTTGTGCGACCACATGGTGCATTGGCTGACCCCCGGGAAGAAGACCGCCCAGCAGATGGGGGAAGCCATTGTGATAGAGTAGTTCTGCCATGTGGTTGGCGCCGAAACCCAGGCGTGGATACAACGCAACAACCCCGACACCCTGGAGGAGGCTGTCAAACTGGTGGAAGACTTCGAGGACTCCCTGACTTCTGCCCGGGTCGGAATCCTGTCCGCCCCTGCACTTCGGAGCAGCCGACCTCTCCCTCCCTCTCCTCCAACACCACCACCCCCCTCGTTCCCGGGAGGGGCCTTGTCTGATTGACGTTGTTTTGGGAAACGTGAAAACCCATGCATTAGTGGACACAGGGTGTGAGCAAACCTTGATTAGGACAACTCTCCTGGGGGGTGTGTCGTGGCGGCCACAAGGTCAGGTGCCCATCTCTTGTATCCATGGAGACACGACGGCATACCCCACACTAAAAGTATATTTATCGGTAGGACCGATAAAATGTCACCTTGTAGTTGGGGTGGCGGAAAGGTTGCCACACCCAGTTATTCTGGGCAGAGACTGGCCAAAATTAAAAGAATTAGTGCAAATAATGTCAGTCTCAGCCACACACGTAAACGTGGCAGAAACAAAAAAAAGGAACGGATTGGCAATGTGTTCCCTTTTCACCCTGAAATGTTTTCCCGTATTTTCCGTCCTAGATAAAGAGAGACGGACCGCGAAATGGGAGGGAGCGTCTTTCAGGCAAGGCTGGGGTCTGGTGGGAGAGTGCTGTAATGGTGACAAGCGCCAGTCGAAGGGAGTGGGAACGCAGTGCGACCAAGAGGGCGAGGTTACTGGACCGACTAGGGCAGAGGTTATTCCAGCCCCTCTCAATGTACCGGACCTGTGGTACTCAAGCGCGGACCTAGTGTGGGGCCAACAGAACGACCCGTCACTGGTGCAAGCTTGGGGGCAGGTCCGATCCATTGAAGGTAAGGATGTTGATGGAGCTGGGGCACTAGTATATCCACATTTCAGTATAAAGGGGCAATTACTGTATAGAGTAAACCTAGCCACGGGCACAGGACAGCCTGTAACACAATCGTTGGTTCCCCCTTCTTGTCGGACCGAGGTCATAAGGCTGGCGCATGATATCCCTTTTGCGGGGCACCTCAGAGCCGAGAAGACGAGGGAGTGAATATTGGCTCAATTCAGGGCTTGGTGATGTGTCGAAATATGTAGCCACATGCCCAGACTGCCAGCGAGTAGCTCCGGGTCAAGTGCGCCCTGCCCCTTTGGGCCCACTGCCCATTATTTCCATTCCTTTCGAGCGCATTGCAATGGACATAATGGGCCCTTTGCTACCTTCTGACTCTGGGTATACGCATATATTAGTAGTGGTGGATTATGCAACGCGATACCCGGAGGCAGTTCCATTGAGGTCCACTAGTGCAGCTGCAATAGCCACCAAGTTAGCGCAGACTATGGCTAGAGTAGGGATCCCCAAGGAGATTTTGACTGATCATGGGGCCAATTTTTTGTCCAATACGTTACAGCAGGTGTACAAAATATTAAAAATACGTCACATCAGGACGTCCATTTATAATCCACAATCGGACAGTTTGGTTGAACGCTTTAATCAGACCTTAAAGTCGATGCTGAGGTGATTCGTAACACAGGAGCAGAAACATTGGGCATCACTTCTTCCCTACCTCCTTTTTGCGGTGAGAGAAGTGCCGCAGAGTTCAATGGGGTTCTCCCCCTTTTGAGCTGGAGCGAGTGGTGCAGTCCGATCGTCATAGTGGCTAAGAAAGACGGCACCAACCACTTCTGTGTGGATTTCAGAAAGGTGAATGCTATTGCTAAGTTCGATGCATATCCCATGCCTCGGGTCGACGAACTTTTAGACAGACTGGGAAAAGCGAGGTTTATTTCCACTCTGGACCTGACGAAGGGATACTGGCAAATCCCTTTAACTCGCAGCTCCAGAGAGAAAACCTCATTTTCAACAACAGAAGGACTGTTCCACTTTAAAACCATGCCGTTTGGGCTACATGGTGCGCCCGCTGCCTTTCAGAGACTGATGGACCAGGTTTTACGCCCACATCATGAATATGCAGCAGCGTATATTGATGACGTGGTGATTTACAGCTCCACCTGGCGAGAGCATTTGGCTAGGGTTACAGCCATCCTTCAGTCTCTAAGGTCAGCCCAGCTGACAGCTAACTTGAGGAAATGTGCGTTTGCCAAAACAGAGACTCAATATTTGGGATTTTTAATGGGGAATGGAAGGGTGAGACCTGTAGTCACCAAAATCCAGGCTTTGGTTGATGCAGCGATCCCCAAAACCAAGACTCAGGTGAGGTCACTACTGGGCTTAGCCGGTTATTACCACCGCTTCATCCCTGAGTACGCCACAGTGGTTAACCCGTTAGCCGACCTCACCAAAAAGAGTGCTCCAAATTTAATTAAATGGTCAACTGAGTGTCAGGGGGCGTTTGATACTATTAAGCGTACACTTTGCCAGGCCCCCACACTTATTACACCGGATTTCACTAAGAGATTCATCCTCCACACCGATGCATCGGATGTAGGTTTGGGTGTAGTCTTGTCCCAAAAAGTAGCTGGATTAGAGCACCCGATATTGTACCTGAGTAAAAAAATGTTACCTCGAGAACACAACTACTCCGTAGTCGAAAAGGAGTGTTTAGCCATTAAATGGGCTACTCACTCTTTACTATACTACCTGCTGGGACACTCATTCGATCTGGTCACAGACCACGCCCCACTCAAGTGGTTAAGCACATTGAAGGACAGCAATGCCCGGATAACTCGGTGGTATCTGGCATTGCAGCCCTTCATGTACCACATGGTACACCGTGCGGGGAAAGACCACCAAAATGCGGATTCTTTTTCCTGGGAGGGGGGAGTAATGGGGAAGGTAGATTTAGCCGAGTGTTCCTTCGGCTCCACTCTGAGTGGTGGGATATGTGACGGAAAGATGAGTTCTGGTGATGAATCTTCCTCCTGACCTGTGAGGGCACTAAAGAACGAGAGGAGACGTATCTGGAAGTGCTGGTTGACAGTTCGTTTCCGGGTCAGGGAAGTGGGTCAGCCTGGAAAGAAGCGAAACTCTGTTGTAAGACCGTATTGATTTGAAAGGTAAACGAGAGGCAGCTGCAAGTAATAAGGCAGCTGCAACCGTTTACTTAGATATCATGCAGGATTACATATAGGAGCCAGGGTAACGCTGATCTTTTCCTTCGTTTGGGTAGAACGTTTGGAGGAAGAAGGAGCGAGAGTGGAACTTGCAGTGTTTTTGTGATATATGTGTTGTGTTTGTTTATTAACTGTCTGTGTTTGTTTCACCAGAACTGGATTATAAATAAAAGCACCTTTTCACTGGAAACTGTTGTCTGCCTGTCACTCCTGCATCGCATCACCGCTACACCTGTTCCCCTCCACTAGTCACTTTGCCACAGGAATGCACACACCATCTGCGTAAAGGTTGTACTGGTGGTTTCAAAGGAAACTAAAATAATAAAATGTGAAGACAACATAAACCAACTGGCTTGTAAACAAACTGGGAAATAAAGTAATGGGTTTAAAAGCAAAATTATAGTTAAATAAATTAATGCAAATTGATTCCCACAGTGTGATATTTTAGGTTAAACTACAGACTTGGGTTTATGTTATGTTTTGTTAAAAGAAAAAAAAGGTATTATGTTAGAAACGTTATAAGAAGGTTTTAAGACCCTGGGGAACATACTGAGGTCAGCAGTGATTAGCAATTGACCTTAATTGTGTAATTGCTTGATTGCCCTGCACTTAAAACGGGTTAAGCTGAGCTGGTCAGGGAGAGAGAGCGGAGAGACGAAACGGTGAGAGAACGGGGAACTGTAAAAGTGAAAAGGAGACTTTGTTTTGAGGGTAAGCAGAATTAGCCTGCCCCTGTTTAGTTTAAAGGGAAAAATAATAAGTGTTTAGTTTAGGACCCGAGAACGAGGTAGGTTTTGTTTGTTTTCTGTTTGTTTTGTTTTCAAATAAAACCACGCTCCGGAGTGTTCCATTTCAAGTACGGCTTTTGTTTGGATTTGTTCAACTATTTTACACAACACAACGTCTTTAACCTGGTGAACGACAGCGAATTCTTCACTATATATATATACACACACACACACACACACACACATACAGGTAGTGGACAAAAAATGGAAACACCTGAGTAAATGAGGGACACAAAGTATATTGAAAGCAAGGGCTTCCACACAGGTGTGGCTCATGTGTTAATTAAGCAAATAACATCCCACCATGCTTAGGGTCATGTATAAAAATGCTGGGCAGGCCTGGTTGCCTATAATTATGGCTAACATGGCTGAAAGAGGAGACCTCAGTGACTTTGAAAGAGGGGTGATTTTTGGGCGCGTTTGGCAGAAGCTTCAGTGACCAGGACAGCTCAACTTGCTGATGTTTCATGAGCAATAGTATCTAAGGTGATGTCAGCATGAAACTCAGAGGGAAAGACATCATCATCAAAGGGCAACAGTGGGCGGAAGCACATACTCCAGGATTGTGACATCCGTGCATTATTTCAAAGTGAAAGGCAAAACAGACGAGCAACTGCAGATCAACAGACTACAAATTTCAACATGGGCGTGAGCAGCCAGTTTCACTAAAAACAGTCCACCGAGAACTCCACAGAGTGGGATACCATAGTCGGGTTGCAGTGCACAAACCACTCATCACACCTGGCAATGCACGTTTACGAGTCCAGTGGTGCAAAGAGCACAGGCAATGGACTACCGAGCAGTGGAGAAATGTGATATGGTCAGATGAATCATCCTTCACCATGTTCTCGACAAACGGACGAGTGCACGTGTGGCGCCAACCTAAAGAACGCTACAGCCCTGAGTGCTTGATTTCAACAGTGAAGGGTTCTGGTGGTTCCGTAATGTTGTGGGGCGCATTTTCTTGACATGGTTAAGGGTGCACTCACTCCCTTAGAAGACAAGGTTAATGCTACCTAATGGTACTGAGTGATCATCTTCACCCCATGTGCAGCATTTCTTTCCTGCCTGGGGGGGGGGGAGTGTCTTCCAGGATGACAATGCCCCCATCCACAGAGCACGTGTGGTCGCCCAATGGTTTGATGAGCACGAGACTGATGTTATCCATATGTCATGGCTTTCTCAGTCACCAGATCTGAACCCAATGGAGTGACGCCTTTGACAGCGTTTTCCACCTCCATCAACCAGACGTGAGTTGATTGACTTTCCTGTGGAAGAATGGTGCTGCACCCTTCTTGCAGAATTCCAGATGCTGGTAGACTATGTCACGGCACATACAGGCTGTACTGGCTGCACATGGTGCCCCAACGCCCTATTAAGTGACTTTACATTGGTGTTTCCATTTTTTGTCCACTATATATATCATCATCATCATCATCATCATCATCAGCTTCGTCTTTTTCAATCCACTTCTGTCTGAAGGCCTCCCCAAGGTTCTTCCACAAAAGCTTGTCTGCTGCGTCCCTCATCCACATTGCTCCAGCGTTTTTCATAATTTTATCTTACCATCTTCCTGGAGGTCTTCTTCTTTGTCTCTTTATATCTCTTGGGATCTAGTCTAGTATCTCCTTGGTCCAGTGATGATGTTCTTGCTACATGAAGGCCTACTGCCATTTCAGTTTTTTCACTCTTATAATAACATTTCATACTTTCCTTTGGAGCTCTTATCCATTCCTTCCTTTTCCAATCTCTTCTTGTTATTCCCAGCATGAATCTTTCCATATTCCTTTGAGTCGTCTGTAATTTTTGAGTAATTTTTGCATTGAGGGTCCAGGTTTCGCATCTGTAAGTTAGCACTGGCAGCACGCATTGGTCGAAGACTTTCCTCGTAAGGGTAGTTTCCCTTTCAGAACCATGTTTAATCTTCCAAAGGCAATCCAGCCCGTTTTTGCTCTTCTGTTGATTTTGCACATTTGGTTCTCCGTTGCTGAGTCCTAATTACACTTAATTATTGACTTCTTCAAGCTTGATCCCATTGACTTAAATTGCCTTTGGAGCATCACTAATGCGTTCCAGTCTTTTGGCACTTTCTTTTGCTTAATACAATCTGTTCCGCGGTATTTCAGTATATTGAAATATCATGATACAAAAATTATACGATATCTAATATCCGGGTACATCCCTTCTTCTTGTTTTTGGTGATATATCGTGTTTTTCCATCCTGTCTTTTTTTTTTGAGACTTCAAAACAACACATTAATTGTGCGCTTTAAAAACAATATGAACTTTTTTTTGTTTATACAGAAAGAAACGTTATTGCCATAACCCTGGTTCCCTGAAAAGAATGACAACCATTACCGAAGAGCCCTCTCTGACCGTAAATCACTGAGCCTATATAAAAAAGCTGCCCTATCAGGGATCTACTGTGAGGAGGAAGTCCCTCCCACCTCCAGTTGAAGGGGGTCATCCTCACAGTAGCATATCACCATTTTCTTTTGAAATTGGAGGTCAGATGGGGACACGACCTCAAAGGGTAATGGTTGTCATTCTTTTATGGAAACCAGGGTTATGGTAATAACCTAACGTTACCTTTCAAGAAGAATGACGACCATTACCGAATGCAAAGATGTACCAAAGCTCTCATGGATCCAGATTACTGACAGCACAACGGCAATAGTTTCAGAGCCCTCATGACGCCTAAGGGCATGCCGCCTGCAACACCATAGAGCCCAGAGAGGGTCTCGCTCGGTTTGCAACATCAAGGCGGTAAAAACGCACAAATGTCTGACTACCTGTCCATGTAGCAGCATTGCATAACTCATCTAAGGAGGTGCCATGAAAGAGAGCCCAAAAGTTGCTTGGCCCCTGGTAGAATGGGCGGTAATGTCTCCCGTCGAGGGGGAGTCCGTCTGTTCATACTCCAAGTGTATTGCATCTGCCACCCAATGCGCTAGATGTTGCTTCAATAGGGCCTCACCTCTAGCGCTGGACTCATAGCAGACAAACAGCTGGTTGGACTGTCTCCAGGACACTGTCCTATCCAGGTAACAGTGCAGAGCCGAGTCCGGGCAAAGCGTGTGCTGTCTATGCTCCTCCTCTGACTTGTGCGGGGGAGGTCTGAAAGTTTCCAAAACCACTGGTTGGTTAATATGGAATGATCAGACCACTTTTGGCAAAAAGGCTGGATTTGTTCTTAATGATACCCGTGAGTCATTCCCAGTGAAAGCCATACATGTGTCATTTATGGGTAGCGCATGAAGCTCACTTACTGGTCTGGCAGACGAAATGGCTATTAAAAACACCACTTTCAAGGAAACAGAGCGTGTGCTCAAATGGGGGACCCTTAAGGACCCGCAGTACCAGGAGATCCGAGGTGCAGATTGCCGGGAGGGAGCCACCACTCCAGTGTCTTCCAGCATTGTCTGGACACTCGCACCAGCCAGTGTCGACTGCAAATCGGGTGCACCTTGAGCGCATTTACCCAGGCTTGAATCGGGCACATTCTCATCAGCCCTAAGGGAAGGATTTTCAAGGTGGCTGCCATCAGGCCCAACAACCTTTTGCAATATTCTGACCTGTAGAAGAGCACCCTCTCTGAATTGGGAGAGTGTGACTTCCAACGACCGAATCCTGTCTTCCGACAGTGAGGCCAGCATGCTCACAGAGTTCAGTTTGATCCCCAGGAACACTGTGGACTGAGAGGTATGAAGTTGCTTTTCTGTTGATGTATGGAGAGCCTTAACTTCGTCACATGATTTATGACCTGCCTGGTGTGCGCCTTGGCTCATGTTTTGGAACATGCACAAACTAGCCAATCGTCCAGATAGTTCAGGATCCAAATACCCCGCAGCCTGAGAGGAGCCAGTGCTGCACCCACACACTTTGAAAATGTGCGGGGCGCCAGTGAGAGGCCAAATGTCAGCATGCATAATTCATACGTGTTGCCTTGAAAGGTGAAGCTCAGATATTTTCTGTGCACGGGACGGATCAGGCATGGAAGTAGGTGTCTTGCAGGTAATTCGATGTGAACCAGTCACCAGGCTGGACGGACTGGAGGATACGCTGTGCAGTCAAGATGTAGAACTTCCTTTGTTTGAGGAACATGTTGAAGACCCTGAGGTCCAGAATAGGTCTGAAACCAGTGGACTGAGAGAAAAAATGGCAATATGCTACTGTGAGGACAACCCTCTTCAACAGGAGGGACTTCCTCCTCACAGCAGGGCCCTGACAGGGCAGCTTTTTTATATAGGCTCAGTGATTGACGGTCAGAGAGGGCTCTTCCACATTCAGTAATGATTGTCATTCTACTGGAAAGGGAACTAACATTCCTGTACCGCGAGTTCTTGAAAAATTTAATTAGAGTACTGCCGAAGTAACACCATGGTGGACGTGGGAGAACAGCTGGTTTCTAAAGTCAATTCCACAAGTGTAGTGTGGAATTGTTTTGGCTATCCATTAAATGAAAGCGGCAATCCGGTTGAAAGTGGACATCCAAAATGTTTGAAAGAAGTCAAAATCAAGGAAGGAAACACCACCAATTTATTTAAGCATTTGTCATATGTTGCAAGTAACGTTGAATCAGCTAGGCTGGTCAGTAAAACATTGAATCCCTTTGTATGGAGAATCTCAGTAGCTAAGGCTCATGGTTCATCAACTGATTCAGTTTCAGTTGTATTGTGTCTGCCAACACAATGATGATGTGAGGCAGAACAGTAATTGGATACCAGAAAATATGAATAACAGTGAGTTTTGGCCTTCTTCAGTATTCTGGATGGAAGGCATACCTCACAAAGTGACCCTGTGTGAGCAGAAAGAAATGTATAGTAACAATGTGTACAGATCCAGAAATATTGTACATGGTGCAGAAGTAACCCTGACACATAACTTAAAACATAATCTTCTTGTTAATTGTGCATGTAATATGTGCCAAAGCAAGTCATCAGTGACTGGGCCCAGACTTTGTCCGGCATGCAGTCATTTGGCTAAACACTGTAGAATCTTGTTTGAATGCAATGATTCTGTAGGAGTTTCTTTCTCTCATGTAAATGTAAACCCAAAAAGATATTAAGAGGATTGAATGCATGAGTTGTGAAAAGGTCACTTAGTAAAATGGGCAAAATTAGAATGTGACGAAGGTGGCCCTGCTAAGCGTGTACAAGTGTCTTGTAGTGTTATTTTTACTAAAAACAATTTGTGTGTGTAAGACCATATGCTTAACACTGCCTGTTATAATAATATACATGAAATTGTTTCTCATCGAGATAAGTTTACATTTAAAATAGTTAGTAATCGTGTTCTATAGGGAGTAAACTGTTTGGTTTGACTCTGAGTTAAAAGATGATGCAGCAGAAAGAGATGCTGTTTGAAATATAAAATAAGAAGCTTAAACAAATAATAAAAAGTAATTTTAAAAGTAGAGGATAGGTTTTGAGAAGGTAAACTTTATGTGACCTTTCTTCCCGAACTTTCTGTGAGTCTGTTTTTTAAGAAAAAACCATGCCTGGTAAAGGGGGGCATAGTTGGCACGCAGAGCGAGAATTATTTTATCAAAAAGATTATAGAGTCAAGGTTAAAATTTAACGAGGGAAATTATCTTCTCACCCTAGAAGAGGGGGGAACATTACTCATCCCTGGAAATTAGGAAGATTGGTATACCACTAGCGAACCGGTTTTAGCTGGCTTGTGTGCTACTCAATAAATAGGAGGTCGGCCGTAGTTCAGTTGAGTTCATGCTGTTAAGAAACTCATAGGACAGAGGCATTACAATCTTACACTTAAATAAAAACCAAATAGATTATCCATGAAGAGAAACTCTATATTAGAAAAACATAAGATGGACGTTCCCTATAATATCTGTTAAGCACACGCCTGTAAGGAGAGAAGGAAAATTTATTTGAAAAATAAAATGGTGTAAGGGAATATGTATTTAGGCACCAAATACACATAATCAAATATAATCATAACTGATAGTGCTGTATATATTTTAAACAACACTCATATATTCAAAATAACATTATTCTCTTTGTATACACATATAAAACAGAGGGATAGCAAGAATCTTGTGAACTACGTTTCACCTAACTTTTTAGATAAAGGAGGGGTCGAGCAATGAGTGAGTGAGATCATGGTCAAGTGTTTGGAACAGGTGTCATATCTTGGAAAGTTATTGGCATATGGCCCTAAATTTTAGGTTGTTGCATGCCAAAGAAAGATAAGAAGTGGATTTGATAAAGTCTCTCCATGTATTTCAATGGAGACAAAAACCTATAAAACCTCATGTCTTTTACAATGAGGTACCACAATCAAGACTCAGCTTGGCAGAGTGAAGTGGTCCATCATTTGCAGATCTTCACAAGACAATTCTGATTCCTTTGTTCACGTACTTTTCCTTATAATAGGAGGTAAGCATATTATCGACATTATTATATCTCACATGTATTGGTTGCATTGCTATAAGGTATTGAAACTATGTTTTAGTTTTTGAGAGAGTGTTATATTGAATGAACTGAAATATAGAAGTGGGTGCTTTTTTAGACCGCGTGTATAGCTGGCCCGGGGGCTGCACAAATACATATAAGTGTATTAGGTCATTGGCGTGTGTATAGCTGGCCCGGTGGCTGCTCTGATACACGAAGATGTATCATGCCAATTGAAGTGTTAATGCTGAACTTGCAACTAACTTAGAAACGTTAATTGTTACTGCATGTTTATGGATTTTGGTGGTATTCGCGAACTACCTTTCCAATATTAAAACCATTTTAATAAAGCAAAGGAGCATTGCTCTGATTCGAAAAACTTCAGATGAATGAGTCTTGAGTGTTTTTTCTTGATTAAATAGGGGTTATATGGACATACATACAAGCTCGCCCAGTGCTCGAACATAAACCACTAGGAGTTTATAACATCTCTGTCCTCCTAATGTCTCCCCTAAGTTAAGAGTGTGTGCAGAGTAAATAAAAAAGAGTACGTGAAAATCTGTGAACGCAGCAGAAGTGACATATATCACCACCCCAATCTCTTTGCTGAAGTGAAGCGACAGCATGTAAGTTACAGTGAAAATAGTTATAATTTTACTGTAGCTGGTCTTTCGTTTTACATATTATTGAGATTCAGTTAATTCCATCTCTCCATCAAAATGTAAATCATGCACCCAATTTGTATATATATTTATAGTGGTGGCGGAACTGGAGAGCCAATCCTGTCTGGGGACGGCAGCAGCACTCTCCCAAATAGGGGGTCACACAGTAAAAGAGCATTGGGGGGGTGCTAGAAAAGAGGAGGAGTCAGCTTTTATTAATGAAAAACGGGAGGTATCCTCTCTCTTTTGCTTGCAACCTCGACTAGAGACAAACAGAACGGTGTTGAGAAATAGGAGTGAACTGGATTAGAGAGCCTGACTGCAGCTGACAGCAACCGAAGAGTCATATAACAGTTGCCTGTTGATCAGTTTTGTGTTGGCAAATAAAAATTGAGTTAGTTCTGAATCCCTGTCTCGCTTTGCTCATTTCGTAGATTGCTACATTGGTGGGAGATGGAATGTGAGATCTTGGATATGGAGGTGAAAATAAGAGAGCTAGAGGAGGACCTCGCGCAGCGACGGAGTTGGATAGTGGAAGCAAGCGCAGGTAGGAGAGGTCCAGAGGAGCCTGTACACAGCAGCAGTCTGGTGCAGGGTGAACTAGGAGAGGCCTCAGGTGGAGAAGATGAACATGACCTGTGGGAGGAGGCAGAAACGGCATGGGCAGTTGATGGAAAGGAGCACATGGCGCGACGCCATTTTGACTCCGGCGCCGCACCATAACAAACAAGATGGTGGTGCACATGATGGATATGATGGAGGGCCCACAACCCGCTACTATACTACCTCTACACCATTTACATGGAATTGGTGCATAAACAGAACAATACAGTCATAATAAGATTAAAAAGACTAATCTGGAGGAAGTAATCCTTTAAGCCAGCACAATTATGATTCAGAGGCGATAATGATTTTTTCAAGCAGGTCACATCCATTTGCAGACCCTTATGTTCTCTTATGAAGGGTAATTTTAATGCGTATGCAGCAGTTGTTTGTATTTTATTGCTTGGTTTTATCTTTTGACTGCTTTATTAGAACAAAGAGAACACCCTAAAATGAACCTGTTGCATGCAATGAGAATTATAGATGCCACAGAATTAAGGCCAACAGTTAAGGCTAATCCCCTATTAAAGTCACATTGTGTTAATCCCTTAACTGAGCAGATTAGAGAGGTTAGTCTGTATTTGAGTATCTGCAATAAGAACCATTCAAAATGATTGCAAACATACAATGTCAGGAGACAATCAGAAATAATCAGAATGAAATTAGAACAATTTCTGCGTTAGGAAGGCAGTGACCAAGCCTACATCGCTCCCTACAGTATTCCATGTGACATCTCTTCCAAGCCGGGGAGTGTACTGTGCCTCTGGTATAGAAGATGTGTCTGTCTGTTCAGCTTTCTGAACACATCGGACCGGACAGCTGTAGAAGTAATTTGCACTAATACACTGTACTACAAGCAGTGCACAGCAAATGTTCCCAAAAGATATGTCTGTGCAAGTTTTCATGTGTGCAATAAACAGAAGGGAAACTCAAAAACAAAAATGTTAGAACTTGAAGCTACTGCACTAACAAGTAATTACAATGTGATAGGTGTTACAGAAACTTGGTTATCCGAGAGGGAGGGAGATGAATATAATATTAGTGGGTATACACTGTATAGGAAAGGCAGGCAGGACAGAAGAGGAGGAGGTGTAGCACTATACATCAAAAATAGTCTTGAAGCCTAGGTCTTAAATCTGGAAGAAAAAAACAACGCAGAATCAATATGGATCAGAATAATGGATAAAAATAATAGAGGCATACTATAGACCACCAAACTCAGACACCGAGCAAAATAATCTGTTATACAAAGGAGAGCCATACTAATGGGGGATTTCAACTTCTCCCATATAAAATGTGAAAACCTGGAGGGGAGCACGACATGACTACTTCCTAATGCAATTTGTCAAGGCACCGACTAGAGGAGAGGCATGCCTTGACTTAGTCTTTTCAAATAGCGAAGACAGAATAACTAAAACAGGGGTCAGAGAACCATTGACAAACTCAGACCACAACATGGTCTCATTTGAAGTGCTTTTTAAGACCCAAAAAGTAATGACTAAAGCTAAGGTTTATAAATTTAGAAAGGCAAACTATGAAGGAATGAAACAGACTAACAGAAGTAGATTGGAGTAAAATAGCGACAACATCCATCGAAAAAGGATTGCATTAAAAAATGTAGTACTAGAGGCAAAAAACAATTACATCCCAAAAGTAGACAAACCAAAATGTAGAGCGTTTAAAAGGGAGAACAATGTCTAAGCGCTACAAATGGCAAGATGATAGACGAAGAGAAATAAATAGGAAATATATTAAATGATTACTTTTCTCAAGTTTTTACAAATGAGGATACAGACAACGTGCCCCACATGTCAACCTATTCATATCCAATTTTAAATAACTTTAGCATAACGGAGGCAGAAGTGTTAAAGGGACTAGGAGCTCTTAAAATGAACAAATCTCCTGGGCCTGATGAGATCCTCCCAATAGTACTCAAAGAAATGAAAAGTTATGTACAAAGCAGTAACCAAGATCATGCAACAGTCTCTTGACACAGGGTTTGTACTGACACACTGGAGAATTGCAAACGTAATACTGATCCACAAAAATGGAGAAAAAACCGAGCCAGGTAACGACAGACCAATAAGCCTGAATTCTATTACATGTATGTGTGGTATGGTAACAGTATCCTGGGAGACAGTCAGCATGGTTTTAGAAAAGGGAGATTGTGTCTAACTAACCTGCTTGATTTTTTTTGAGGATGCAACATCGACAATGGTTAATTGCAAAGCATATGACATGGTTTATTTAGATGTCCAGAAAGCTTTTGGAAAAGTCCTACATAAGATTAAATCTCAAACTGAATGCAGTTGGGATTCAAGGAAATGCATGCACATGGATTAGGGAGTGGTTAACATGTAGAAAACAGAAAGTACTGTGTGACGGGGAACTCCCGGTCTATATGAACAAGTTTGGAACTGGCAGGGAGGGGGTTAAATTTCTCCCTGCCAGGAAAACATGTGAGAATGTGGCTGGAGCCGTAATTGAATAATTATTGATTAATTGGGCTCCAGCCACAGGGGATAAAAGCCAGGGGAGAGGCCCTGGCTGGTAGTGAGTAGTAAGTAAGTAAGTAAGTAAGTAAGTAAGTAAGTAAGTAAGTAAGTAAGTAAGTAAGTAAGTAAGTAAGTAAGTAGTGGTGTGTTTTCTGTTTGGGGTGTGGTTTTTTTTAAAGAAAGGAATATTTTGTCTAAACCTTGAAACCTGACTGTTTTTGTGAGTTCATTTTTTGATTATTTATTTTTGAACTTCTTTTCTGTTGGCCCTTGTGCCTGTTTATTTGAATATTCTTGTTTAATAAAATAACTTTAATTTTGACTTTAATCTGTCTCTGAGCCTCAGCACTCTGTCATCCTGCCACATACTGATTAGAGGAGAAACCTCAAAATGGTTCAAGGTAACCAGTGGCATACCACAGGGATCAGTATTAGGTCCTCTGCTATTCCTAATCTACAATAATGACTTAGATTCTGGTATAGTAAGAAACTTGTTAAATTTGCAGAAGACACAAAAGTAGGAGGAGTGGCAAACACCGTGGCACAGCAAAGTTCATTCAAAATGATCTAGACAGAATTCAGAACTGGGAAGACACGTGACAAATGACATTTAATAGAGAAAAGTGTAAGGTACTGCACACAGGAAATAAAAATGTGCATAATAAATATCATATGGGAGATACTGAAATTGGAGAAGGAATCTATGAAAAAGACCTAGGAGGTTTTGTTGACTCAAAAATGTCTTAATCTAGACAATGTGGGGAAGCTATAAAAAAAAGCCAACAATATGCTTGGATATATAGTGAAAAGTGTTGAATTTAAATCAAGGGAAGTAATGTTAAAACTGCACAATGCATTAGTAAGACCCATCTAGATTATTGTTTTCAGTTCCGGTCACCATGCTACAAAAATGATATTGCTGCTCTAGAAAGAGTGCAAAGAAGAGCGGCCAGAATTATTCTGGGTTTAGAAAGCATGTCATATGCAGACAGGCTAAAAGAATTGAATCTATTCAGACTTGAACAAAGAAGACTACGCTGCGATTTGATTCAAGCATTCAAAATTCTAAAAGCTATTTACAAGTTTGAAAATTGACCACTCGGGTCATGTGTGTGGCTATGTTGTTGATCTCTAATTAATTTAGGTGCAGGTTTTGGATTGGGATTTGTTTCAGAACAGAAAAAATAAGCTTTAGAGAAAAGGACATTTTTAAGCTTTAGAGAAAAGTATTACTTCTTTAAATCAGAGCTTATAAAGCAGAGAGGTAGAAGAAAGTGATCGGTTTGGATGGGAATTGGAACTATTTAAGCAACTTGATGTATTGTGTGTTTTCTTTACAAGCTGCATCTCTCTGTTTTAAATTCAGTTTCAATCACAGTGGGACAGTAAAGCAGCAGCTGTGCCAGACTGATTAGCTAATAGTATGCACTGGGCTACACCATATTGACAGTGCTATGGCAGGCCTTCACTGTATGGAACAATCTGCAACCAATTTTCTTGGCAAATATCGGACAGACAGTAAGTGAAAGTAACAGTAAGTTATTTAAGAGCAAGAAGTTAAAAAATGTGTGCACTCTACAATTATCAATTCTTCAAAAACATGCATATTATTATACATATGTAGTAATATGCATTGAAAAAAAAATTAAAATAAAGACATCTGATTTTCTTGTTTTTAGATTCTGACATTCTGACAGATAGAAAAAGATGCATAGATGAGTTGACAGACATTTAAATGCTCTCTCTCTCTCATATATATAGATGTTTGTGTGTGTGTGCAGAGAAAGAGTAGCTGAAATTAGAAGAAAGATTTTACTGGAATGAGGAAATCTGTTAAATACTTGGCAGTTAAGATTCATCAAGCAATGTAAAAGCCAGGTAAAGGCAGATATAGAAACATTGGAGCATCACACTACTCAGAATGATGGCAAGTTTACAAAAAAAAAAATATTTAAATGGTATTTGAAGATATTTCTCCTTTCATAGTGAGGGATCGGTGGAGATGAAAAAAGAGAATCGTTGAGCATCTGTTGAATGCTGCTAGGATACCCAGTTGGAATTAAGTAAGAAAACATGAACAAGCTTCATCACTAATCTTCTGCTTTCGATGGAATCTCTACAATCACATTAAAACTGCAGGGAGAAAGTGGCGGATTAATCTCCTTGCTTTTGTGAGGAATGCTATCGCTGACTCCCAGGGGCTGGAGCCAGTCCCAGGGTGCTTTGCGGGGAGTTGGACGGGCTGAGCTTAAGTAGCCTGGGGGCCGTTGTGTGCCTTTTTCAAGACACTCAGTACTGGGGATGCTTTGTCTGCAGGTGGAAATCCTGTCATAACCCAGCCAAAGCCTGCACTCTGATTGGTTTACCAATTAAATCAAATTTCAGAATTTCCCTGGGATACGAGAAATATTTTTTTCTTCTTAGTGTGTGCGCATTTTGTGTGGGAGGATGTTTCGCAGAGGGGTTCTAGCTTCCTAAACCCTAACGCAAGACAGTGACATAATTTGCTCTCCCACACACTGAACCAAAATAAAGGCTGGACTAAATTAGAATCAGTAGTGGGAACACATCTGACGATAATTCATTGGCATGCTCCCAGTATAGAATGACTGGGTGTGAGCCATATGCTGCCTATTTTACCCCAGTCAGAATCTCTGAATAGCTTGCTTTCCCTGGGCCTGAATAGACATCTGATATGCACAGTACACTGGGAGTGCTAATCAAGCTTTTAAAATCAATTTTCTTACCTTTCATTTGCACTGACAACATTATCACTTGTGCGAAAGATCATTTAGTGCTTTTTAAATTGAATGTGGGACATTTTAAATACATCTCTTTAGGATGAAACATGTCTGTTGTTTCCTGGTTCCTAATCACTTTCTGTACAGTCAGACAATTTCTGAGCAAACTGACCTACAGAACAGGAAGCGATTAAGTTCCAGGAAACAACAGTAATGTTTTTTCTTTTCTTTTTTTTTTTTGATTTCATCAACAAATATGCCCAAGAACCTTGTGTAAAACAGAGAAAGCTATAAATAAGTTTATAAGCTGATCTTAAGTTTGGTTTCTACAGCTAGTATCAGCATGCATTTGACAGTATGATTAACAGAATCAGTGGTAATAGTGAAAAGAAAACTGTACATTCGGAATGAACCCTTTTACACACCTGTCTGTTTAGATATTCATCTTTTTCTATTTTCTTCCTTCACACACACCCACTATGCACACACACTTATGTTTACCCATCATCTACCAGCATGTCACAGATGAACAGACAGCTAGGTACCCTGTCGATGGATAAACAGCTAAATAGAGACAGAAACAGACAAGAGGGCTGGACTGAAAATTAGAAACACCTTCTATATATACAGTAGGATACTGCAATAAACTGTCACTTGCATGCCTGGTTGCTTTGTTATGCAAATAGCATCCAGGAATAGTTATTTTGCTACAGATTTTAACTCCTAATAAAACATACCAGGTTTTGAATCCCTCCAGAACAATTTACATGTATTTTTTTCTCAATTGCTGAAGCGCAATTATCAACACATTTAACACAAATGCCAAAGTAGTTTAAGCAAAACTACCCACGCGTTTCTTATGTGATTGACTCCTCTTCAAAATGTACAGATAGTTTGCATTTGCCAACAATCAACACTGGTTTATTCAACAAACATTCCTCACTTGGAAATGTGCATATTATTTGACAAACATGTTGTGTCTCATGCATAAGAGGTTTGTACCTGGCTGTGGGAAGTCACTGGTCTTCACTATGGATTCTGGAGGGAGCAACGCATTGGCCTTAGAGTTAGGGAGGCACATCCAGCAGGGATTGTTTTTACTCACCACATAACAGCGGACTCTACTGGCCAGTAGTCTGGTTAACTCAAGTGGACACCTTCATGGCTGACCTTTGTCCTCTAGAGGCTGGTAGCTCACTGACATCTGCTCTTGAGTTCCTGGGTGTTGAAGAGGAAGCTGGCTTAGTCGTGGGATCTGAGGATGTCCACTGAACCTTCAATTCTCCTGAGCTGTGTGGGGAATTGCTTATTGAAGCCTATATCTAACCTAGTCCTGTAAACCAACACACTTTCACCTGAACAGTTTAAACATAGTTTGTTGAGGAGTGATGCAGAGCGCAATGAACGTAAAGAGATTTGTAATCCAGTTGGAAAAAAGGATTTATTTATTATAATCCTGGTCTGGTGACCAAATAATAATTCCAGGCAATAGACAATAATGTGTAATGCACAGGAAACGGGCTGCAGTCCCAAATAATAAACACACGTAGCTTTCCCACAATGTACAAACACAGCCATCAGTCCTGGGTGCGTGCTGCAGTGTTCGTGGTGGGTTATACAAGTTTATTTGTGACAAAAGTGAAGTGCTTCTGGGTTTGGTGCTTGCCCTTGGCGACAGCTCCAGAATGTGTTAGCCGTCTAATAATTACAAAAACAATTATACACAAACAAAACAAAACACTCACGGTACTTTTATCACTGGGTCTCTCACATGTCATTACAGGTTTAAAAGCTCAAACTAAAATGAAGGAACAGATTACGATTCTCCGTCCCCTTTTATGCTGTCACACATGACCCCTTGGTAAACGAGGGCAACCGCCTCTCCAATCTGTGGATGCCACGTCGTTTCCCTTCCTGGTCAATACATTCTTGCAACGGAGTCTCATCTTCTTCCAGATTGGCCAACTTCCCAACCTTGGATAAAGAACTGTTCTCGCTGCTTAGAACCCTCACAGGTCTTAACCACTTGAGTGGGGCGTGATCTGTGACAAGATAAAATGATTGTTCCAGCAGGTGATATCGTAAAGAGTGAGTAGACGGTTTAATGGTCAAACACTCCTTTTAGACTATGGAGTAGTTGCGTCTCCCGCAGTAGCATCTTTTTGCTGATGTACAGTATCAGGTGTTCTACTCCATCTACCTTTTGGGACAAGACAGCACAAACCTACATCCGATGTGTTGGTATGGAGGATGAATCTCTTGGTGAAATCTGGTGTGATGGGGGCCTGGCAAAGTCTACGCTTAATAGTATCAAATGCCCTCTGACCTTCAGCTGACCGATTAATTAAATTTGGAGCACTCTTTTTGGTGAGGTCAACTAAAAGATTAACCATTGTAGCATACTCCGGGATAATACAGTGGTAATAACCGACTAATCCCAGTAGTGACCTCACCTGAGTCTTGGTTTTGGGGATCGCTGCATCAACCAAAGCCTGGTCCACAATAACTGGGTGTGACAATCTTTCTGCGACCCTTACTACCAAGTGACATTTTATAGGTTCTGCCGAGAAGTATACTTTTAGTGTGGGGGATGCCGTTGTATCTCCATGGATACAGGAGATGGCTACCTGGCCTCGTGCCCACCATGACACACCGCCCAAGAGAGCTGATCTAATTAAGGTTTGCTCACATCCTGTGTCCACTAATGCGTGGGTTTTCACATTCCCTAAAACAATATTAATCAGACAAGGCCCCTCCCAACCATTTTCCCCGTGCTTACCTATCTCAGGTGCCCAATTTGATAGGGGGCTGTTAGACAGCAGAAATGAAGGCTGTGGGTATCAAATGTGATGTGACTCTATGGGCCATTTAGAGAACAGACTTGTCTGCAGATTTACATACACAATGTCCCTAAAGGAATTCGAGCGGATGACTAAGGAATCGTCAGGGATTCCTCCAGAAGTCCTTGCAGATTGGCCAGAGGTTTGAAATGTCCTCAGACGATATTCCTCCCAAACACACAAAAAAGAGCCAAGTAGAGGCAGCACTGCACAGCTCCCTGGGCCCCAGACAGTATATGCAAGATGGATGCAAACTAGCTTACATAACCAACCCTGCACTCCTGAACTGCATTGCTTTTACTAGGTGAGCCTCAGAGCTTCCAAAAGAGGGTGACTGTAGGTTATTATTTGCATGTACACATTAATTGACTTTAAAACAGTAGTTGTACAACCCGCAAAATAAAACTTATATGTATGATCACTGTTTCGCTGATGTAAAAAAAAAAGCTGAAGTTTAATAACATAAGATTGTATGAACAATGACAGGTTCTTAATTCAACTGGAATGCTGGTCCCCAGCTCCGATAGTCTGGACCAGCATTCCAGCTGATGATACTTGGGACCAGGGGGTCTGGGGCGTGTTAATTGACGGTTTGCTTAGTTGAATGCAATGCACAATGGATGCACTGTCATTTCCTTTCTTTTAGGAGTGGTGAGGCTGCTTAAATTGGGGCCAAAAAGTTCTAAAATGAATGACTGAGACTTAGCATTTCAACTATTTCTTCCAGCAGTTGGTTGTCAACTAAGAGAAACAAATAATGAATTACGTAAATAAATACCAGTGAAAGTGAGAGTGCGTGTTGCTGACAGATGTTATTTTCTTCCAGACATTAGCATGCCACCCTCCCCGTTTTCATTTTTAAGAGCAGCAAACACGCAGCACAAAACAAAATGCGGTGACTAGTGACTGACTGCATCTTTGCGGTTTTGTTGTTGCCAGAGCAACGTTACCCTTGAGCTGATGCACTGCTTTGTTTTCTTTCGTTCTTTCTTTCTCTCGACTCTCACTCGTACCACCCAGCCGTTCTCGCGAGAGTCCGGCGGGGGAGTTGTAGTGCAATGACCTCATCCCTCCAGCAGCTGCAGCGAGAGGCGGAGCTGCAACTTAGTTTGTAACTAACTCCTTTCAACTTCCAACTGCAACAAGAGACACTCGCTCTTGCTTGAATATTAAAAGGGACTTTTAGTTTTACGGGGAAGAAGCAGGAGAAGACGAAGACACCGGGATTCACACGGTGGTGGTGATAAACAAAATAAAAAAGAAAGAAAGACAGATCCTCGTTCTGTTACACTGAGAGGGGTGCGAAGTGCAAACAAGGAACGTTGTTACTAGGTTTGGAATTTTTAAATACGAAACGACTTGGGATAGGGGAGCCAACAAGGTGAGTTAAGAATATTGTTATTCTGCTGGTTAATGCCTTCCGGCGGTGACTGGAGCTCTATCTAATGTGTGATGGTGTGGTGTTTTGTGTTCGACTCACTGCACAGAGGGGGCGAAATTGAGATTGAGATTAAACGGGAGCGAACTCGTGGGAAAATATCCGTCAGGAATTCAGGACAGGTCCCTGTTTTGATTATTCATGCACACTGAATTACTGTTTTACACCCGAGGCAGCGGAATTTATACGGGAGCTGTGAAACAAAGTTAGATTTGCTATGTGTGCTGTGCTAATATGCCTGGCTATGGCTAGCTCGATTTAAGAATTCTAGAATTTGAGGTGTGTTTGAACAGATTGGTTGGTGGTTAAGCTGCTGTTGTTGTTTTATTATTAGAATTCTAAACTATTGGCACTATTTTATTATTGTTTATTTTTAATCGCCGCAATGTATTTTTCTCATTTTATTGTACTCACAATTTCATTTAAAACACACATTTAGCGTAAATTCATTCACTATGTGTTGGAAAACAGTAATGATAACAACATTCAATATCTTTTTGTCTCTGATTTTAATTTAAAATAAACTTTTTTTTTTTTTTTTAATAAATTGCAGCTTTAGCCAATCCAATTTGGGCATTAGTACATTTTTCTGTCGATATTATTAATAAGGTATTAATAATATCAAACCTGGCTGTTAAAATGTACAGCAGTCTATGTGTATGGATTTGTTTTCGCATAACATGAGGACTTGAGCAGTTGCAGTAAAGTCAAACATGGAATCATGGGAATGCATTAATTCAAAATAAGTCAAACAAATTTGCCTTTTTGTTATTTTTGTCATATTTTAAATTTAAATTCTCGAGTCATTGTTTATTCACCCATTTACATCTGCATCGAACTAACACCTCTAATGTCATGAACACCCTCTCTTCTGAGCCGTGGTAACATTTCCAAGATGAAAGTTTTGTAAAGACAAAGTCAAAAGAAGGTATTGGTACGCTACTTTCAGGCTACACCTTCGCAACTCCCGAATCGGTCATATTGGGGATAAATTCGTCAAAAGATGTCATGTGACACACTGAGGTCCTTTTTACGTAATTGTGATCTAGGTAAAGCCATGTGAGCAGTCAGACCGGACAGGATGGGCAGTATTGGGCAATACCAGAACAACCAAGGTCGTAATGAGGGGCCAAATATAAATTAGCAATGGCAGTTGACAGTAAAGACCAGTAATATTGTTTAGTGCTATATTTCTTAAATGTAAGATCTATCTATCTATTATATAAATAAAAAAAAATTAAATGTGTTTTCACAAGTGGACTAAGACATGAGAATTCAAATTAATAACACTATGTAACACAATTTTTGTTCCTGGGTAGTAAGTGTTATTTCCTAATTGCTTATAAATCTCGAAAAACTACTCACTTCTAAATCTTTTGTAGTCATCTTTGTATTACTTTAGAATAAATACATGTTAATTTGGATTCATATGTTGTTTTTTTCTGACTTTATGTGAATGAAAAGACACACATTTGCCCATTTTCCCATTGGAAATAGTGATATTTTGAAATATCACTGTCCTGGTCACAAAAGCAAAGTTTGTGGGGAATAATAGCCATGTTCTATACTTTTGAGGCATAAGCAATTAGGAAATAACACTTACTACCCAGGAACAAAACAAAAAAAATGTTTTGTTACACAGTGTAATTTATACTAATAGGTAATAAAGATGCAATTCCATCGATCAGACCTGTGACTTGTAAAGATCAGAATTTCAGTGCTCGAAGAAACTGGTTGAAAAGTGTTAATTCAGTTTTTGCCTTTTCAAGTTTTTGTGGATGTAGGTGGTTTGAATTTGAAGCACTAGTATTAGTCATACAATGTAGGTTCAGAACAGTCAGTAACTGTGATGGAAGTTTATATAGCTTGTGTATACCAGGTCCCAGAGCCCTGAAACTGTACTTGGAATTGAAAAGCCAGAAGCACAACCCTTTTATCTGGATGTTCTTTCTGTGGGCTGGGCTGCAGACTCTGCTATATGTGAGGCACTGTAGTAGGGCTATTATATTAGCCTAAGAACCTGGTCTTTACAGTCCCCTTTACAATTCTTCGTGACGCCAGGAAACTGAGGATGACAAGATGTAGCAAATGACCTTGTCTTGTTCCTTACCCCATTTTAACCAAGCTTTTCTCACAGTGGAACAATGTGCCATTTCATGTGCAGTGCAGGGCTCCCTGTGTAAGCACTGGCCATTTCAAAGAAGTCATTGGGGGTCAGTGTACAGCAATTCCCTTGGAAAATGTTTTAAGGATGATTAATTCACACCACTAATAAAGCTGTGTCGTCACAATCGTGTTCAATTTCACGCTGTAATATCATTCCTTTGGTGACCGTTTTGAGAACTACATCTTTTTATTTTCTTTTGCAGTATACAGCAAGTGGATGAGACAGCAGATCTTATTGACATGCCACTTTTTTTATATTCTGTGTGATCTATCTGTACACAAACTTCCTTCGCTGTGATGTTGGTTGCTGTGTAAAAAAAAAAAAAAAAAAAAAAAAAAAAAAAAAAAAAAAGGATTGCGCCTCCTATTATCAGAAATATGAAAGAGGTAGTAAAGAGAAAAAAAAACAAAAAAACCTTTCAAATATTGATGGTATTTTTCTTTTTAAAGCCCTCTCCACAGATAAGTACTTGGCCTGGCTCCCCAACAGGTTCTAAATTTAAATCCACTTCTCTCAATGTAGTTACAAAAATGAAATGTCTGCACCAGTTTGGTGCCTTTGATTAATAACCCTGGAATTGTAATAACGTGATTGTTGTAAATATGCGTAGGTGCTGTATACTGAAGCCAGGATAGTTACAGTACCAGCTGTTTTTCAGTGCAACAGTGGGTTGCATAACCGCCACAGTACGTTCTTTTGCTTAGAGTTGCCAAATATGAATGCACTGTAATTTATTTTCCTGCTATTGGAATTTTTGTGGTGGAAAGTGTTTCTAACAGTATTTCAGGGTGGATTAAATACAAAATAAAGTATATTACAAAATGAGATGTGATAAATATTAAGATATTGTACTGTTAAAACAATTATAAAAAATTAACTTAATGAGCCTTAATATATAAGGTTTGTCGGTTAAGCCTCTAAATATTAATAGATTAATTGGGCTCACAAAATGTAATCATTAAAAAAAAAATCGATAATTGTACTACGTGCCGCCCATAGATATTGTCTTCAATTTACATGTTGTTTACCAGGAATACAAGCCTGTGTCGACCTCTGCATCCAAGGCGGTGCGCTTTTTGTTTAAATCGAATACACAGAGGCGCGCACTTACAAAGCATTTTTAAAATTGATTTGCTGGTAGGATGGAACCAGCAAATCAGATGATAGTTAACGCTTAGAGCAGGAAAAACAATTATGCGTGTTATAAAAATTGTTTTATTTAATTGATTTATGCAGTATTTGCCTAGATATATATAATGAGGAATGGAATCAAGTTCTGCAACAGTATTCCCTGTGGTAGTTTCATTAAAGGTGAAACAACTTCCATACCAAATATTTCATTTTTGGCTGTCGCTTGTAGGCAAAATTCCCATCTTACAGACACATGTCCTTTGTTTCTAGAGTATATGAACTTAATCAATAAGAACTTCAGTGCAGGTGAAATGCAGTTTTTTGAGTCAACAACTTTCAAGGCTTCTGATACTGAGGCAAGCTAGATAAGATAAACTCTTGCCCTGTGCTTGCAAAAGCCAAACCTGATTTGAGTACATTTTGTTTATATATAAACAGGCTTTCAGTGCACTGAGGCTTCAAAACCGACTATACTTAAAACAACTGTACATGCTATTCAGTCAATGGTGCTGCACATTTACAGAGTTTTGTCAGTAAAGATGTAATATTAAATTAGACCAATCAGTATCATGGCCATCCTAACCTACAGCCCACTATGCTGTGCACAGAATAGCATGTCCTAAGAAATGACTGTGCAAGGTTTCAGGACATTTGGGGAAGTGGTTCCCAAGATATAACCTCAATAGGTGAGCCAGCGAGATTCAGGACAGTACCATAACATATTCGGGCACCAGGACATCTATTTATTTGGATTTATTCTGTAACAATAACAAATGTATGGCTGATTTCACAGATCCAGATTAATTGATGTGAGACAGACCAAGGTTAACTCTGATTGGAATCTGTTGTTTGTTTCAGGCAAGCGGTTTGAATATAGACCTAATTGTTGTCAGGCTATAGATAAAACTTGTACTGGACGCAATCTTAGGTCCGAATGAGCTGCGTACCTGCCCTTCTTTACACATTAAAAAATCTGAAATCAGCAGTAAATTATTTTTACGCAATAAATTTTATGCATAGCAATTTTGCTACACAGCTTGTCTGCCTCTCCTCCCGCCTGCCCTAAAACTTCCACTGACAACTACTTCTACCAGAATACAATGTTTTCAGTTACTAGGAAACTATACTCAACAAAAACCAATCCAACAAACATTATCTAATCTCTGGTTAGCCCTGCTGTCTTTGTAGCCAGTCAGTCAGTCAGTGTAAACACCCCAGTCCAGATACAAATCCAACTGGAACCATCATCAGAGGCAACCGCTAAAAAAAGGTGCCTATAATATGAAATGAACTGTTTTATAACTTATTAATTTCATTATTTTATTTATCTGCATGGCTTTTATATTGAAGTTTTAGCATGTTCACAGAGTTTAAGAGTTTAATGTTAACATATAAGTAACTTCATTTGCAGTCAGTGTGATACCTCAAAGAAAATGTGCTGAGCTGATAAAGAACCTTGTAGAACACAAAGTAACACTGCAGTTAAAAGCTCTTTTAATGTCTACCCCATTACCATTAAAGATTGTACTGTATTTGTTGAGATCATTCATTACTTTAGGGTAATGTTGCATTTAACCCATGAGAACACATTTTACTCTTAAAATTAGAGGGTAAGTTACTTCCAGAACTTTATCTGGAGAGCTGGACGCTCTGACAGTTGCCTCCATACTGTATGTTTTGCAGCACAATGTGTATAAGAATGCTAACAAGATTTGTCACAACTGGATAAGGAGAACCTTGCAACGTACAGGCAGTACTGTATTAATAGATATGCATCCTGTGCAGGGAATGGAAACAGTGCCAGCGTGAAAGCTGCTGCTGGATTATCCCAATTTAGTCTAAATTATTGGGGGTGCTGGCACTTTGCCTAAATACTGCTGGTTTGAACACATTACAGATTTCCTTTCATCTCCCACCACTGCAGTCCACTCATAGGAAGCAATGGCAACAGCAAACATGGGATGTGTTTCAGGAATGCAGAAGACAGTTTGTGCAAAAAACATAAATCTTCTCAAAACACTGCAGCAGTTACCCAAAGCAATCTGTCTGTGAGTGTCATGTTGCTTTTGGCCTGTTATCTCAGTTACAGTGAAATCAAATGAACTGAGATGACACATTTGCATATTGAACAAATATGTATCTAAGTGTTGAAGATTTAAGCGCTTGCCCAATATTTAAGGCTTGCTAAAATGAGGGGCAGGCTGTGCTTTAATATGCACAATCGCTTAGAGACTTTTCTAGCCATCTTCTAGGGGTTGCTAGGGCACAGCAATTCGGTGTGTTGCAGGTTTTTGCTAAATATGTCTCTTGAAGTAATCACTTTTTTGCACACTGTGACTGACTTGAAAGGGGACAGGAGGAAGAACATCAGTATGATTATGGTAAGGGGAGATCAGACCAAGACACACACCTTCACAATGGCTTTTCTTTGAGACCCATTACAATATAGAACTATGTATTAACCAGACAATCCATGGGTATTCTCTGGGAATATACAGTAAAAGCAACATTGTTGATCAGATGTCAGGCCGAAGCAACTCAAATCTGGTATCAACTCATCCCGTTCATTTCAGTGGAACTCAGATTTTCTGCCTGGGTCAACATAAATGCTGCTTGTGTGATCTAGAGGCACAGCTTTGACTCCAGCCAAGTGAGGAGCAAACACGGGCTTGGTGGGTCTTCGAAACTTGCATGCAGTCATGTTTTACGGGTCAATTGCATCTGAATGTTATTTTGCAACTTGGCCTAATTTGATAGTAGTTTGTTTTCATATGTTTTCTTTTGGGGGTGATCTGTGTTGATTTGCTCTACAAGTCTGGAAACAGGAGGATACTATTACGTGAAGTCACTAAGTGTAAAAGATGTAGAGTTACTATAACTTTGGGACTAAAGCTGTCCTTTTCTGGACCGGACTCAAGCTCAGCTTGCAGGATGTGAGGCCTCGTCCTAAACTAGTAAGCCACCTGGTCCCCTCAGGGATGGGATTTGGAAGTGAGGAAAGTAATTGAAGTGAAATGTTAGAAATCAGCTGAAAGCCTGCTTGTGTGTGGGTTTAATGCTCCCTAGAGTGCATTTAAATAGAACATTTCTTCAGGTGGAATAATGTTCAGCTAAAATGTTGCCAATACTTGCTGGAGTTGTTAATATACTGTATGTTTAATTTTAGTTTGCGGATATCTACAACATAGTTGTTGACCAAAAGCAGTTTTAATACCATGTCTAATAAAAGGGGATTTTGTTCCATTGTACCACATCTGCTACCGTAGCGTGCTGGATAACTGACTGCCCTTCTCCAAATATGTGCCTTGGTTTATTGTGCATCATGATTGCTTGAATAGGCTTTGGAATTGATAACTGTCTCTCTACTGTGTGTGTCCGTGTGAAACATCAGTGGTTTGGTCACTGTGCTGAGCAGCAGCATGGAAGATAGAGTAGCTCAGTGGTTAGAGAAAGAGCTGGGCTGCAGTATGCAAAGCGGTGGGTTTCTGTAACTCAGTGGTTCAAGAAAGAGCTGGGCTGCAGTGTGGAAGGTAGTTAGGTTGTGTAATTGGGTGGTTTAGAGAAAGTGCTGGGCAGCAGTCAGATTCTTGCCCACATACTTCCAGTAGATGAAGACAGTAAACAAGTATTTGATGTTTAATTGGAAAAGGCTGAGACAGTTGTGTGTGAAATTATCCGTCATCCCGTTGAACATAACAGGGCTTTCTTGAGAAAGAACTTTAAACACTGGCTGCTGTTTTTACAGACCCTTCGGTTACATGGAAAGAAGCAATTACTGTGATTCTTGCTGTTGCTTCATGGCAAATATACTGTTACCTTTTTTCTGTGTTTCACAAAAGACTAGTACAGTACATGTCAAAGTTAACCGCGCCATTCTGTGCACAATAAAAAGCGAAATATCCAAGCCACAGCTATTGTTGGGGAAGTTTAACTATTTGCTAACAAATTGAGCAGTTTAGTTAGAATTAAAGGGGTGATTCCAAACTACAGATCAAGGTAAGGTAGCCCAACATCAGTTCTCACCAGGTGCATAATGTCTTTGTTATATAGGTTGACAGACATGTAATCTAAACATCAATCAGGGATTATACTCAGCCCTTCAATTATAGCAGACGGGATGGCTCCTCTTTACTGGGGAAGTTATAGAAATCATTTGGTCCATCAATGCATGTCTGATTCCCAGAAGCTCAATGATCTCAAAATATGTACTGGTAACAAAGGCTTGGACAGGCTGGACTTTAAACCACCCGTTATTTCTTAAACCTGTTTTTTTTTTCTCTTTGCAAACCCCCCATACCCTCCCTTTCTTCACTTCATAGTAGACTTGACAAAGTGGGAGTATCTATCTGATACAGTAAAGTGAACAATTTAACTGGGCAGCAAAAGCTTTAAAAGTTTGTCTCATTTGAAAAGTCACAAGCTTAGTATCCCTATTGCAAAAATCTAAAGCCACACATTTGATGAAACCAAAAGGGAATAAATTGGATAGTGAATTGAAAGCAACACAGACAGGTGCCAATACATGCATCACAAAATGTACTGTGTTGTGTACTTCATTTAGAAATGCTGGAACACAGATATGCACTATTTAGAGGCAAAAATGACAAGGTTTGTCTGACAAGTGAATAAAATATTATTTAGGTGTCGGCACACAAAAAATATAGGTCCTGTTAATTCTATAAACTTTCAGCCCTTCAATATACTTATTAACTTGGTTTAATTTACAATTAAGACACTGATCTGCTACAGTGCATATAACATATTTTTTCCACCTAATTAAAAATTGCTCTTGAAAGATCAGAGAAAGTACAGTTGGTTAAGTGCCAGGAGAACTTTGAGCGCACCTCAATCCTGACCTGTGTTTTAGCTGTGGGTTGTTCTCCAGCACAGACTGCCAGTGGAGCTGAATCGTGTTTGTTTTGTGGTGTGGATTATGTTAATGTCTGTTGGAGCTGGGTTGACCTTCAGAATCATTTCATTTGCAACCTGAACAGCCAGATTTAAACCAGGCCTCCAGAGGTACACATTCTGAGAGGCTAATGAATTAGCCAGCTGCACAAAGTCCCCTAATGATACATGTGAATTTTGAAATTGTTCTGTGAACACGTGTACATTTTGCTTTGGCATTTCTGCTTTACCCACAATTTAGATTTGTCTGATTTCCTTTTGTAAGTATTGTCGAGGACACAGTTGGAAATTGAGTGAAGACAGACTTACGAGTTGGAATACAAGTTCACAGTACACGAGAGGAAGAAACTTCGGTATGCTCAACTAGCTGCTGAAGCAGGACAGCGAGGATGGAGAGTCCGAGTTTACCCAGTTGAGGTGGGTTGTCGAGGTTTTGTGGCACACTCTACAACCCGGTTTCTCAGAGACTTTGGGTTCAGTGGCCAAGAGTTGCGTCGCACAGTGAAGAACTTATCTGAAGCAGCAACTGGCTATGGTTGAGAGTCCAGAAATATTCTGGATGGGGATCTCAAGCACAATAGAAAGAAAGCAATGCTGATGTACAGGTAAGTAAGCTGGGCTGAGCTGAGTGGGGGATGGAGGGGGGTGATGCTGGGACGCCAGAATCAATGTTGAGCCCTCTTGAGGTGTCGTGGGCTAGTCAACGAAACACCAAGGACAGAAGGTGCCCACTTGATGACCCTAGGGATGTACCCTACTGTGGCAAAGTGGCTAGTGGAGGGGAACAGGTGTAGCGGTGATGCGATGCAGGAGTGACAGGCAGACAACAGTTTCCAGTGAAAAGGTGCTTTTATTTATAATCCAGGTCTGGTGACCGTAAAATAATAAATCCTCGGCGATACACAACAATGTGTAAAGCGCGGAGATAACAAAACAGGGCACAGTCCAGAACAAAAATGAACCCACGGTCACCAGTCCTGGGTGAGTGCAGACGTGAGGGTGCGTGGTGAATACACAGATACGGTGGTGTGCAGGGGTGCTCCGGACAGTGCTGACCCTTTGCGACAGCTCCGGAGTAGTGCTCTAACTGTCTACAGTGAAGCAAACACAGACAGTTAATAAACAAACACAACACGTATATCACAAAAACACTGCGAGTTCCACTCTCGCTCCTTCTTCCTCCAAACGTTCTACCCAAACGAAGGAAAAGATCAGCGTTACCCTGGCCCCTATATGTAATCCCGCATGATATCTAGGTAAACTGTTGCAGCTGCCTTATTACTTGCAGCTGCCTCTCGTTTACCTTTCAAATCAATACGGTCTTACAACAGAGTTTCGCTTCTTTCCAGGCTGACCCACTTCCCTGACCCGGAAACGAACTGTCAGCCCAGCCCTTCCAGATACTTCTCCTCTCGTTCTTTAGTGCCCTCACAGGTCGGGAGGAAGATTCATCACCAGAACTCATATTTCCGTCACACCTACTTGGCTCAATCCAGACGGTCGTCATGATGATGTGCTGGGGAGACTGTACTGGGTTGATCCCCTATGCCAGCATTGCAGCCGTTGTGTGTGCTGATGCTCTGGGGAGGCAAAATGAGCTGATCCCTGGAGCCAGCATTACACTTCAGCCGTCAACACCAGAGAGAAGGATATCTACATCATCAGATGGAAAACAATGCAAATGGATGGAGATGCAGATGGATCACATTAGTTTAATGAAAAACTACGTCTTAGTTGGTGCTTATCTTGGCGAGAGCCGAGTTCAAATCAGCATGAAGTTCAACATCTACTCTCGTAATGGAAATCCTACATTTTTGCTGCTGAATCATTAGTCTCTTTTGAGAACCCACAAAGATTTGGGATCTCAAAGGAGACTAATGATTAGACGATAGAACAGATGAGCATTGATGGTCTGAATGGCCTCTTCTTGTCGTAACATTTCCTGTGGTGCTTGACTCGGGATGTCTTTATTCGAATAGTGTTGCTAATATCATAGAGCCACTGGTCGGAGTAACTTTATTGCATCACCAGAGCATTTTCTCATCTACGCTACTGCTGGAATGCCTCTGTCTGGTAACGGGTGGGATGCCCGGTAGCACAGGACTCTGAGTAACAAATGCCTTTCTGTACACACTACTGCTAGAATGAGGTCATTTATTTCAACAGTGGAGTGGACCGTTAATCTGTGCAAATACAAAGTACAATGCAACCCTTTCTCCCAAAGATGTGTACCTTTTAACTTGCTCATTCACTTTACGCAAACATTTGCTGACGAGTCTGTTTACATTAATCGGTTCTTTTTTGTTTGCTAAAGCTGGTAGAGTTTGTGTATGTGATCCCAGTGGGTGGGGATGGGAGTGAGGGGGCAAAGGTTACCTTTTTAAGGATTTAGTCAGTCTTTAGGGGGCAGGGTTGCTTAATAATGCACCAGAATACCTCTGAGTCAGTGTTCTAATGCAATACAAAAACAAACCACGGAGACGTTTACATTTTAAAAGTTTGGAGCCCTGATTCATAATTAAGTCCTTTTAACTAAAGGACTCAATCCCCCTTAATTTAGATGGGACTGACGGTATTCAAACCAGTGATCTACATGAATGGGAAATGGGAAAGTCTTTCTGATGGGACCTCGGTTATCCTGAGCCATGGTAACTTTTATTGAAAGTATCTTCGTGGTTAGTGTGTGGTTTCATAGTGGAAAGGACTGAGTGTAGCACAGTAGCTCCGTGGTTAGAACAGCTGTGTAGAAATAATGTATATTGGGTACAAGCAGTAATTCAGAGGGATTGGCTTCAGTGCAGGTGGTATTTAAAAGCTTAAAGCTAAAAAACAGACTTATCCCCATGTTAAGTTTCCTATCTATGCTATATTTCTAATTGGGGCTTCTGTTCGGTTTTTATTAATTTAATTTTGGTGTTTATTTTGAACTGTTTGAGTTTTATGTAATCAGTTTTTTTTTGGGGGGGGGGGCTTAGCTTTTTATGTACTTTGTGAAATTATTGTTTTCAGGGTTACTTTACAAAATCCTTGGGCGGTATTTTCTCTCTATGTAACTCGACAGTCCTTGCACCCTTAAGTTGTACCTTCTTAGTTGTCTTCAGGCATTTTTTTAATATTTTGCCACAATTTGCATTTCTGTTTTAAGTCCTCTGTGTCTTAACTGTAGTACATATTTAAATCCTTTGAACAAGCCATTCCTTTTTAAATCTTGTTTTAAATCTCGCTAGTGTAGTCTCCAATAGAGAAATATAGGAATTTGCTGCCATTCAGTAGTTTGGATGGGATTAAGGTATTCAGAAAGTCAGGAAGGAGGGACATTGCCCAGCTGCACTGGGAAAGGTATTCCTTTTCTGTAGTAAGTCAGTGTGAGTTGAGTAACTATTTCCAGTGTTTTTTTTTCCTGTGTTCCAGTGTTTATTGGCTATACAGCAATTTGTATTTTTTTATTGGGAGGTGCTTTATCAGTTTAATGCTTTTTAGAAAAAAAATTAAACGAAAATCAGAAGCCCCATTTATAATGTATACCTTAGCATGGTAACTTCTTGTACCAGATAGAGTTAATAATAATTTGTTTTTAAAATTTCAAAAAATTAATAAAACAATGATGGCCCCTA
Source organism: Polyodon spathula (assembly GCF_017654505.1). Lineage (NCBI taxonomy): Eukaryota > Metazoa > Chordata > Actinopteri > Acipenseriformes > Polyodontidae > Polyodon > Polyodon spathula. The sequence goes on from NC_054550.1 coordinate 20,134,631, forward strand.
AACTGGGGCCATTCCCTATGTTTCTAGTAGGAGAGACAGCAATTGAGACTCCAAGCAACCTGGATTCAAAGCTACAAGCTAAAACAAATACAAATTTCCCATTGAGTGTTAATTCTGACCAGAGTGAGAAGCAGAGGACAGGGCCCTGCATTTCAAGTTAATATTTACAAAACTGATTCATTAACTTTTAAGTCCTTTACTTTTAAACAGTTCAGTGGTACTGTAAGAGAGCTTCGCTGATTAACAGATTGTTCATAACAGCAGGATTTAAAAGTTGCTGTTGAGTTCTAATGTGGGATAGTGTACCAGGTACGTGTGGGTGGGGAGCTTCAGCAGGAAGGATGAAGTGAACACCGTTGCTGTGCTGCTCAGAGACCGACCTGGAACTTGCAAAAAACTCCAAAACAGAGTGAGAAAAACAGAAGGGATGAGATTTATAAATACACACAGTCATTCTAAGCCTGTTATTATGTGGAGACGTCATGATGACACTGGAGCAGAAAGAAGCAGCTTAGTCACTCTGACTACAAAGCAGTAGTTTAGAAGCCCAAAAATGTGCTGCTGCGCCATAGTGGTGCAGTCGGCACCCTGATTTCATATTCGATTATCACATAGACATTTATCAATGATAATCAATGCATTGACACTTTATTTTTCAAAATAAAGAACAAGCATTGTTTTGTTTTGTTTTTTAACCGAAGATCCAATAACTAAAAACACTCTTGTGCACAATAGTTGAACTAAAAGGCACAATTTACATTCAAATTAGAACAATTTATAGTGAAAGAAATATACAGGACGTGAGTGAGTGTTTCGCAACTCAAAAAAAAAAAAAAGCATCCGTCCACATCAGATGTCCCTTTTAACATTGTAATAATAATAAAAAATACTATATTTTAACAGAAGTAATTTCTGTCTGAACTGTGGTTGTTAATTGCTGTTAACATTTTATGTCCAAAAGCAAAACATTTGAATTCATCTCACAAATCCTAAATAAATGTAAATTGCCTTATAATATTGCCATAAACAAAGAAACATGCTTTGAAACAAACGGTAAATTGGTAGATTTAATATTTAAAACAAATTAAACCAGTTTTTTTAAATAAATGTAGGCCTGCTTAGGCCTGCTTGTTTAGCTTGTCCACCGTGAATGTAGAGGCTTAAAGTGTGTATCCTAGCGAAGCTCTAAAACTACTGTACTAGCACTAAAAGAAGCACACTCTAGCACACTCAGGGTTTTAATGCAAACCGTCAACAGGAGACTTCAAACTGGGTTCTAATTTGATGCATCGATTCACCAATATGTAATCGAAGCTCTGGGAAATCTAAAGACAGATGATCAACAATCGATGCATTGATTAATTTCTGCACCCTTACTGCACAACTTAATTTATCCTCTAGCCCTGAAGGAACAATGCTGATGTGAGCTACACTGATGGATCCACTGAGTTGTTTCATGAATAACTAAAATAATGTAACTTTATATTCCTGTGGAAGTTTTGCATCGTTTCTACAGACTTCATTAAAGTGTGTTATGTGAGAAATAAAATCTTGGGTATGATTACTGATTTTAATCTAACCTGTTTGCGATGTCTTTGCTGTGAAGAGTAAAAACTTCTCTGCCAATCAATCTCTGCTATGACTTTGATTGACATGTAACAATGTGTCTTAGGTGGTTATATATAAACTGACGTTTTCAGTTTGAGAGAATTGTTTAATATCTGCAGGGATATAAACTCTACATTCTTCAACTTTACAGCTACTGTTTTACTGTAGTTCTCCTTACATTATCTCCCCCTGGGCATGTTTTTTTCTTTCCACAAAAATGCCCCCAGTGGCAGGGGTTTATGTTACTAACTTACTACTTCAGAATTTTCTGCTTATGTGATTAGCCTGCTTTTAAATCAAAATAACTACCTCTGATCAAAATTCGACTTTAAATTAAATAATCACTGATAGTAGGTACTTTTTCCAAGGATACATATTTTCTCAATATTTTGGCTTAACTGCTTATAATTTGCAGATGTCTCCTTGATCTCTTAATCGGCACTGACGACGTGGCAGACCTGTCTGTGAAAAAAATAGAAAGTCTTTAGCATGTTGTCTCTGAACTGATAGTATATTGATATAACAAAAGCTCCTGTTAAAATTGGCCTAATCCTTCTTGTTTGTTTCTCAAAAATCCAATGCACTAATCCAGGGGTTTACAAGTAGAACTAGAATTAAAAGAAAATAATGATCTTGATTTTTTTTAAAAAACTGTATTTTATATTATCTCTAAACCGTTGTGCATAAATATTTCATTTGTTTAGCAGCTCCGTATCCTTATTTCTTTTTTTAATTAATTAATTTTTTTCTTGTAAGAAACTTAATTTTTCTTCTGTTTACTTCTTTCACTCAATTTCTAATCCAAGCTTTCTAGATTGGATTATTGTAACCGTTGTTGCTCCCTACTTCGGCTATTTGCCGCCTTCAACTTTTAAAATTCTGCTGCTCGTCTGGTATTCTCCCAGCCCTGCTACTCTCATGCTACCCCTCTGCTTCACACTCTCCACTGGCTATCTATCTCTGCTCGCATCCATTTACGACCCTTGCTCTTGCCTATTGCTCTGTTCATCTTACTGCCCCTTCCTATCTCCTATCCCTCGTGTCTCCTTATATTCCCTCTCGCCCTCTCCGCTCATCCTCTACTGGGCAACTCATTATGCCTTTTCCATCTCTTTCTTCCCTTGCTCGCTCTCTCTTCCCTTGTCTCCCTGTGTTGGAACCAGCTACTGTTTATTCTCAGGACTTTGCAGTCTTTTATTGCTTTCTGCTGTCTTCTCAAAACCCACTTACTCAATCTTTTATTTGTAAATTCCTATTTATTATTCCTGTCATCTTTGTATTTTCTTTTATTTATATTTTGTATATATGTGTGTGGGGAGTGTCCCGCCCCTTTTATGTTTATCAGAGTTTTATGTTGTATGTGGTGTGTTATTGTTGGTGTTTATACACATGATATAAATATGGGTTACGAGCACAAGTGTTTAAAATGTATATGTAGCTACATCGTGCTGGAAGTGCCAGCACGGTATTTGTTTGTTGGGTTCGTCAACGTCCTTTTTTGTTTGGCCAACGTGCCCTTTGTTTTGTGTGTCTTTTTGTTTATTTATTTTTTAATAAATATACTGACCGCGTCACCCCTGCAAAGCCATCCTGTTCACAATGTGTGTGTTCATTTTTATTTCCTGTAACTTCTATACTTTTATATTTTAATTTCTGTAAATCGCTTTGGATGACAGCATCTGCTTTATAATAATGTCAAGTCTGCACTTTCCACCTGTAAGCATGCGTGATTTGGATTGACTGGATTTCCACTGATTATATTACGGTGGATGAAGCAGGCGGCTGGTGATTCTGCCTGTGGAGAGTTCTTTGTGCTGCTCATAGACTTTGCTGTTTTCAACTTGTCATATCGGTGTCACATCACATTTAGTAGTATAAATAAATAATAATCAATATTCTACTGCTGGGACAAATATCGAATTTGAGCGAATGTTAACATATTTGGATACAAAAATCAGATGCTTGTATTCGCTAGAAATTACAAAAATACTTTGCACTTATTTATTGCCTCACCACAAGTTACATGGCAGTTTAAAAAATGGTAAATGAAAAAGAGCTCTGTGTGATATGTGAGATTATTATATATATATATATATATATATATATATATATATATATATATATATATATATATATATATATATACACACACACACACACACACACACACACACACACACACACAGTGCCTTGCAAAAGTATTCAGACCCCTGACCAATTCTCTCATATTACCGAATTACAAATGGTACATTGAAATTTTGTTCTGTTTGATATTTTATTTTTAAACACTGAAACTCAGAATCAATTATTGTAAGGTGACACTGGTTTTATGTTGGGAAATGTTTTTAAGAAAAAAAAAAAAAACTGAAATATCTTGCTTGCATAAGTATTCAACCCCTGTGCTGTGGAAGCTCCCAGTTTGCACCGATGAAAGAAATTGCCCAAACAAGGACACAATTACCTTACCATTGGCCTCCACCTGTGAACCAGTAAAGTTGCTGTCACATTTTCTGGATAAAAACCCCACTGTTGAAGGATCATTGGTAAGGCTGTGAATCTGAAGGAAAATGAAGACCAAAGAGCATTCTACAGAAGTTAGAGATAATAATACAAATGCATATATTAGGGAAAGGGTACAAAATAATATCCAAGTGTTTGGATATCCCAGTGAGCACAGTTGGATCAATAATCAGGAAGTGGAAGCTGCATCACACCACCCAGGCACTGCCAAGAAAAGGCCGTCCCTCAAAACTCAGCGCTCAAACAAGGAGACTTGTGAGAGAAGCCACAGAGAGGCCAACAATCACTTTGAAGGAGCTACAGAATTCAGTGGCTGGGAGTGGAGTAATGGTGCACCAGTCAACCATATCAAGAGCTCTGCATAGCACTGGCCTGTATGCGAGGGTGGCAAGAAAGAAGCCGTTACTCAAAAAGTACCATCTGAAAGCATGTCTGGAGTTTGCCAGAAAGCATGAGAGTGACCCAGCTGCGATGTGGGAAAAGGTTTTGTGGTCAGATGAGACAAAAATAGAGCTTTTTGGCCAAAACTCAAAGCGCTATGTGTGGCTCAAACCTAACACTGCCCATGCCTCAAGACATACCATCGCTACAGTGAAGTATGGTGGTGGCAGCATCATGCTGTGGGGATGCTTCTCATCAGCAGCAGGGACTGGGCATCTTGTTACAATTGAAGGAAGAATGGATGGAGCAAAATACAAGAAAATACTGCAAGATAATCTGCTTCAGTCTGCTAAAAAACTGAAGCTTAGGAGGAAATTCACCTTTCAGCAGGACAATGATCCCAAGCACAAGGCCAAAGCAACATTGGAATGTCTCAAGAACAAAACGGTGAATGTCCTACAGTGGCCCAGTCAAAGTCCTGATCTCAATCCCATTGAGAATCTGTGGCACTATTTGAAAATTGCGGTCCACAAGTGTCGTCCAACCAACCTGAACAACCTGGAGCAAATCTGCCAAGAAGAATGAGCCAAAATCACTCCGACACTGTGTGCAAAACTAGTACCTACTTACCCCAAAAGACTTGAAGCTGTTATTGCAGCGAAAGGTGGCTCTACCAAATATTAATGTGTGGGGGTTGAATACTTATGCAAGCAAGATATTAGTTTTTTTCAGTGTTTTAAAATAAAATATTGAACAGAACAAAATTTCAGTGTACCATTTGTAATTCAGTAATATGAGAGAATTGGTTAGGGGTCTGAATACTTTTGTGAGCCACTGTGTGTGTGTGTATATGTATATGTATATGTGTGTGTGTGTGTATGTGTGTATATATATATATATATATATATATATATAGATATATATATATATATATATATATATATATATATATATATTTGCTATATATATACACACACAGTACTGTGCAAAAGTTTTAGGCAGGTGTGAAAAAATGCTGTAAAGTAAGAATGCTTTCAAAAATAGACATGTTAATAGTTTATACTTATCAATTAACAAAATGCAAAGTGAGTGAACAGAAGAAAAATCTACATCAAATCAATATTTGGTGTGACCACCCTTTGCCTTCAAAACAGCATCAATTCTTCTAGGTACACTTGCTCACAGGTAAGTTGGCCCAAACATCTTGGAGAACTAACCACAGTTCTTCTGTGGATTTAGGCAGCATCAGTGGCTTCTCTCTCTTCATGTAATCCCAGACAGACTCGATGATGTTGAGATCAGGGCTCTGTGGGGGCCAAACCATCACTTCCAGGACTCCTTGTTCTTCTTTACGCTGAAGATAGTTCTTAATGACTTTTGCTGTATGTTTGGGGTCGTTGTCATGCTGCAGAATAAATGGTATTGCATGATGGGTAAGTATCTGCCTGTACTTCTCAGCATTGAGGAGACCATTAATTCTGACCAAATGCCCAACTCCATTTGTAGAATTGCAGCCCCAAACTTGCAAGGAACCTCCACCATGCTTCACTGTTGCCTGCAGACACTCATTCATGTACCGCTCTTCCGCTCTTTGGCGAACAAACTGCCTTCTGCTACAGCCAAATATTTCAAATTTTGACTCATCAGTCCAGAGCACCTGCTGCCATTTTTCTGCACCACAGTTCCTGTATTTTCATGCATAGTTGAGTCGCTTGGCCTTGTTTCCACATCGGAGGTATGGCTTTTTGGCCACAAGTCTTCTGTGAAGGCCACTTCTGAGCAGACTTCTCCGGACAGTAGATGGGTATGCCAGGGTCCCACTGTTTTCTGCCAATTCTGAGCTGATGGCATTGCTGGAGATCTTCTGATTGCGAAGGGAAGTAAGCATGATGTGTCTTTCATCTACTGCAGTAAGTTTCCTTGGCCGACCACTGCGTCTATGGTCCTCAACGTTGGCTGTTTCTTTGTGCTTCTTCAAAAGAGCTTGAACAGCACATCTGGAAACCCCTGTCTGCCTTGAAATTTCTGCCTGGGAGAGACCTTGCTGATGCAGTATAACTACCTTGTGTCAGCTTTGCCATGGTGTATGACTTTTGACAGTAAGCTGTCTTTAGCATCCTCACCTTGTTAGCTGAGTTTGGCTGTTCCTCACCCAGTTTTATTCCTCCTACACAGCTGAGTGTTTCAGTTAATGATTGTGTTTCAACCTACTTATTGAATTGATGATCGTTAGCACCGGTTTGGTATAATTGTTTAATCATACACCTGACTATATGCCTACAAAATCCCTGACTTTGTGCAAGTGTACCTGGAAGAACTGATGCTGTTTTGAAGGCAAAGGGTGGTCACACCAAATATGGATTTGATTTAGATTTTTCTTCTGTTCACTCACTTTACATTTAGTTAATTGATAAATATAATCTATTAACATGTCTATTTTTGAAAGCATTCTTGCTTTACAGCATTTTTTCACACCTGCCTAAAACTTTTGCACAGTACTGTGTGTGTGTACCACACGTGTTTTGAACCACCACACACAAAGAAGTAAGTTGGGTTCTTTCTCACTTGAACATATATATATATATATACAATTAAAAAACACAGGATCAACAAAGCAGCTCTTGAGCCTCTATTTAAAAGTTTTAGAGAGCAACAAGTAAACAAACCAGATTATGTGCGTGCACGGATAGTGATCTCTATGGAAAACCATCTGGTCAAAAAAGCATTGTGCTGCTTTAGAGCGATTCAGAATCTTGTGGGACAGAAAAAAGGCAAGCACATCATTCTGAAATGCCTCTCTTAAACACTAACCAACTTGCTGGAAATGTGTAGTGATTTTTATATAGACTATATAATATTTTTTGTTTCAACTTTTCTGTTATGTGGAATGTAATAAATGAGAACCAAAACTGTGTTTCCCTTCATTTTATAATGGCACTTCCATGTTTTTCTTTTATTATGGTTAAATTTCAGTTAATATGCTTGTGTAAAGTCACAAGTAAACCTCATGTTATTAATTTATGAAAATATGTCTATGGCCACTGCTTACTGTGAAGGAACAGCAATGGCAAGGAATGGGAAAAAAAGTGAAAAATAAATAAAATATGGTGTTATCTTTATGTTCTTTTTATTTCTGGAATTAACCAAACAATGTTTAACTTGAACTGCTATTTGGCATTCTTTGTTTTGTAGTTCATTCACTGGGGTAAAGTAAGTCCTACACAAAGCATTCTTTACTCCTGGAGTAGTTTTTTACTTTAACGTGTTACATATTGTAACATCTTGCTGTAAAATAAAGGCACACACACATAGTTGCCATGCCCCCCTGCCTCTGCTGCTGTGCTGTCTTGCCTGCGTTCTGAGCAATATAATGGCTTTTATTACTTTTTGAATTATTGCTTCATACCTCTGCTGATGTTTTTAATGGCACAGCTCTGCAGAAAGAGAGCTCTCCTTGTGGAGGGCAGTCATTAGTGCTTTTTAATTAAACGTAGGTTTAAAAAAGAAACAAATCTGGAGCCCTACATTTGCTTATTGAATAAGAGCACCAGAAGGTACGGTCAGAATGATTTCTTGTGATTTGTTTTCTTTTCTCCTTCCATTCCTCAAGGCTGTTTAGTTATTAGGTTATTTTAAAATTAGATATTGTTTGAGGCAGGCACACATATGACCGTTACAGAATAGAACAAAAAATCCATATGTAATATTGGTCCATTTTAAAGTGGATTCACAGAGGATACACCATGCAAATTGATAGACTATGTGCTAGAATGAGGATAGCGAAAGTCTCTTTAACAACTTTGCAATATTGTGGAACTGTTCGATTTGCCAGGTCATTCTGTCCTTTGAATTTAAATTAATGCAGGATAGATTCCACAGTGAGATCTGGTAAGAAAAATGTTGACTCAGGAACATTGACTCTGATCCTAGATATTTCAAGTCTTATGGTATAAGTTCTACTTTTTCGGTATAAGAAACCATTACGATTTGCTTACATTGTAAGGTAGAAAACATATCTAGTGGTGTTTTTATTTTAATGCATTGCAAATCTATAGAGGCACACTTTGCATAGATTAATTTTAATATTATATTCCTGTATTTAGTCTTAAGGTGCTTATGGATGTACTCTTAAATGTATACTGGGCATAAACAACATACACATTTAACTTTTCAGAACTTTTTTTTTCAGTCCATTACTTTTTTTCATGTGTTGCAGGTTCTGGGATTCGCAGAGTACCTGCCAGTTCATTCCATGTTCTTGTCAGGGAGTTTGCTGTGAGAAGCAGGGTGGGCAGATGTGTTGACGTTGTTCAGAGAGATTGACAATGTGTAATGTGGGTGACTGCGTTTTCTAGTGTGGTGGTGGTGGTGCTGGTGCTGCTGCTGCTGCTGCTCCTCTCACACCACACTGTCACTGCTGCTTCGTGGCCATATGCACCGACCACAGCGCTCTGTAATTACTCCTTACTGCAAGCCTGCAGTAACAAATGGGATCTGGTAAAGCGAGTTCACGAAAGCTATTTTAAAGGAAAAATTGTGATGGTTGGACACTGCAGCTTTAAGCTTGTGAGCTGGTAACCTTGAATCAGGGAAGCTGATTCATCTCCGACTCTGAGGGACAAGCACGCTGGAACATACCCGTGTATTCAATTCTAAGTACCCAGCAGACAGGCTGTAATTTGTTTCTTTTTTAGCAGGTGACCCTGCTGTGAATATGTGTTAGTAGTGAGACACAAAGACAGTGAGGTAGAGAGAGTGATCTAGAAAAGCAGTGTGTTTCTGTAGTGTTGGGAACCTTTAAGGATAAGGTATTGCTTCATCGCCACAATAGGAACAGTAAGATGAGAAGTACTGCCTGGACATATTAACTGTTTTGTCATGTAGCTGTGAGGGAAACAGGAGATTCCAGTCCCTCTGCTCCTGGTGGGGGCGGGGGAGGAGACAAACCGAAAGCAGCAAAGAGCAATAAGTTGTTGTTGTGCAGTTCTGATGACCCTCAAAATAATTGGGATTCTTTTTCGGGTTAACCCCTTTAACCCTGGAATTCTGTGTACCTAATATCATAAGCAGTGTGTCCCCCTGAATCGGGATAGCTGAGGATTGGAAGCTCACACTAGTCCTTCACACAGTCCTGGATTTCAGAACTACTCATTTTTTAAGTATATGATTGATACCAGGTGCAAGCAGTTGGGTCCCCTGCTAAATCTACTGTGAACTGATCACACTTATCACCACACGAATAAGTCTCACCTGCAGTTGGAAAGTTTGCCATTCGGAGTTGTTCATGCAGCAAATGGGGGAGGATAATTGTGAGTTTCTAACCCTGCTGATATGGCATATTGGTCCCTCTGAAAGTACTGTAATTCAGCTGGTCAAGTGCAGTTTGGAGAGCTCACCCTAGCCACCAATATGCATTCCACATCACAAAACCAGAACAGATTTCATCAGTGCTTTCTTCTTGATAAAGGTCATGGACTGAATGGCACCCCTTATCTGTTGGAGATTGAGCTGTGCTTTATGCTTGCAGAGCTGTGAGGCTCATGGTTCTCCTTGCATATACTAAATGAAAAATAAATAAACCAAAGTTTGTATATCGCTATTATATTGCAAAGAAACAATAAAAATATTGGAGACTTAAAGTAATGGTATTTTTTGTCTTTATTGTAACAGTTTGTGGATGGCTAAGAGAGTAACGTGATTGCTCTTTAGTTTGTTAGGTTGCACGCTCGGTTATTTAAGTGCCTACCAATTCAATGCGATTTTTCCAGTTGTTTGGTACTTTCTCGGCCTGTCTGCCTTTCCAGTTTAAATGTTGATTGCTGCACTGCAATGCAATTTGTTTTTCCAGGCTTGCTCTTCCTTGGTCTGCTTGAACTGCAGGAGACCCAGGTGACCTTATATTATGATCTCCCCAACAGTGATTCACTATAAAACTGGATAGCGCTGTTCCTGAGATTTATATCAAATTTTCTATAGATCCAGAACTGTCAGCATCCCCCCCCCCCCCCCCCCCCCCCCCTCCTTTTTTTTTTTTTTTTTTTTTTTTTTTTTAAAAACTTAAACTCAATCAGGCTCTACTAAAAAGGGAATATTTTTCAAAGAGATGAATCTCTTAACCTAAAGACAGACCTTGCTCCTTGTGCAGCAGAGATTTTTCTCAGATCAGGTCACATCAAATTAGAAAGGATGTGTTGATCCAGTATCAGTATTGCCTAAGGCACTTCCTCCTTTTACCTTTTCATTAATACTCATAAATATTCTCTTGATGATAAGATCAATTCTGTAGATTTTTTTTTTTATGCTGTCAACACCCTGACATTTCAGCTAAGTTGCAGATCTACTTTTTAGAATAATTATTCCGAAATTTGGAACGTTGGATTCTGTTTAATTTCCTAAATGTTTAAATGTTAGGATTTAAACACGTTTTAAATATTTAAGCTTTAACATATTGGGAATTTTTCTAAGCCATCTATTAGAGTGCTGTTCATTTTTATGATGTACTACAATATTAATGTGGATGAGACCATGTATAACATTTGAGTGTCCCCATTTTCACACAGAAATGCAGCTACTGTGCTGTCTCTGAAACATTTTAACGAGTGTGTAAAATACCCTTTCACACAACATGAAATTGCAGAATATGTGCTGGTGTAATACTGTCGTAACCCTTTTAGACGGCCAGAGATCGCGCTAGTACAACTTTCAAACCTGTCAATCAACGGATTGTTTTCATGGTAGCAACACTGTTCTCGTGCAATCTGAAACACTGACAAGACTTAACACAAGCACACAGTGCTTAATTTGTAAAGAAAGAGGTGCCGGGGCGCAAGCAATGACAATAATACCGACCTTAAGAAGCACATATTTAAAATCATAACGCGTTTATTTGAAAGAATATTGTACGTACTTGTGTTAGAGGTTTACAATCACGTATTCTACATTATGTACAAAGTAGTAGTACGTGCAGAGAAATTAATTAAATGCAACCGCGTGACAAATAATTAAAATAAAAAAGCCTGTATACATGTATTGTTGTGGTTTTGCATTTAAATGGTTTAAAAAACAAATAAATTAAAAAGGATTCAGAGGACTGCAGACATTGATTGGGGGTGGGGGGGTGGGGGGGATGCATCCCAACACAAACGTTGGTTTGACCCACGGTTTGCACTATTATTAGCGATGTGTATGCAACAGAAGCCGCTGGTAGATTACAAAAACAATTAATTAAACTTAGGCTAGGTAATTAACCTAGTATGTTTTTATTCACTTAATTAAATTATATTCATTGAAGAAGGCAAGAGGATCAGATCGTTATTGTTTTGGTTTAATATAATACAGCAGGCTAATGTTCCTATTGAAGTAGGCTACAATATATCTTTTTTTCATAAAAAAGCTGCCATTCTTTGTTGAAATTCATGTTCAGCTTTCATATGTTGTTGCGTACTACTCATTTAATCAAACCAAGTAGTGTAAGAAGTTGCTTGTATTGTTAATGATGTTTTTCAAATCAAGTAAGCTTATTTGTATATAAAAAAACAATAGAGTTGCGACCAGTGTCATCTTACTTAAAGGCCCTCAAGCTGAAATCGTAAAGTAATTTAAAGTAGGCTACAAACGTGGCAGTGGACTGTCTCTCTTTAGCGCATGCAACAACCTTCAGACTTAATACAGCTGTGTTGATTTTACAAATAAAGCATTTTCTGAGGTTTTTAACTAGAGGTACCGGTGATATGACTGCAAGCCCAGTGGTTCCGGAGCTGTGCCCAGGCAAGCCCTGGCACAAATAAAGCACCGCATGCACGCCCCTTACCTGCCTACCTATGCTATAGTGACATGGCATGTTGACTTTGAAATCACACCCATTATAGCCTTTCACACAGACGGTTATGACGGTTCAGTACCGTCTTTGAACAACCTCGCAAAGTGGTTCAGAGACTGCATAAAATATGACGGTTCTGTGGCGGTATAGGCAATTCACACAGACCTATAAGCCGATTCAGTGGCGGTTCTGATCCGTCATAACTCCTTTGTGTGAAAGCACCTTGTGTCAAAGACTTTGAATCAATATTGAATGAATAACCTTACATTACACTCTGCCAACTGTATAAATAAATACTAGCGGTGACCAGGGTTAAATGTTTGGGAAGGGTTCTCCGCATGTATACTGTTATCATTCCCAGTTGAATTGACCTATATTTGAAAGTTGCTTTTCATTGTGATTAATCCCTTGTGATTAAAGACCAAACACGATGCAATATATATTTTTTTTATATGAGCTCAATTTAACTCCAAAACAAATATAAAACTATAAAATTGCTATTGACAAGACTATGATCAAGACCTGTACTTGTTCGTCAACATGATTTGGAAATTGATTCTTTTTTATATTGCGATAAATCCTACATACCAGCATATCCAGTTCCTACGAAATTGACCACCATATATTATATGTCATCTCTGTATCTTTATAATTGTGGTGGCCTTTGTCATAAAGCTCTGGGTAGTATTTTTTCCTCCATTTTGGATGCTGCTTCACCCTGGTGAACCACGTGCATTGAAGCTGTTCTCTGATTGCTCAATGCACTAGTTGTCACGTGAAGAGATTGCACTAAATGCACAGATGCTGATGAGGTGAAATACTGCACTACTGTTCCACCAGTCAGTTCCAATAGGAAATGCCTATCTATAGAACAGAATATCTGACAATCAGCAGATTAAACTCTAATCTGTTACCCTCTATTTCTGAATCGACAAGGACATGCTATGGTGAAAAGAAATAAAACTCACAATGCACAGCATTAGCAGCCCTTTCCTGGTGTTTAGTTGTCTGGGAGCACCCGGTCGTGTTTGCTCCCTGCTTGTGAGGTTTTGCAACTTTCTGAGCTGTTTGAGATGTTGAGACAAAAGGGAACAATCCTCAGCTCAGGCTTTTCTGTCAAGGAACACTCCTCTCAGCATCATCTCACATCAGTTAGAGTGGCAGGCTGCTTCTTGCTGATTTCTCTCACTTGAAGGCACATGAAGACTGCAAGACCTTTTACTTTACTGAATGGGCTGATTTACAGGGTATGTCCTCTGGTTTGATCCCCTTCCTGCCTTCTGAGCTCACACAAAATTCTAACATGGGCCGGGATATCATTAATTATCTGCAAAGGCATTTGCTTATCTTTTATCACAGTGTTTGGTTTCTTTTGTTAATTTTATCTCTCTGGCTTTTACGCTACTATACACAGGTCTTAGAAAGAACAATAAACCAAACTACATCTATGGCAATTTGTATTTGTGTTTCAGCATACTTTAAGACTGTAGAGGTGTGAAGTTCGAATACAATCTCAAACACTACAGATTGAGTACTCTGATGTTTTTCCAGTGACAGGCTGAGTAAAGCTTGTGGGCTCTCACAGCTGCAGCCAGTGGGGTAGTGAGGTGGAGTGACTGACATTGTGAACTCTCACAACACATGCTTTTTGTGGAAACACTTCCAAAGAAACACATGCACCGTAAGTGTTTCCCGTTTTGTAGACTGTATATTCTGACAATTGATTTACAAATTAAACTCGGAGGACAACGCGGCTTACAGGCAAGCCCGCAGGTGCCTGGCCAATCTACAGCGGTCGCTGGTGCGTGGTGAGCCCTGTCCCCCAGATATTTCAAATACAGCACTATGATGGTCTGCCTCATCATGTTCCTTGATGATGGTCACATTAGGCTGATCGCAGCTAATGTAGGCTGTTGGGGTAAATTTAATGTATAATACATGAAGTGAATTGGTACCTGGAACCAGCAAGAACTTTTCACCTATATTCCAAATTCCAAAAATGCAAGAACAGCGATAATACAGCTAGTACTAAAATAAAATAAATAAATAAATAACATTTTAAAACTTTGGTTTCCACTCTTTTCAATCTGCCTGCAGCCCTTTTACTGTGCCATGATGGGTGGCTTTCTGTTTTTTGACCGGGTCTTGGAGTGTGATTGCATTTATACTATCTCCCCATTGGCAATTTGCGTACCTTTGGCAGATCCACTTGTATGTTTAAAAACTGCTTCAGACGAAATGTGTTTAACTCGCTGCTGTGTGTGTGCTTGCTTATTTAAGTGACTGAGCCAGCGTCAAGTTTTCCTGTTCAAGTTTTTAGTTCCAAGATTCCACATCCCTACCGGAACCAAACTTCAGCATTTCCACATGAGATATTTCCCATTGTTTTAAGTCAGGAATGGAATTTGTTCTGTGGTTGGGTTTGGATGGTTGGTCATTTTGCCAGTGGTCTAGTGTTTAGGGCTGAGGACAGGAAGGCTGTGTTAACTAGTGGTTAAAGCTGTACTGCTGGGATGCAGTGTGGTGCTAGTGGTCAGAGCCGAGAGACTGGGAGAGAGGCATTTTGTCCCAGTGGTCTGATTACTGGGGTGCTGGGATACAGTGTTGCCTGTAAAATATATACCTGAGCCAGAAGGCTTTTCCTTGAGAAACGCATTTTTTTGAGAATTTGGGGGCATTGTACCTTTTTTTTTGCTTTTATATAGAGCCAGAGCCATGAAGCGAGTTTACAATCAATCCTTTTTTTTTTTTTGTTTGCTTTTTCTTGCTGAATCAGCTGCTTGCTCTGCAGCTCAGGTTATTAACTTGAGCAAGCTCTTTGAGCCACAAGGGCCTACCTTATTTGGTAATTTATTGAGGGGTTTGAGCGCCCAAAATCCCACCATGCATTAAACATTTAAAGCCATCTCTACTGTTCATTAATGGAGAATTACACCAGTAACATAGGAGGTCAACAGAGAGCTAGAGGCTGGAGTGATCATCCTGTAATAACAGACAGAGAGATGCAGGAGCTATTCAAGTGCATTAAAGTACTCGGACCTGGGCTGTGCAGTGTAAATATCATTATCTTCACTTACCTACAGTATTCTGTCTTAGGAACATGAAGTTAAATAGCCAGGGCGTACTATAAAATCTGCTCTACTGGAACAAACACTAAGAGTGTTCTTTTTTTAATTCTTCAGATGGATACAAGTTGCATTTTTTTTTTTTTTTTTTTTTTTTTTTTTTTTGAGTGATTCAAATGGGATTTAAGTATTGACATTGTGACAAGGAATAATTTCGGAGATGGTGCAGAATCCGTATCCAGAATCCGTATTTTAAATACAATCCTTAAATAAAATCCTTAAACTTTAAATACAAATCAAACGTGAACCATAAAGGAAGGTAGTTTAGGCCATTACTGTAATGCCTTCATTTTTCTTGGTTTTACAGTGATAGTTTTTAAAGTTTTTTTTTTTTTTATTTTTTTTTTAATGGGTTTTACAGTTAATGTGTCCGATTTTAATCCATATTAAAGTCCAAACTGGTGACTCCTTCAGAGCGCAGTATCCAATTCAGACAGTACCTGTTTTGGGGATTAATTGGCACAGATACAGGCAATGCCAGTTGACTTAACACATCTGAAAGCAGTCCTTGAAGCTATAACATTATAGGTTGTTTTGTTGCTACTATCCCAACTGCATCCCTTGGTCTGAAAACACATTACAGAAGTGATTTGAAGTTGTTTTCTCCTCGACTGGTTTTCCTGTGCGTAGAATGATTTATTCCTGACGGCTGTCTCTATAGGGCAGGTCTTATCGCAGGATCCTGCACCAGTTTCACGCCGGCTGCTCGGGTGGTTTGTTGCCGGCCATGCAAATGAATGTCAATTTGTTTGAAGCGATAAGACTCCTGTACCCCCTCCCACCCTTCCCTTTCCACCACCTGCGACAGCTCGGCACACACAATGCTTATTAATGAGCTGTCAGACCTTCTCGATCTTGCAGGACATATCTTATTTGTCAAGGGTTGTGCTTGAATTAACCTGGGGCACAGGAACTTGTACCCACAAATGCAGCCCAAAATACAACAGGGATCGACTTTATCTCT
Organism: Polyodon spathula; assembly: GCF_017654505.1. Taxonomy (NCBI): domain Eukaryota; kingdom Metazoa; phylum Chordata; class Actinopteri; order Acipenseriformes; family Polyodontidae; genus Polyodon; species Polyodon spathula. The sequence continues at coordinate 20,151,048 of NC_054550.1, forward strand.
TTCAGTCAAATAATTGTCATTTTAAAATATTTGTATTTTAAATATTAATAAAACTATTCAGCACATGTAATACTTAATTTACATTCATTATACTGTACTGTAATTTTATCATCCAGTTTTGTAACACAGTTGTGATTTGGTTTGTTATGGTGCTGTTCCACACTTTCTGGATGACTGGTGACCTTCTCATGTTACTGACTGATTGCATCTTTGGATATGAATGTTGCATCCTTTTTGAATCGCTGTTAACCCTTTGCGGTCCTATGTCAGACCAGGTACGACATTACGATTTTCCCTTTCCAGTCCGCTGTTGGACCTTGTCTGACATCATCAAAAAGACATAAAGCACAGGTCTCTAGTTGTTTTTTCTCTGGAAAAAGTTAAGAAAACCTTTCAGTTGCCGAGTGAGATGGATAGGAGCTGAATGAAGCCAAAAAAAGGGTGTATCTGATAGCTCCATGCACCACAGAGATAACACGGACATAAACAAAGGAGATAGCTGCTTCTGCATCCAGCGCTCAAAGAATATCACAGACATTTGGAGAGCTTTTTGAGATGTTATAGTAATAATATAATGATTTGGATCACATTATTGAGGAGTTTGAAAACAAGTGACCAGGAGAGGATTTCAGTATTCACGTTTGTAAAGAGGTATGTGAAAAATACAGTTTACTTTGAAAAAAAAATATTTTAAATGGTGCTTGTAAAATACACAGTGCATGTGAAAATAAATTGGACCTGACGTGCCCGACAGGAGCTGAATAAATGGACCGCTAAGGGTTAAACGCAGTAGCCTGAGAGTTGATGGAAAGATCTTGTGTTGTGTTCTTTTTCTGCATCACAGTAGCATTTTGCACACTAAAGAGGAGTTACCCTGGTTTTGTTAGCACCCAGAGAGCGTGTATATCCTTTGTTTCTTAACCCCAGCCTATCAAAACCACTCCATTGTATGTCAATGAGAATTTAAATAGCACTCTATCAAGGTCATTGGTTAAAGCTGTTCCATTGCAATCTTAAAGAGCATTGTGAAAACCTGCATAAGTTATGTCCAATTGACTGCTGTTCAGGGACCTGCATCATTGGACTGATTTTAGATTGATTGAGTGTAAAATGCTATCTGTTGGAGAAGTGCATTTAGGACTGCGCTGCTTGTTGGCATTCAGAGTTCCGCTTCTTTGACAATGAGTTCTGCCAGATGTCAGGAGTTCACCAGCTTGGATTGCAATTATCCTCTGGGACCGGAGTTTTCATTGATCTCAAGCAGGGGTAAACAACTCCATTCTGGTTTAATGGGTATACTTCAGTGATCAAGTGCTTTAGGTAAGTGGTTTAATTGGACCAATTTATAGTAAGACATATCTGGAACGAATCGAGCCAATTAAAGAGGTTAATTATTTCATGTTTAACCTTTAATGAAATTGTCACCCGGACTGTTAGTGGGCAAACCCCTCCCTCAGAAGAATCCCATCTTTTGTGCGGTGGCATGAAGACTAGGCTTCACCTAAATGAAAGCAAGAGATTAATATTGTGTGAACGGGATGCGAAAGCCTTGGTTGTCACCACCCAGTGTAGAAGGTTTCTATTTTATATTGTGGTCAGTCCAGTACCATGAGCAGAATGTGTAACTACCAGCGTTCCCCTCCTAAGGCTAAAATGTGCCCATTCTTCGCAGTAACTGGCAACAACCTTCGCCCTCAATTTACTAACTTTTGCAAGTTATTATGATAAATATCAACCTCAATCGAGACTCCAGCCTCTCGAGGTAAACCTATTATTTTGAGACCATTTGTGCAAAGCATTAAGCATATTTGTGTCTGTCTTTCCCTCTGTAAAAGTGCACGTCTCATTAGTGCAGAGCTTGCTCAAGCACCAGCTAATCTTCTGTACAGGGTGGGCGAAGCAGGTATCTGGGGATTCTGTCTAGAGAGTGCTGCTCGGTGCTGCTCATGAACTTTACAGTGTTTAACCTGTCGTATGATTGAATACTAAAATCAGTGAAGCACAATCTTTCTGCATTATTTGGAAGTATAAATACCCCGGTAAACATAAATATAAATCACAGTACTCGCACCTTGACAGTTTGTTTTATTTTCCTAAAAAACGACCATTTCAGAAATCATCTCAAGCGTTTTGAAACTGGTGAAAATGTAATAGCATTAGTCGAAAATACACATTTAAGTGTAGCATAATTGAAGACATACCATGTCCATTTTTTTATGCAAGTTTATTCATCATGTGACTTCACTCCATATCTCTGCTGAAATTCAACATGGCGGCAGCACCAACAAAGAGAAAAAAGCAATGTTTTAGTAAGACATAACTAAAAGAAATCTGCTTCTGTATGAGGATGGTGCGATTAGTATTCTTAGTTTTGCTGTAATTCGCATTATCATGTACAAGTCCATACCGTTAAATATCTTAATGCCAGTCCCGTAAACACCATAGATAGTAAAAGCAAATAAGACGTCAACAGTAGCAAAGCACTGCATTCTTCTATGCTGAAAACCTAAGACCTGAAGTACTACGCTCAAGGCAGAGCTTTCCCGCAGTAAGTAAGCTAAATTAATTGCAAATTTAATTATTGTTTACTTTATTTCTTTCCACGCTACCTGCCTTTTAATGAAGCTATAACACTGTAACAAAAATACAGTATAATTGTAAATCTCGATAAACTACTCACTTTTAAATCTTTTGTAGTCATCTTTGTATTACTTTAGTGTAAATACATGTTAATTTGGATTCGTATGTTGTTTTTTTCTGACTGTGAACGAAAAGACACACATTTGCCCATTTTCCCATTGGAAATAGTGATATTTTGAAATATCAATGTCATGGTCACAAAAGCAAAGTCTGTGGGGAATAATAGCCATTTTCTATACTTTTGAGGCATAAGCAATTAGGAAATAACACTTACTACCCAGGAACAAAAATTGTGTTACATAGTGTAATAAGCAATTTTAAACCATGGACGTTTCTTAATTCAATTATATTTTCTGTCGATGAAGAAATGAGCTCAAAACAGTTTTTCTAGCTATACAGTTCTTACAGGAAATCAATCACTTTACTGTGTAAAGGATGTAGTCACTACACTACACACCGTTGGTTTCATAAAGACGTTCTGTCTCGAGACACGCTTCTCTTTAAATCTTTGCAAATAACACTGCAGAATTAGGAAAGAAACAGTTGAGAGGATTAATTATGCGTTTACATTAAAAGGGGCACTATTTAAATTACAATTGGTTAATACCTAGCAGTGAACCTGTTTTAGAGCAACGAGTCAGTCAACACGCCTTTATCAGGGTTTCACATTTTAACCTGGTTCTTATTATAATTTAATGGAGTTAAATTTGTGGAGTACTGTCAGGCGTGGACTGGCCATCGGGAAGTGCGGGAGACTCCCTGGTAGGCCGGTTGTTTGGACTTGCATGGGCCGCTGGTCTAGGTTTTGATTTACAATTTTTTTTTTCCCCCCATTACATGCTGAGAATTACAATGTTATTAACTTGGCAGTCTTACACACCTGCGCACACACATCACCACACCAGTATCGCAATATCTAAGGGGAGGCGAGGAGTGGCCACTCCCTGATTGGACTTGCCCGGATTTTCTTAGAACGGGATTGGTTGGCCGGATTTCGTTTTTTGTTTGAACCTCTTGTATTGATAGTGGATTAGTGTCAGTTTAAAAAATTAAGAGAAAGAAAAGGTGGGGCAGATAAGGTTAGAGACAAACGGCAATGGTCTCTTGAGGCAGGTGCCACAAAGTGCACAAAAATAACGGACATATTCCGTAGGACGGCTGGTAGTCGGGAGAGCGAGGGATGTCAGGATGACGGTATTAATCAGCCGACTCAGCCTAGGGAGCCCACTGAAGAAGATGAGGCTGTGGCAGGGTCGAGCACAGCAGGTACAAGCAGTACAGTTTATGGTTGCATTAAAATAGATTAAAGACTCTGCTGTGCCTCGTACCTAAACGTCTTAGCTGTAACTATATACATATCACCTCTCGTGCCTTTTGCTTTTATAAAACGGCTACACCAAATTTGTAATGTTAGTCACTTTTTGAGATCTAGTCAGCTACGTATAGCTATGCTAAGCTCCACTAGCAAATCGACTAGCTGTCCTATGCTAGCTAGCTAGATGGGTTACTAATCTCATGATATAAACTAAAACAAAATCATGGCAAGCCGAGCTGATGCTGGTATTAGCCAATTTTTATTTGTAAAACCATAGCATGACATGTCATTTGGCTGTAGTATTGCCCCCTACTGGTCTCTCACAGCATAGATTTTTATTGCATGTATTGTATGACACTAACAAAATCCCAAATTTTAAAGCAATAGTTTATCATGAATTTGATTGGGTTTGATATTTAGGTCGATGTTGATTAGGTTGTTGCACAAAGATATAATTTATGGAAAGGCGAGAAGGCCTAACAGTGGCCATGTGAACTATCTGTTTTATAAATTAAACAAGCTATGTTCTTGTGAGTATTCTTTCAAATGATAATAGTTTGCCAAATGTATTAATTAAATTGATTGCTGCTGTTCTTGTATGCATATTAAAGCAGATGCAGCTGAGCTTGAGGAGTGAGAGAGGGAAAGAGGAGAGAGAGAGACAAGATGCAGACATATCAAGTGAATGCAGAGGGACGAGGGGGGGGGCAGAATGGATGCTGTTGCAGCGTCCAGTGCAGAGAGAACAACAGCTGAGGAAAGAGGAGAGAGAGACAAGATGCAGACATGTGAAGTGAATGCAAGGGGGGGTCAGCTGGTAGCTTTGATTACTTCACATGCCCTCAGTCCAAGGAGCTGGACACTTTTTTTGTTATCACCCTAAACAACTCCAAGAAATGCCATTGCCAGTGTTCTGAAAGTCTTCCACTGCAAGGATGGAACCAACTGCAAGTGGCTGACCTATTGTGAACAATCCCACTCACTGTATTGCACTGTTTAGCGTTCTCAAGGCCCTCATATGACAGTCCATTTGTTAAAGGTGGCATGAAAACCTGGTCACATGTGCATCAAAGAATAGAGGAGCATGAACAAAGTATTGTTCATAGAGACAATGCAGACACATACTTCCTGAGAGCCTACTAAGCAGCAACCAAATGTCTGCACATCGAGAACAGGTACGAAAGAGATGTCAGGTGCTGGAGCGTGTAATAGATGTAGTCAAAGTGATAAGCAAACGTGGCCTTAGTTACAGGGGATCCAAATCTGAGGGTACATATACCTTAGAGAACATGGCTGTTGACCATGGTTGCTTTTTGGAGTTCATTCTTCTGCTCAGCAAATATGATGTGTGCCTGCAAGAACATGTGAATGACTGCATAACATAAAGCAAGACGCTGCATGAATCAGGGGGGAGTGGAGGAAGTGGATCTCTTGTTACTTTGCTCTCAAAACAGATTGTCAATGCAGTTATTGATACTATCCACCTAAAAATCCAGGAAACCATTGCAAGTCAAGTCAGGGAAGCAGGGGTGTTTTCTGTCCAGATAGACATAACTTCCAAGGACCAGTGCTCAGTCATCCTCAGATACTTTACAGTGTTGTCCGTGAGAGGCTGATAGCTGTGGTTGAGTGAGTTATGAACTGGAGAATAATTTGTAAAGATACTGAAACAGGTACTGGAAAAAGTTAACATTGATATAAGTAAATGTGTCAATGCAAGTGATGGAGCAATACCAGGGGTTTTCTGCATTACTTTCAGCACAGTCTCGCAACCAAGTGCATGTCTGCTGTTATGCACACATGCTAAATCTGGTGTTGGCAGACACTACAGGAGTTGTGATACCAAGTGCAACAGTTTTTTCACTATTAACCCTTTGCGGTCCATTTATTCAGCGCCTGTCAGGCACGTCAGTTCCAATTTATTTTCACATGCACTGTTTAAACCCCCCTCCCACTCCAAGTAAAACTGGTTTAATGGGCATTGAAATGCTAAGCGACATCAGTACTACATCTCCAGCCAAGCCCCATCCGTGTTTGTTGTATTTTTCACATACCTCTTTATAGATGTGCATACTGATAAATCCTCTCGTTTTATCACCAAAGTCCTCAATAATGCGATCCAAGTCATTATTGTATTACTATAACATCTCAAAAAGCTTTTCAAATGTCTGTGAAATTCTCTGAGCACTGGATGCGGAAGCAGCTACCTCCTTTGTTTGTGTCTGCTTATTTCTATGGTGCAGCTGCTAGGGCTATTGCTCACATGCCCCTTTTTTCAGTTTCATTCGGCCATTGAATGGTTTTCTCTGCTTTTTCCGGAGAAAAAACGACTAGAGACCCATGCTTTACGTCTTTTCGATGACATTGGACCGCAAAGGGATAAATGATGTTGCAGTATTCATTTGTGAATCATACAAATGCATGAATACCAGGGAGTGAAGACAAATATTCTTGCTTATATTTGAGCAGACGTCACCCTTCTCCAGGTACAAACAAGTGGTATGGACATTCTAACTGCTCAACGGTTTGTTGTGGGGACCCAAGAAAGCCTGAGAAAGTGTGTAAGGGACTTTGACGGTGTTAAGAGAGCAGCAGGTTTATGGAGTGGGCCAATGAAAAGCTTCAGGAGCAGGATGACTGTGAGACTGAGGTCCAGGCCGCCCTCCCTGAAAAACGGGTCAGGAAGAAGAAAGCCATGCTAGGTGAGTTGGCAGAGGATGAGCCCTTACCAGATCCAGACTCAGGGTACAAGATAAAGGCACACAATGTGATTCGGGACCCTGTCACAGAAAGCATTCATCATAGTTTTTAAGCAAATGGAGCACTGTGTTCAGATTTTGCATGTCTCAATCCAAGAAACTTCCCTCATAAGTGATAAAGGGCTTCAAATAGCAGCATTGGAAGAGCTTAGCAAATGCTTGCATAAATTTTGACTAGCCTTGTAACACTGTGGGACAGACCTGAAGATGTCAGCTTTGGATAGATACAGGGTCAGAACAAGAAGTGAGATGCCTGAGGAGGATGGAAACAGTGAAGAAGAGCTGGAGCTAGAGAACAAAACTTGCACTTCATGCAAAAACTCTGCAATGTGTTGCTATTTGATTCTGTCCCGATACAATTTATTGACTGATGCCTATCATGTAATTGGTTTGGGCTACAAATTCCTCCTGACTTTGTCAGTAAGGTGTTTCTCCACTCTGAAGTTTGTCAAAACTAGACTGAGAAGCAGTATGTCCCAAGACCACTTGGAAGGGTTCATGCTAATGTCTACAGAGAAAGAGATACTGATGGCCCTAGACAGTGATGGAGTTATTGATAGGATTGCGGAGAAGAGTGCACTGCTGCGACGTCTGCTGGCGATGTAATGTAGGACAGTCTCGTGTACTTTGGATTTGGATGAAGCAGTTGACTGTATTTTGAGATGTAATTAGCGGTTCTGAAACCCTATTGTAATTTTGGGTTGGTATTGGCACTGGGTGCTCCTAATGGTTTCTAGAATTGATGAATATGAGCCAATGTTTTTAGAATTTATAGTTTTTTTAATTTTTTTATTAGGCCTTTTGAGAACGCAGTCTGTGTGAGGTCGGTGATGGTTTCTAGAATTGATAAATAAGATACGTGTTCATACTTTACAGTTTATTATTAGGCCTACTGAGGTTGGTATTGGTGTGCGGAGAATGGTTTCTTTCTACTTGCTTACAGTAAATACCAATACTAAATAATAGCCTACCAACTGTCGGCAATCTTGTTTAAAATAATCTGATATGCAATTAGATCTTAGACCACCGATTACTGTAAACACAAAATTGTAATTGCATAGAGCAGAGCCATCGATGAAATAATCTGTGGTGCGTAAACTGGACAAATTGGCAAAAGAATTTAGCTCTGATACAATGTTGCATTCACTGACCGCAAAGACAGAGAGGCGTGCGGAGACAAAGACTAATGAATCGAAAAATATTTCGTAGATGGAAAAATCTGTATTTTCAGTAGGATAGCCTATTTGTGACTTCTAGATCGTGAAGCCACGGTATGGCATCTGCCACAGTCTATACTTTCCCATACCTAAATCGCCCCTAATGTGTTTGAAAACCTGGTAGTAGCTATAGCCTGCAATTTAGAAAAGTTTCACCCTAATAATTTAAGCATGCCCTGACTTCATTATTTTTTCATTATGTTGATTTTGACATTAAATGTGGGCTGGTGGACTCGAACTTCCCTGGCCGATTTTTGGTCCCAGTCCCCCCTCCCCACATGGGATTACTCTCACATGACATTGCTGGACTGTTACTAAACTCTTTCATATTTTATTGTTATTGTAAATGCTAGCAATAAGCTAAACAGGTCTTAAAAAAAAAAAAAAAAAAAAAAAAAAAAAACTTACTATTTGTAGACTGAACTACTGTGTTAGTGGAAGACTGTAAAAATGATTCTCAACTGTACTGGACATTTTGTTTTCTGAACTGTTGTAATATAACTCTTAGGTTTTCCTGCTTATTTTAATGCCAATGAGCCAAGTGATGACTATAAACATTGACAGGTTATATGTGTCTTCAGGTGCTTTACTTACTATTACAGCAAGAAGAGTCTGATTTGGGGGAAAAAAAAGTGGTAATATTTATTAAATGTACTTATTTTAACTAGCAACATTATTTATGTTCAAATGTGATATTTAATTATTAATATGTTGGTAAAAAGTGGGAACAAATGGAATTGGCCTTTTTTGAAAAACTGAATTTTAAATCTATGATAACTGACAGGGCTGCACAGGATCAGAGGATGTTTCAAAATCAGAGGCAGAGCCACAATAAATGTCTTGTTTAAATTTTAAAGTAAATTTGTAAAATTGTTGAGATACTTGTGTTGGAATATTGTTTTAAAATTGTATAATGCAACAAAAGTGTATTAAAAGGGTTAATGCGCGGCCAAAGGTTTCTCACTGATAATTTACCCTCTCAGTCAAACGGCAAGTTTCTCAGTATTGAAAAAGCTTAGAGGGAACGCTGGTAACTACTTTACAGAAAAGAAAGGGAAAAAACTTTTTTTGCAGCTTTGCATGCAGGGCTCCAGTAAAAATACAAGAAAAGTAATTTTGGCTGTCCTCTAGGCCAGGCAGCCCAACAGCTCTCGAGCGCCACAGTACTCTAGCTTTCCCAAGGCCAGGCAACCTGTAGATGGGATTTCTCCCCTGCCTCCTATCTGAATGCATCAGGCCCTCCTACAGCATTAACCTTTATTCAGCTGTATTCTCCTTTCCTTTTTCTCCTTTCCCTTCCAGCTACAGTGGCTTGCGAAAGTATTGACCCCCCTCGGCATTTTTCCTATTTTGTTGCCTTACAACCTGGAATTAAAATGGATTTTTGGGGGGTTTGTATCATTTGATTTACACAACATGCCTACCACTTTGAAGATGCAAAATATTTTTTATTGTGAAACAAACAAGAAATAAGACAAAAAAAACAGAAAACTTGAGAGTGCATAAGTATTGACCCCCCCAAAGTCAATACTTTGTAGAGCCACCTTTTGCAGCAATTACAGCTGCAAGTCTCTTGGGGTATGTATCTATAAGCTTGGCACATCTAGCCACTGGGATTTTTGCCCATTCTTCAAGGCAAAACTGCTCCAGCTCCTTCAAGTTGTATGGGTTCTGCTGGTGTACAGCAATCTTTAAGTCATACCACAGATTCTCAATTGGATTAATGTCTGGGCTTTGACTAGGCCATTCCAAGACATTTAAATGTTTCCCCTTAAACCACTCAAGTGTTGCTTTAGCAGTATGCTTAGGGTCATTGTCCTGCTGGAAGGTGAACCTCCGTCCCAGTCTCAAATCTCTGGAAGACTGAAACAGGTTTCCCTCAAAAATGTCCCTGTATTTAGCTCCATCCATCATTCCTTCAATTCTGACCAGTTTCCCAGTCCCTTCCGATGAAAAACATCCCCACAGTATGATGCTGCCACCACCATGCTTCACTGTGGGGACAGTGTTCTCAGGGTGATGAGAGGTGTTGGGTTTATGCCAGACATAACGTTTTCCTTGATGGCCAAAAAGCTCAATTTTAGTCTCATCTGACCTCATCTCATCTGATCAGTACCTTCTTCCATATGTTTGGGGAGTCTCCCACATGCCTTTTGGCAAACACCAAACGTGTTTGCTTATTTTTTTCTTTAAACAATGGCTTTTTTCTGGCCACTCTTCTGTAAAGCCCAGCTCTGTGGGGTGTACGGCTTAAAGTGATCCTATGGACAGATACTCCAATCTCCGCTGTGGAGCTTTGCAGTTTCTTCAGGGTTATCTTTGGTCTCGTTGTTGCCCCTCTGATTAATGCCCTCCTTGCCTGGTCCGTGAGTTTTGGTGGGCGGCCCTCTCTTGCCAGGTTTGTTGTGGTGCCATATTCTTTCCATTTTTTAATAATGGCTTTAATGGTGCTCCATGGGATGTTCAAAGTTTCTGATATTTTTTTATAACCCAACCCTGATCTGTACTTCTCCACAACTTTGTCCCTGACCTGTTTGGAGAGCTGCTTGGTCTTTATGGTGCCGCTTGCTTGGTGGTGCTCCTTGCTTAGTGGTGTTGCAGACTCTGGGGCCTTTCAGAACAGGTGTATATGTACTGAGATCATGTGACAGATCACATGATGTTTAGATTGCACACAGGTGGACTTTATTTAACTGACTATGTGACTTCTGAAGGTAATTGGTTGCACCAGATCTTATTTAGAGGCTTAATAGCAAAGGGGGTGAATACATATGCACGCATCACTTTTCCGTTATTTATTTTTTTGAATTTTTTGAAACAAGTTATTTTTTTCATTTCACTTCACCAATTTGGACTATTTTGTGTATGTCCATTACATGAAATCCAAATAAAAATAAATTTTAATTCCAGGTTGTAAGGCAACAAAATAGGAAAAATGCCAAGGGGGGTCAATGCGTTCGCAAGTCACTGTACACTTGCAGAGCTCTCACTAGCTCCAGTCTCCTAGCTCCAGAACTTCCCTTGTTTAGGTATATTATTGAAATGACCAGCTGCCAGGAGTTTTAACAGTGACGCCCCTGGAAAATGTGCCCCGAGAGAACTGTTCCCACTTCTCGTCATGGCATGAATAAGTCAGTCTGTAGGTTTGCTAATACGAACACTTAACTATAACAGGAACGTTTATATTTATCTCCTGTCTCCTGAACATTGTAAGTAATAGACTTAATTGAGAGTAGCTTTGTTCTGAAACCCAGGATTGGGTGGAGGGCTAGTGTTGGTTTCAAGCCATTAGCTGTGGTGTCTGTACCATGCAGTCCCTCTTACCTTGCTGATGTTGAAACGGTAGTGGTTTATTCCCGTCAACATCTTTCCTCTGTTTATGCGGTGATCGTATTCAGTTACTAAACTAGCTTTTTTTGGTTTACCTGTTAAGTCTGTGGCATTTTTTGGAACGTTTACATCCCTGGAAATATGATCTGCCAGAAGCATTTAAAAGCCTGTCTGCACCCTGCTACCTGCAAATGTATACAAGTAAAGCATGGAATAAAAACACCTGAATTGGCACGATCTACGGCTAAAGAAACCTGTTGTCTACTGTAATGATTGCATCAATGAGAAGGGCAAGCTACCAAAAAAATTTAAAATTAACAGATCAGGGCTGGGACAGGTCAGAGTATTGTGTGTCGGGTGTGCTTCTGATTTCAGCAGTTGCACCACATCCCCATGTAGCCTGCTGTACATTTATATTTCACCTGTTAAATTCAACTGTGGTCAGCAAGCTGTTTTTTTTTTCTGGTATGTTATTGGAAGGGAAATAATAAAAGTAGTAGTGCTGGGAGTCAAATATTGGATCAAACGCAGCTTAAAATATATTTGCGGCAAAAATTAGCATGTTTATTCTTTCATAACAGAATTTATAAATGATAGTTTCAAAAATGTCACACAAAAAAACCCAAATGCATGAATGACACACACATTCTGCTGTACAGAAGAGCATTTGTCATCTTTCTTTGGTAGATAATTTTGGCTATATATCTTTTTTGAATAAAAAAAAAAAGTTCCCAGCACTAATAAATAATAATTAAACTTTTTTATAAGGGCTTATTTGTATCCTTGCTGTATAACTAAGCTGCAGTTACAGTGAGGGTTTCAAGATGTTACCAGTATAACTACTGTTTTGAAGTCTGTTTTTAGTTTTGCTTTACTTTTGGTGATGTGTTTCATGTAATTGGTGTGAGCTTTTTAAAATTGTGCTCATTGAATTAAATTGTTGAGATGGTTGTGGTAATTGCACTGACTTGTCCTTTGGTTACCTATGGAAAGTATATAATAAAAAATAAATCCCCCAAATTAGATTAACAAACAAACCTTACAACACCCTATTTAAGATTGGTTGTATCAGTTTTCATTTATTTTATGAGAATAGTCTAATAATATCTGAAGTGCAAACAGTACTTTGTATACTTAGTAGGATACTATGTTTGTGGACCCTGTCTGTCATTTTGCAGATGGGGTCAAATAAGTTGAAAGATTGCAAAAGTTGCTGCTCCATGCAAACTCTAACAAGGGAGCCCATGTATAGAGAAAAGCAAACCAATGTTGGAGCCACAGAACTGGAAATGTATTCTGCCAAGCATTTGAGTGTGTGTCATACAAAAGTTTTTAATTTTGTTTTTCTTCATATAATTAGGCTTACATAATCAATATAGTTTATTTCCTAGTATACATGCCAGCTTACCAGAAAGGGTCAGGTTGCAGAGGGCCCCTTTTAATCTTCACCCTATTGCATGAGGAAGTTGGACAGGTAACACATTTTTCACTGTGACCTACTGGTGAGATCTCCTCCTGTATACTGAGAAATCGGCTTTGTGTCACTAATTAGATAAAAATGAATGGCAGAATTGATTTCAGGTAATAATTTCCTAATTCTAATTGCTTGTTTTACCAGAAGTACATCCTTTAACATGGCATTTTGACCTGTAATGCAGTCTGAGCACCATGCTGACTAACTCCTTTTGTCTCCGTACAGATCTGCTTGAGAAGACAGGACAACTGGACATAACCTGGGAGAGAAGACCTGTACAAGTAAGCTCTCGGTTTGCTTTTTATTGACAGTGGTCTACAATACTACTGGAGCTAGACTGAGAAAGACAAACATCAATCACTGAAGCATCTGTCAGAATTCCAACACTTATCATGTGTACAGGTGTCATCTTGTGTATGGAACTTGCCACAGTTTTGATTTAATCCTTGCACCCGCTCCTTCTCTCGTAGTGGCTGGAAAAAGTAGTCTATGGCTTAATTTCTCAGTTAATGAATCAATTAGCTAATTACATTTATTCATTCTAATTCCCCTATTTGGTGGCCAGGTACTATCCCCTCCCCCAAGAGGTTTCAAATCAAGTTTTCCTGTATGTGTATTTCCAGTTATCTTGCTGAGTACAGTGCATATTGCACTTTCCAGTTACTGTATGTCAGTTTTATTAAATCTGTGAAAATGGCCAGCAAAACAGCAGATATATGCAAATCAACTTTAATCAAAGGTTCCCTTTTTAAAAAAATAAAAAAGAATTTAAAAAAAAATGGAAATAAATACTTACAAAAAAAAAAAAAAGTAGCCCTAAACAAATGCATGAACTGTTTCACAGTTCACACTTTTGAGTTGGCCTCAAAAGCTTGCATTGTACCATCTCTCCTCTCATCATTTTAATTAACACTCGTACTGTCAAATGAAAGTGAATAGTTTAGTGCAAGGGGAGGGGGGTTCTAACTACTCTCTGCAAACCTTTTTATTCTGAAAACAAAAGAGCTATTGTACTGTGAAGTATTGAACAATAGGGGATTGTTGGAAAGAGTTATTTCTTCAACATCACGCGGCATTTCTGTAATATTAATAATGGCTATATCTGGAGGGGTACCATTTTTTAATTGTGAAAGTTTAATAGTAATACAGATGGATAAAGAGCAAGGGTTTTGGCCCAAGAGTTTTGTATCTTGACTAACATTCTTCTGCTGCTGTTTTTCTTGGAGCAGTCTCAAAGTGCAGAACGAGAGAAGTGGTGTCTTTTTATTTATAATTAAAATGAGGGTTTTTTCCCCTCCTCTTTTTTCTTGCAGAGCTCAGTCAAGCAGCGTGTTATTTTTGTAATGAAGTATAAAATCCTCATTTCAGCAGCCCAGCTCCGCTGTGCAGAACCCTGGGGTTTCATTAGGAAAAGCACCGACTGCCTCGGACTGTGAATTCAACTGAAGAACTGACTGCAGGGATCATTACATTCGTTTGGGGAGGGGGGTGGTTTTAAAGTGATTGCTAGTACCAAACCATGCTTTCTGTGGGGATTACTCTGTGTTTGGAACCAGTATTCTGGTCCCGTATTAAAAACTGAGATGACTTTTATGATTTTATTTTTTCTTTCTCTTAGTGTACCAGAACTTAGGAAAAGCTCACATACCTAATTTGCCATTGACTTACCTGGATGTGCTGATAGCTGACTAGTACATTAAGTTATCCTTAGTATTAGTCATATGTATGGCCACTTGTATTTTGAAATTTTCTGAAATTCTGCTAGAAAGTCAGATGGAACCAAGGTCCACAACCCCATTGAAAATCAGTTGGATCGAAAGTTTCAAAGTTTGTCAAATGTTGAAAATCAGTTGGAGTGCCTGCACCAACTAAACCTAGTTATTGTTATCCATGCTGGAGATGTCATGTTTGATTTAAAGAGGATGAGAATAGTAATAATAATAATAATAATAATAATAATCATAATAATAATAATAATAATAATAATAGTTATTTTGTCTTTCAACAATGCTCATTACCTACCATGGTCTTGGAAAGAGAACTCGACAGTCTTGGTCATACTTACTATTTTAATAACTCTCTGTATAAGAACATAAAGTTTACAAACGAGAGGAGGCCATTTGGCCCATCTTGCTCATTTTGGTTGTTAGTAGCTTCTAAGCACTTGTCATGTATATTAACATACCATATCAGTGACAATCTTTGTGGTATTGCTTTCAGTTCTCCAGATAAGTTTGCTAAAAACAGAACTATCTTGTATTCGCATTGTCTCTTAGATCTTCAGCTGTCTAAAATATACTGTTTGGATTAGCGTAAAAATAATATCTCAACAGATGTTTTTTTGAGCCTTCTGTTTGTTATCCTGTCAGCCTTTATTTCCACAGGCTTTTTCAAAATAAAATAAATAACTAAATCTATTCTCTTTTTTGGAATGGTTACAAATGCAGTTGAAACTACTGGAGTCTGAAGTGTATCCTTGCATTGCTATTGCAAGGCAGTGTTATCTTACCACATCCAGACTTGTCATGTTGCATCTGTCCTGTCCTAGCAGCCCATGTGGGCCCTACACCCTATTGGCAGGACTGCCAACGCCAGGCTGAACTGTCATTTCCTGTACCCCACTGGTCCTGGGATCAAAACGGGTTATTGTAAATGGTTATAATCCTGGGGGATTTTCGGAAGATTGACTTTTTTCCAGCATAGTTTGTGTGAGGCTGCCTACTGTGAGCCGCAAGCAAGGGGCAGTGGGCACAGATCACAGCAGGCCACAGTTGAGAAGAAGGAATGTTATGCAAAAGTGACATTTTTAGTAATTTTGGTAATGAAGGGAAAGTTATTGTGAAAGTAATATATACATGTTTTTGTGTTCATTGATTTGAAGAGCTGATACTGTTTTATTACAGCAACATGCAAACCCAAATTATTACGTTTTATTGAAGTGTTTCAATAACTTTGCAGTGCATATTTACAGTAACTAATACATCATGACAGCCATGTGTAATGATAATTTCACATACCTGTCTCAGTTACTAGACTATACCAGATTACTGATTCTTTTTTCAAGATGAATAATGAATATTATGTCCAGTCTCTGGCTTTCTGAGCTGAAGCCGAGTGACCCACACAAGTCCTGTCTGGAATTTGTGTCAATGACATTGTACTGTCTGGGATCTGTGTCATATTTCTTTTGAACTGGTATATAAACCAATGCTAATTGCATCTACTATACTGTTACTCTTGCAGCCCAGCTTCAGCCAGTGCATTGCAGTCTCCCTCACTATACCGCCAGCAACCAGAAAGTAACTGCTTAATCTTTGACATGTTGTCCTTGCGCTGCGTACTCCTTCTTCTTTTTTTTTTGTACTTTGTTGGATTTTTGTTTGTCCGACACTTACTGTTGCACCAGTTTGCCATCTGTTATGTACATGGGAGTATAGCGATGGAGTTGTGTATTTTGTTCAATGGTAAATCCTTCTTTTTCCTCCTTTCTCTCCTTTCTTTGTTTCTTAAAATATGTAGTTTCTGGCCTGGGCAGGGTGGTGTTCTATGCAAGTGACTGAATTATGTTCTCCTGCCCACTCACAGGTATTAACAGTAATCTAATTGGCACTCATCATTTTTCACCGACAGCCCTTAAAAATGACATGTTCTGACACCTACAGTCCAAATGAACAAAATAAGCACTTTTTTGAGTTTTTTGTTCCCATGACAACTACAGCTCTGGGGGGAAAAAGGTAGATTATCATATAAATCCAGTGGAGGAAAAAACAATTTTTTTGTTTGAGCAGATCCTTTAAAAATTGATATGGTTTTTGTTTTTATATTATTTTTTTTTTTTTTTTTATGTTTTTCTTTTGTTTTTTTTGTTCCCATGACAACTACAGCTCTGGGGGGAAAAAGGTAGATTATCATATAAATCCAGTGGAGGAAAAAACAATTTTTTTGTTTGAGCAGATCCTTTAAAAATACATTTACTTTGGGAAAGCTTATACATTTATAAATATATATATATATATATATATATAATATATATATATATATAATATATATATATATATATATTATATATTATCTATATTATATGTATAAAAAAACACTTTTTTTTTGGGGGCGGCAGGACAAGCTGTCAGATTCCTGTCAGATTCATTTTGAATTACAAAATTTTCCAAATGTCCCCCAAGATGATAATCGTTCTGCAAAGACTGGGATGACTCACCCAGGGATTTTATTTTGGTTGGACAAAAATAAAAAACAACCTATGATAACTGTGCGTACAATGACAATTGATTTATGTTTTTTTTTTTTTTTTTTTTTTTAACTTAAAAAAAAAAAAAA
The DNA here is from genome assembly GCF_017654505.1 of Polyodon spathula. NCBI lineage: Eukaryota > Metazoa > Chordata > Actinopteri > Acipenseriformes > Polyodontidae > Polyodon > Polyodon spathula. Next base: position 20,168,118 of record NC_054550.1, read on the forward strand.
GGCTTTCTAAGGAATGCGGCTCCATAATTGTAATTGAATGAGGGCTTAAAAAAAAAAAATCCCTCTAGTCTCTTGAACTAAGTGTGTTGTGCTGTTATAAAAACTCATCTTTCAGAATCATTCCCATAAGTTTTCCCGCATGGTCCTTAAAGAGTAAGTGGCGCAGTTCTGAAAAAATATAGAGTTATAAGTCCCCACATGTCACATGTTAACATCCTGACAACTTTTTTCCTCGAACGCTAAAGTCTGTTTCAAAACTGCTGTGGTACCTGCTTGACAGTGTGGGCAATAATCCTGACACTATTGGTGTACTAGAGCGGACATTTTGAAAAAAGCTTTGAAACCTACTTTAGTTATAAGTGTAAAAAGTTGTCAGGATGTTGACACTTTTTAGATGGTAAAACCCATGCAGGACAAACAGACAAATTATGTTTTACGATAGGATGGAGGGTGAGCTGTTCCTGCCTAACATTCGGTGTTGCTGCCAGCAGTCGGCGGGGGGGCAGCACAGGCTCTGAAATAGCCAGAGACAGTGCCAGAGTGTGAGTAGACTGAAATTGTCCAGCAGCGCTCCAGCACAGAGGAGGACGCTGCTATTGAACAGGGGAAACACAGCTGCTCTGTCTGGCTGGAGCTCAATGTTTAAACTGCTGTTTGTCCAAATCTGCAACCTACAACTCCATGAATTTGAAGAAGAAATAAGTATAGCGGTGGGGATGACCAAGTGCTTTGTGTTGATTCCACACAGGTTGCTTCAACCTAAAGCTGGCATACATTCATATTTATTTCTGTACTTCGTACATCTTCCAGTACTATCATCTCGGTGGTCCTCTGACCTTGCTTGCTTCCTTTCTGCTGTTCTGTAAACTACTGTAAATAGGTGTGGATTTTGTACTACCTGCAGCAGTGGGGGGTTATAAATGTACTCTGCATGCTCTCGGGGAATTCAATTACATATGTCCTTTTAATCAAATGATAGAGTATTTTTTTAGTTTGCTTTTCAGTTTAAGGTACTGCATTTCTTAAATGTAAATAAAAAAAATACATTAAATGATTAGTTGTTTTAATATCTGACGTACGTAGGGCCGCTTTACTGTCAAAGTCAACATGACCAAACCGTTCATTAAACACATTTGTAAATGATTGGTGAAATTGCTGTCAAAGTAAATGCTGTTTTTTCAAGTTGGACATGGTCCCTTTTAAATCTTACTGCATTGCTTTTAACTGGGTTTAATGTGTGTCTTCAGAGGGAACTGTAGTGAAGTAAGAGTTTTACAGTGTGTAACTGGAGAACCTTGTGCTGTGAGCTGGGTTACGAGACACCACACACACTGGTTTTATCCTTTTGAAATAATTTACTCTTGCAGTTTGTTTTCTGGCCTGGTTTGTATCTCTATTGGGGTGGGGGGGGGGAGTGCATGCTTATGAACCCACATTGTCTTTCTGCATTGGCAGTTAGCTCATCATATTTGTGGTAGCACTACACTTGTTGGTGGCTTGTTCAATAAAATCTTACTCATGAATTTGATAGAAGACTATGCAATCTAATATGGGATAAAAAAAAAAAAAGGTTTAATAAAGTGGGTTACAAATACCACATGCTCAGTTAATAATCTCACCACAAAAATCTTTAGATTGAGAGAGAAATGAGGAATCTGTTTGAATTAATAGTAATGTCTGTTTTTAAAAATGTTATTTAGTGGGAACCGCAAAAGCAGAAGACAGACTGCAGAGAAACTGAGCAAAAAGTAATACTTGCTATTTTCCATGTGTACTTAAGTGGATAAACAGTCCCTTTTTCATGATTAATTGAATGTTGTGGTTGTAGAACTTGCTGTAACTGAGTTCTGAAAGGTCTTTGTTACTGGGCTTTAATTACTAAGGCTTTAAACCCTGTTTCTTACATCTCTTGAAACAACAGTCTCAGAACTCATTCAGAATTGTTTTGCAAAGCCAATTCACCCTGCAGCCACACTAACTTTACATTCTTCTTGTGCAGCAGCTACAGTACAGTCAGTCTAGGACGTAATGTAAAGACATGGTGCCCTTATGCCTGTTGCACAAGAAGGACTTTAGAATGAGGTTGCAGGAAAAAGTCTGACAGCAATGTTAAATTCCAAGGTAATCCTGTGATTTAATGTCCACCTAGACTTTAAAAATATTTAAGGACAGTTCAGAAAACCACAATAATTACCAGATTCTGTCGAATCAATGTCCAGGGGGCGTAAAGTTGCCATTAAGGTAAAAGTGTGGTGGGGTCGAAATTACAGGCACGATTGCAGAAGAAGTATTTTTAACATTAGGTAGATTACGTTTACAATTAGGCAAAGGTAGAGCAGAGCACACAGCCACGCCAGTGAATCAAGAAGTGCAGCTAACACATTTATTGACTGCTGAAATGCATTTCAAAGTTGATTCAGTATGTCCACTGTTTTGCCATTTCAGATATTTTCACAAAACAAACACTAAACTTTAAAACTACACTGTGCAGGTCTAAAGCACATTGTGAAAAACCATATGTATGTTTGTGAAAAACGGTAGAATAAAAGTAGCTACATATATAATATATATATATATATATATATATATATATATATTATATATATAGATATATTATAATTTCAGGTGATTTTATGATATACTAATAATACATAATCACTTTAAGAAGGTCTCAATTTCAGTCCACTAAAATAAAGGGCTTTATGTAATCTCTGCAAGTAAGAATTTACCATGTCCATTGTGAAACTTAGCAGGATCTGGTATTTATTTGAGAAGTTAAATCTTGCATGTCTCCTTAAATATTTCCTTTTAAATAGTGTGACAATGAGACAACTTTCATTTTACAGTTCCTGTGAACCAGTATGTACTTAGAGTCTTATACGTGTGTGTGTGTGTGTGTGTGTGTGTGTGTGTGTGTGTGTGTGTGTGTATATATATATATATATATGTGTGTGTGTGTGTGTGTTTTTGCAGAACATTGGAGGAGGAAGTTGCTCGCTCGAACTTAATTTGCCGTACAGTTTATTCTCCAGGGAACCGCAGAATTAGAGACCCACAGCTGATTAACAGTTTAATGTGCCAAAAAGCAGCTGTTTATTGCAGAGGGTAATTTTCTTGTCATTATTAAGAACGGAGATTACAGTGCTGTATTGTGTGGGGGTGGGTAGATTTGCTGCTGTTTGAAAAATTAATCCAAGATCATCCCTGTGCTCATTAATCTGATGTGCTTTTGAAAAAAAAAAAAAAAAAAAAAAAAAAATACAATTTATGTAAAGTTATGTATAATGAAAAAAATAATGTACCATATCAGTATACCAGAAAACTGTTCTATTAATGTGTTTTCATTTTATTTAATTCAGTGTTTTACCTTAGATTCTAATAGATTTTTTACTTACGCTTGCCGCCACCTGGTGGGCGTTATCCATGTGTGGAACGTTCGGAAGTCTGGCTTCATTATTTAAAATAACTTTCACAGCTGTTTGTTATTTGGTACTTTTTTAAAAGCTTTATTAATAGAGTAATTTACAGGGTAAGTTGTTTCTTGCTGTATTATACAATTTTGCCTTTGTACTTGCTTCAGCTGAGGGCCCAGACAGGGTCAGTTGTTGCCCACTTCTCTGCAGCTCCCAGGCACATGCCATCCAGGCTGGAGATCCTGGGAAGGAAATAGCGCGTGCATGGGGCCTGTACCATTGTTCAGCTGTGACTCACAGGCTGGTAATGACTTGCTCAGAGATTCCTGAGGAAACTCTGAAGTGTGACTCCCAGGGACCAGCTCCTCCAAGCCACTGCAGAACACACAGGAACCAGGAGAACAAAAGGGGAGAGAGTGGGAATTGTACACTGGGGCTTGGCACACCAGCTGCTGATGCTTTGCTTCCAAGGGCAGAGACAGGAGGAATTTACCCAGTTTTGTGTTGCTTTAGAACTTTGGGTTAGGGAGAGTTATTTTGTTTCTGTTTTTCTGTCTGTCCCCACCCCTCCATCACATTCCCTAATCCATGTGCATGCATTTCCTTGGATCCCTACTGCGTTCAGTTTGAGCATTAATCTAAATAAACCATGTCATATGCTTTACATTTATCTATTGTCAGTTTCGCATCCTCAAAAAAATCAAGCAGGTTAGACACAAAACCATGTTGACTGCCTAAAAACATTCCTGAAAGCATGTTGACTGCCTCCCAGGATACTGTTACCATATAGGTAATTTTCCATTTTGGATCTTATTATAGCTTCCATAAGTTTACATATAGTAGAAGTCAGGCTTATTGGTCTGTCGTTACCTGGTTCAGTTTTGTTTCCCTTTTTGTGGATCGGTATTACGTTTGCAATTTTCCAGTCTGTCGGTACCACCCCTGTGTCTGTTGCATGATCTTGGTTAGAGGTTTGTAAATAACTTCTTTCATTTCTTTGAGTATTATTGGGAGGATGCGGCCCAGGAGATTTGTTCATTTTAAGAGCTCCTAGTACCTTTAACACTTCTGCCTGTGTTATGCTGTTTAAAACTGGATAGGAACAGGTCGACATGTGGGGCATGTTGTCTGTATCCTCCTTTGTAAAAACTTGTGAAAAGCAATAATTTAATGTGTTTGCTATTTTTTTTCTCTTCATCTATGATTTTGCCATTTGTATCTCTTGGACATTTTACTTCCTCCTTTTGCTGTTTATATTACTGGACTTGAGTTTAACAACTCAAAAGAATATGCGTATGTCCACATCAGATGTCCCTTTTAACATTATAGTATTTTTTATTATTTTTACGTTTCAACAGAAGTAACTTCATTCGGAACTGGTTGTTCATTACTCTTAACATTTTGTGTCCAAAAGCAAAACATTTGAATATATCTCGCAAATCCTGACTAATTAAACTATCGTACTAAATTAAGCCTCTTTTTATATAATCTTGCCATATAATCCAAACACAACGTACTTTAAAACAAAAGATGGAAATCGGTAGATTTAATAGATTTAAAACAAACAACAAAACTTATTGTACTCATTTTTAATTCAAGAAAACGTGAATAGGCTTACTTCTGATTTGGCTTGTCTAACACAAAATGTAGAGGCCTGACGTGTGTATCCTAGCAACGCACTAAAAGATGCACACTCTCACACATTCAAGGTTTTAATGGAAACCGGCAACAGGAGACTTCAAACTGGGTTCTAATTTTGCTCGGGGAAATTTAAGGACAGACAATCAATAATCGATGCATCACTTAATTGTTGCATCCCTAGTTTTAGAGGAGGATAGTTCATTATCTCTTCAAAGAACTGTTTGAACTAAGAGTGTGTAAGACTATAAACACTTTCAGTTTTTATTGGATGGTTAAGTTACACCTTGGGATGCTGTCCAGAGGCACTCTATTGTCTTTGTTGTGGAATTAGGTTGATGCATTGTCTTTACTTTGTGGATTTTCAGAGACCCCATGAGATTTGCGTGCAGTCCTTGAACTTCAATAACAAGGCCAGCTTTTGAAGAGTTGTATTGGTGAAATAATGCAGTATTTTAAGAGCCTGAGTGAACTTTGTTTTTCCACAGTTTGAATCTAAACTGTTTCAAGCTACCACATAAATAAATAAATAAACAAACAAACACATAAACATCCCTGCCTCTGATGTCCTTCACTACAATATGTAGGTCTCGTATGTCATTTTGAAGAAATTATATGTAGTACCATGGGTAAAAAAACTAATGGTTTGCATGCCTTTCAGGTAGTCTCACCTTGCCTTCTAGGAGATGTGCTTTACTTTCTGCAGTAGGTCATTTAATCTCAGCAGTGCCTTCAGGAGTGGTACTGGCTGCAACTCATGTCAGTCGTTTGGGGAAGCAGCAGGGTATTTACTCACAGGGAAGAGGAGGGGCCTGAAGATAATTCCATCAGTTCTTACAGTACATTAACCTCAGGGCTGGAAGTGGATGCAACCTGTCGTGTGAATTTGGTTCTTCAAAGCCTTGAGTCGTATGTAGTGCAGGTTGACTGAAACACAAGCATCTGATTTAGCTGCTCTCAGAACAGTTTTATTTCTGCCAGATTGCTAGCAGCTGTCTCTTAGGGTGCTTATGAATCCTGGATCAGGCTGACTAATGTGACCAAATATTCTTCCCCAGTAAAATAATGTAATGTTAATAAAACCTTTTGTTCTCTTAAAGTAACTGTACTGTAGCTCACAAAGTAACTTTCCACACCATGCACATCCATTCACTATAATGTATTTTAAGAAAACAGTAGCACGTAACAGTCTGTTCAGATGTTGCCCAGTATCTGCACCCCACAGGTCAGCAGAGCAAGAAACCCTTTAAAAGGGTCATATCTTTTGTCGTGTGTGTGCCTTTTAAAGGGGTTGCACTGTAGCTAACATAAATCGTATGACTCCCATGCAGTGCTGAAAGACTGTACTGTATTTTCATCTTAAAAAAATAATGTCTGGTACTACATTAGATACAAGAAAGTGCTCAGTTTGCTTGCCTTGCCCTCCAGGAAATCTGTTACTGCTTCACTTCCTAGGTCACTTAATCTAGTTAAGTCTTCCCTTGCTCATTTTTGCTTTGCCCTCTTAAAACCATTTCTGTTCACTCTGTTTGAAAATCATTACCTATACAAAAAGGAGCCTTTGCTGCTCAAACTACAGCTGTTATGTAAAGACAGTAGGTGGTGACAGGTTTGGATTTGATTTGCTTGAAACAGCTGAAAATCTACTGTGGATAGACATAATAAAATTTGCTTTGTAACACCCACCCATGTAAGATTTAAATGTATGTGTTCCGTGTGTTTTAAACATTTGTGTGTGTATACGTTTTTTTTCATAACTCGAGGTGAGGCAGTGATTAGAAAGACTGGTAATTTAAGTTCTCAGTGAGCTACAAATATCCACTAGTGATTCACTGAAACGCAGAGGTGTTCTAATACTGTAATTATAAATAATGCAAGAGCCCTTGATGGGAGAGGAATTAGGATTCTATTTGAATGATGCAGACACGGCCTATTTAAGGCTGTAACATCGATGAAAAATCCCAGTGTTGCCAGAGAAGGTGCTCAGAGTAGGAGCAGTAATCCATTATCATGATGTTATTGCTAATGTGTTTTAGTATTGATTAATTGTAGTAAATAAAAAAAAATCTACGATCGTATTTGAGTCAGGAAAAAGATCAGCGAGGGTCCCTTTTTTAAAATGATTTTAAAGACCGCTTGGATCCACTGCCATTGAGATGAGTTGAATAAACCTCGGAAGTGTTGTGCATTTCTGATTTGCTTGGCAAAGCCAGTGGGATTTTCACACTCGCAGTGGGAATGACATTTCATTCCATAGCTGTGAACATTACAGGATGCAGGCTGATCTGAACTTGTCAGCAGTCTGAAGTTTTGTTCTGTCTTTCCTCTCATTCCCCACATGTCTTATCATTCACTGGGGTCTGTTTACTTGATCTACACACTGCAATAGGACTCTGCTGTTTTCTGCTGTAATGAAAACCATTGTCTACAAACTGCATGGCGCTACGGTCCTAAGGGATGTTCTACACCAGGCTCAAGTAGTTAACTGCATTGGGAACTTGATAGCAGTTTAACTGGATCAGTTATATACTTAATAAACATGGTCAGGTTACCCATCCCTGTTTTTAGATCAGTTCCAGTTTAGGTCAAATTTATTTAGTCCTACTGTATATCTCGGTGAACATAAAATAGCGAAAGTGCCCTGCTGGATCAATGCTGACCATGGCAAAGAAAATAAATTAAATGTAGCAGAACTTCATTATTGATTATGGTCAATGTTTCTTCATTCTTGTTTGGCATTTGCTGTCATATAACTTCAGCTGATGATGGTTAATACATGCTTTGTTCAGGTTTTGAAAATATTTTTTTATATGGAGAGTGTGGGTTGATTTACACATACGCACATGCACAGTTCAACTGCACCTGAAGCACTTTAACTACAGATCTCTGCCAGTTCCTTAACCTCCAAGGTAGCTGCTGTCCACATTGGTGTAAAATCTGTAATGGTTTTAGTAAAAATGTGCCCCTGATTTTAATTATTCACTCTGTGCTGAAAAAGCTAGGCTAAGTATGCAGTGCTCTCTGAAAGTAGGCTACAACCAGTACAGCACAATCAAGCTGTCTAATGATATGGTCTAAAACCTTGGAACTCAGACAAACCATCCGAGTTACATTTTCTCCCTTCTGCATATTCCTGTTCCCAAATGATGAATGCCATTGTCAGCCTCTGGTAATGTTTTATAGTGAAGATGCAGAATGGGGTATCAAGCTTCCAATGCTCACTGTCGATCAATTGGAGTGCAAGTAGCTGAGATGCATGTTTACTATTTAAACTGCACGGTTGTCGAGCCCTGCTTTGTCATGTGTGAGCCTTGAGTGCCCGAGACCGCAGAAACCACAGGCAGCCCAGGCTTTCCTCTTTAGTGGCGTAAACACAGCGTCCCACATAAACACAATCCCATTTGTACAGAAACCACCAGCCGGCTGGGTGACAGCGGGCTTCTCTCACTCTTAGACTTGCTTATATTGCTGTTTCTCTTCTGTACTCTGGTAGGTTGTCTCCTACTTTCTTTTATTTAATTTTATTTATTGTTATTAATTGTAGATAATGGTCCGTTAAGGGGATCTTGGCCAGACTAAACAAGAATTTCACCAATTGGTGACAAAACAGTAGTTGGAGACGTAGGTCTTTAGAAAGCAGCTATTTTTATTGTGTTTTTGTTCTTGTTCAGCTTCTGTTGATGAAGGCTTGGTCTAGTTTCTACAAAGTTTTCTGGCCACTATCATGGAATTAGTGATCTTGCCTGAAAGAAATCTGTCCGTATAACTAGGGGCCTACTTAAATTGCGGTAAAGTTACATATTTTTCACAGGTAAGTTGCAGAATAAAATTAAGATTTCGCGGCCCTGTTTAAACATTAAATAAACCTAAGTAGACAGCATTTCAGAACAACTATAACGCCTAAAAACAGTGGTGCTTGCTTCCTTACTAAAACAGAGTGCTGTCATCTGTTAAAGGCAAGCAAGCAGCATCCCCCTGCTGTTGACTTGGCCATACGCAGCACGTTCTGCATCTACTGAATTGGTATGAAGTGTAAGGCAAAGTTTTGCCAAGTTATACAGATGTGGAAATCGATTAGAAACAGCTCCAAAACTTGGTTACCCAAGGGCATCTGGCATACCTTAATAAAGGCAATATATGCAGCACGTTCGTTGTCATGTTATTTGTTCCATCCAATAATTAATTTTATTTCTACCGAGTCAAAACAAAGAAAACGTGGCTATTCGGCTGTAATATTCCAACTGCAAGAAAGTAGGCAGGAATAGTTTTTTTTCTGGGCTGACTTTCCAGTTTGGTTTCTGAAAGCTGTTTATTTTACGTTCTGTTCAGCAGCCTCCGTAGTAGCCTTTTGTTTAATATGTGATTCTGAAACTAAATAGTGATCGTATTTTCACTAGATACATTAAGATATGCAAAACAATTACCTCAATCTGCATGTACAGTTTCTTTGGAAAATATCTTGAAACTATCATCAGCTGAAATATACATTGCTTTTTTTTGATGTCCATTTCTAATATGTCACCGCTTAACTGCTTTGCAGATTTTTTTTTTGTAAATGTTAAATGTTTTTGTGGACGTTTTTTGTTTGTTTTTTGCTTAAGTGCAATGCACAAAGGACAGCGAAGGAATTATAAAAAAAAGGCTATCTACAGAAGGAAGATACGCAGTTGTGCAGTAGTTTATTTAAACACGTTTTTTTTGCGGTGACCCCACAATTTCACGATTTCCACGAAAACGCGATTTCGGTAGACCCCTACATATAACATGCACAATTCTCATTCTAGTGATCACTTGGCAACGGGAAGTCGAATTAATGGAATACATTTAATGTAACCATTCATTCAAGATACACTAATTGTCATGCATCTCCCCTGATATGCATTTTGAATATCAGAAATCCCATTTTAAGCAATTGACAGCAGCACTTTGTTGTCAAGCCATCCAACCTCCACCTTCATGAATAGGTTGTAATGGTTCTTATGAAGGAGCCTGTCTAGAAGACCCAACCCATGCAGTCAGTTTCCAGGGCAGTTCTGGGGCATGTTTGCTTGTTCTAACCTGCAGCCATCCCCCTCCCCTCCTATTCTCTCCAATTGCCAATGATGGAATTTCTTTTGAGGTTGGATCCAGGTATGACTGCCAAGAGTTTTATGTGGCTGTTAGAACCTAAGTTTGTCTGAGATGACAGGTTTATGTAGCTGTGGAGAGGCGGGCGCTGCTTATGGTTTCCACTGCAGGCATTGCCTTAAAAGAACGGGCCTCCTTTGCTGTGAATGTCTAATAAATACTTCAGTGCTGGCAGTGTGAGTGAACTGGGTGTGCTACTATACTGACCTCTGAAAAGTGGGAGTGAATCTCTGATTGCTTCTTTTCCAATTCAGTCAAGCAGCAGGATGTGTTTTTTTCTTTTTCAGCCCTTCCCTTGTTTCTATTATTGAAACGACCAGGTGGAAGAACAATCAGACCCCTTTTTGTTTACTGCACCGAAGTAGGTCTGTCTAACTGCATCAGTAACATTGCAAAGCACTCGCTTTCACGGCTCCTACTGACATGGTCCAATACTAGAAATACATGATTAGGACCTTGTTTTTAAAGCTCTGGTTCTCCTCTTTCTAGTGGTGTATCACAAGCAGTGCTGTCTCTCACAGTGCCTGAGTAAAATGATTTAAAGGGCCAGGTTGCCGGCAGGATATTTAACATTAGGTGGACCCTACAGAGTTAAAATAAACAGTGTCAGAGTCCAGTAAAATCTTATTAAAAAAAAAAAAAGACTTAAAATAGAACTACAGTCCTCCATGATCCAGTAATTTTTTGAGGAATTTCTGTAAAGAATCCAACACTAACAATACCCTGACATCAGTTTCCCTCCTGCATGTCATTCATCAAAACAATGTGTCACGTTTACTCTCTTTCTCGGAAGTTCGGTTGATGGAACTGATTTTATTGATGTTAATTCTAGACAATTTGCATGTGTGTCTACCCTTTTTAGAATGTCTATAATCCATTTGACATCTATTTTGAATCCAGTGTGCATGCAAAGTAAAAATAACAAATCTCTACAGAGTAGGGTGCACCGAATCCATGTTTTTGTGATTTGGCCGAATACTGAATCCATCTCAAGAGATTCGGCCGAAATACCAAATCTACAAAAACTGTCAAGAAAAACTGAAGAAAACTGTTGAACGCAATGTGCCAATACAAGTTTAACCATTTGGAAACTGCTGTGTATTATTAAAATTATTTCGTAGCAGGGCTTGAATTTAAGTGTGGGATTGCGGGGAAATCCTGCAGAGATAATATATTAAGACACCAAGCTACTGTATTTTTTTTTACGCAATTTAGAATGCCTAAGATGTGCGCAATCTATAGTTTATGAACATTTTACTTAAAAGTATTTTTTACTGATGAATGGAAATATATAGCTGAATAAGATTTCAGTATGAAACTTACATAATTTACCCCTAATCCCCTCCTCCCTCAATAGAAACAGAACTGTTTACTTCTCCTTCACAAGAAAGGAGAGCTGCATCTTTGCCATAACCCACTATTTTCTTTAATGATGTTCCAACCTGAGTCACCTGATCTGACGGTAGGTGTGCCAACTGGCTGTAGTATCTCGGGACACTTTAACGTAAGTCAAGTTTTGTAACTCACCTCTCTAAACTGCAATGCAATGCAGTGTGAATCGTGCAAACTGTCACTAAATTAATTGAATTGTTACCTGTGCACCAATTTTTTAGTTTTTTCTTCTCTCTGTATGATCCCTAGAACACGTCTCCAGACAAAGCACAAAAGTCTACAACAGTTTGCCGTTACTATATATTACAGGTTTACTGCATAACTTCACCCCATGAAACATGTTATGTGACTGTGTGCTGTTGCTTACAGGGTTATGTTTGCATTCAGCAGCTGTTTAGTGCATGCTCCACCAGTAATAGGGAGTTGAGAGCTGCAACAGAGTTCACTGAACATGTTATTAAATAAAACAGTTATGTTCAATACCGGATTTGTGTCTTTTATTTAAATAAGAACTGCACACGTTGGAGGGATGTATTGAAATGGATGCGCGTCTGGGCAGATATAGGATTCGGATTCCGTTCACTGAATCCTAAGTATTTGGCCGAACCCGAACCCTGCTCAAAAAGTAGGTATTCGGGCCGAAACCGAATCCTTGATTCGGTGCATCCCTAATATAGAGTGATTTCCTTGGCCTTGCACATGGCTAGCTCGGACATGGTCTCTGTGTGATGTGTGCCCATTCTGTCCTGTCTGGATACTTTTCGTGGAAAGCCTGCTTGACCTTGACTTCTGCACATACATAAACCAACAGGACACAGGGATTTAAATTAAATTGTATCTGCCTGTGACATCCATTTAATGAATCAGTTTTGAACGCAAAAAATTAGCTGTATACAGCTATGCCAAATGTTTAACATCACCTACAATTGTATGATAATTTGTTATATATATATATATATATATCAATATATAAATATATATTATATATATATATATATATCTATGTGTGTTGTGGTGTTATATGTATATATACACACATATACATATATATGTTATCAAATTATCCTACAATTGTAGGTGATGTTAAACATTTGGCCATAGCTGCTATAATTTATTTATATATATATATATATATATATATATATATATATATATATATATATATATATATATATATATATATATATATATATATATATATATATATATATATATATATATATATATATATATATATATATATATATAATCTATATAATATATAATATGTAATATATGTGTGTGTGTGTGTGAACATAGTTTTGATCTTTTATTTAATATCATGTATCAAAGAAACTACAAAATGATATCGCAAAAGTCTACCGGAAGCCATAATAGCAGTACAGTATTTCATGTTAGATTTCGAAATGTCACATTTTTCAATTTTTTTCAGTTTTTTCGTTAAGTATATGGAAAACTTCAAAGCGGTATGTAATTCAATATGTTAACGTAACATTATTCAGCAGGTTTCATTTGACTTTATGAAGCAAAATTAGTTAATTCTATAAGGTGATGCAAAACTTTTGGCCACAGCTGTAATATTATAGTATACCCATGACTTGCTGTTTTAAACTCTCACATTCACCCAACTAAAATGACATGTTCTGTACGGTAACATCTCTTTTCCCGTAGGGAATCATCCCTTATAGAAGCTGCTTCAGATCACTATTTTAATAAAGATTTCTGAGGCTACTCCATGTCTATCCATCTCTAGTACCCCTTTCACACAGACGAGTTATGAAGGCTCAGAACCGGAACTGATGCTGCATTTTGGTCTGTGTGAATTGCCTGTACCGTCACGGTTCAGAGACAACACTGAACCATCTTAATTACTTTGTGAAATGCTATGCCGGCACTGATGCGCCATAGTGGACGTGGATTGAAAGTCAACGTCCCACATGACTGCATGTATACCTGACGTGTGAATGACAGCAAGTCTGTTCTTACATATAGTACTTCTACACTCCGATAATGGAATTATATTCAATAAAACAATAATCTATCGAAGGCTGTTTGCTGCAACGCTTCAGCTTTTCTGTTCTCTAATCTCTCTGCATTGCTTCTTGTTGGAGTTTCCTTTATTCCTTTTAAACCCTCGCTCTGCTATTCCCAACTTCCATTACGGGGCACTCCTTTCTGGCTCCACTGTCTCACTACAGGCTCCACTGCAGTAATCTTTATACATGTGCTGTAATGATATTGCTATAAACCTCTTCACAGCTAAGCTGTAATTCATTTAAGCTATCGATTTGTAAAGACTGCTGGGTCTGCAGCAGCCGCTTGATCCTGTCAAATTCTCTCTATTGTGCTCTTTAAACTCTTATTCTCTTGATCTCGTTTTTTGTATGAACAGATTACTTTTGACTATCTAATCTGTGAAGTTATTGCTGGTGTTCACCACGTAAGGATTTAGTGGCAGGACTATTGGATTTGTGTATCAGGTGCACCACACCTGTACAGCTGTAGTGAATGTGCTGGCTGTCAGACCCCTAATACTGTGTTCTCTATGCTATATTGAATGTGCTGGCTCTCAGATCACCAGTACTGTTCTCTTATCATATCATTTTGTTCATGAAAGTAATAGAATTGGAATATACGGAGGGGATCTTAAACCATTCTGTGTGTCTTCTTGGTCTGATTACAAACTCCCCCACTGACAATGTTTTTAGAAAGAGTCGTAAACTAACAGCTGGACAAGTGTTTTCTCTCTACCTATCACTGAATGAGTCATTTCAGTGCCAGTAGTATTTTGCTGAAGGCATCTTCCAGACAATTCTGGGTGCCTTGTCAGAAGAACCAGTCCCGACGGGGCGAAATAGCGGACCAATGTAGAACAAGGGGCCGTGTCGGTATGAGACCAACCAATGAAAGACACTTCACGTGGACTTGGAGGCACTGCCCAAAATAACCAGACTAACCAATCACAGGATTAAAGAGAGAATCAAAACCCGCTGACTTTCTAAGAACACTTACAAACTGTATAACTTTTCAATTGCAACGCATTAACTGAACTGAGTTACGTCTGATCAACAGGATTATTCCCAGTGGGAAAACTGCCAACAACAAAGATAATGTTGCAAGCCTTAGAGGTCAACAAGCTGATCTCCATTTGAAAAGGAACTATTTGTTTATTGCGAGCCTAGCAATACAATGCGTGTGGCAAAGACATATTCAGTATTAGTATATTAACCATGTATGCTAATGATGTTATGGTCGTTGTAATCGTCTGACTATGGAATCAATGAACTGTATATTACTATTTACTATTGTTTTATATTTCTGACACGTTGTGTGGATGTCAATTGTTGTCAAGGGAATTCGAGTTCTACATGATATCGCCGAACTATTATAGTATGTCTCAGTTATTAACATTTGGACATTCTTAAACAGTGTGTTAAAGACTAATTTTATATATAAATACATTGTGTACCAAAGTGACTATATCTCTATGCCAGTGGTTTTCAACCTGTGGTACGCGTACTTTACTGGTACGCGACCGGCTTGCCACTGGTACATACCGACAGTTTTTTAACAATGCTCCCTAATCGCACCATCGTGATGTATCAATCGGTTTGCACTGCTGAATCACAGAAAAATTATAAATTGATGCAGGGCTCCAAACTGCGACTAAAATGGTTACCAAAAAAAAAAAAAAAAAAAAAAAAAAAAAAACATTTTTACGAAAATGCTGCCTCTCCCTTTTAAAAGAAAGTGTCAGTATTTTATGTGATGACATCGGTCTGTAAATGAACAAAAAAATAAAATGCGTATCAAATGTTTTAATAAACCTGAAGTGCAATAAGTACGGTAACAATTGATCGAATAAAAATGCTTGTAAGTGCAGAGAGGTATATTAACATCAGCAGAATACGGAACCCTGGTTTCTTGTTACGGTTGTGATGGCAACCAAACATGTGAGTACTGCTGTGTAAAAATAAAAATAAATAAATAAATAAATTTGCTTAAAATGAACAGTTGCATTTAAGAAACGTACAAGAAGTCCAGCAACAAATACACCAAGGTTTGTGTATTGCACGTGCCATTAACAAAATGCCCTGGAAACTTAAAATGAAGAAAATAATTAATGAAGGGCTGTAGAGCAGCAAAAAGCACAAGAATTAAACAAACAAGAAAGTGAAAAGGTTACCGTACTAAGCTGAAAAAAGTTATCTTTGCGAACTCCAATAAACCATATCTTTTGCCAGTCAAATCGTAGAGTGCCTAAATAGTTTTGAGTCAAAATGTCTGTTGCGTCTTGCATCCTAGATATAATGCTTGGTTACGTTTGTTTACCGTCAGCAGTTTAAGTATGATTTAATTGCACAAGATTCCTTATCTCTTCAGCCAAAGAAGCAGGTGCAGTAATTTTATGAGCACCATTACCATTATTTAAAACCGTGTGTAGCGTGAGTTTTGTACTAAAGCAGGGTCAGCTGTTGCAGTTTCTTAAACTGACCATTCACAAAATGTGACAGGAAAACACACAGAGATACTTGGGACTATAATTAAGACATATACTATGTACTGCAGCTTACTTGATTTTGCAGAAAACGAAACAAACAAAAAAAAAAAAAAAAGAAAAAGCAATTTACTACATTTTAGCTGTCAGATTCTGGTAATAAAATTATGACAATGTGCTTGCTGTGGTGTATTTAATATTGTAAATATACCAGAAGAAACTCACTGCAATTTAAACTTTTTACTGAAGAATAAACAGCATGTAAATCATAAGAGTTGTCTGTGTTACATTCTGTCAGATCAGGATGTCACTAACACTGAGCATGGCAGCTGCAGCATGTGGTCTCCTTATTACTGTACAACTCTACACAATTAAAGGTGCAGACACCAATTCCATATAACACTTGCAAAATATAAAAAATATATAAACATGCAGATTTCATGAAATAGATTAGATTCAACAGAATGAGACAACAAACAAGCAAGTACAGACACAAACCTGGTTGTAATAGGGTAGATGTCGGTTTTACAACAGCAGTTTGCGGGGGACCAGGTCCGTCATTACAATTTTCCATTCTGATGTCAGACCCAGTCCGACATCATCAAAAAGACATCACGGTCTCTAGCTGTTTTTCCTATGGAAAAAGCAGAGAAAACCTTTAAATGACCGAGTGAGACCGATAGGGGCCGAGAGAAGTCGAAAAAAGAAAGGGATGGATCTGAGCAATACACATAGTCCTTGCACCACAGACATAACACGGGCATAAACAAACAAGATAGCTGCTTCCGCATCCAGTGCTCAAAGAATATCACAGACATTTGCTAAGATTTGAGATGTTATAGTAATACATTGGATCGCATTATTGAGGAGTTTGGTGATAAATAGTCAGGAGAGTATTTATCAGTATGCACAACTATGAAGAGGTATGTGACAAATACAGCGAATGCGGGGCGGGGCTAGAGATTGATTTCCATTACATGAGTAGATATTTAACTTCATGCTGATTTGAACGCGGCTTTTGCCAAGATAAGCACCAACTAAGACGTATCTTTACAGTAAACTAATGTGATCCATCTGCATCTCCATCCATTTGCGTTGCTTTCCATCTCATGATGGAGAAATCCTTCTGTCTGGTGTTGATTGCTGAAGTATAATGCTGGCTCCAGGGATCAGCTTATCTTGCCTCCCCAGCGCATCAACATGACAACCGTCTGGATTGAGCGAAGTAAGGTATATCTTTGGGGTTTTCAAGTGGGCACCTTCCGTCCTTGGTGTTTCGTCGACTATTCCACGATACCTCATGAGGGCTTTGCAGTGATTCTGACTGTCTCAATGACAGCCAGTCATCATCTCCTTTCTGCTGCTGCTTCAGATAACTTCTTCACTGTGCGACACAACTCTTGGTCACTGAACCAGACATCTCTGAGAAACCGGGTTGTTGTGCCACAAATCTTCGACAACCCTCCTCCACTGGGTAAACTCGTACTCTCCATCCTCGCTGTTCCGCTTCAGCAACTAGTTGAGCACACCGAAGTTTCTTCTTCTCATACGCCTCATCCACAGCATCCTCCCATGGCACTGTTTACTCTACCAGATGAACATGGCGTGCTGATCCAGACCATAGACAATGTCTGGTCGGAGGTTAGTGGTGGCAATCTTGGGTGGAAAAATAAGCCATTGACCATCATCTGTCAGCATCTTCCAGTCTTTAGCAACTTCCAGTTGTCCTGGGCGAGGCTTGTTTTTAACACCTTTTCTTGGTGGTTGCTCTCCTGGACGGAGGAATATTGTCTTTTGCGTGTCATTCTTTGATGGAACTGGTGGCAACGTATTGGTCAGGTTATGCCTGTCTTCCAATGCTAAGGCCAAACATTGCAGCACCTGGCAATGGCGCCAAGTAAACTGTCCTTGGCTAAGATGCACCTGACATCCTGTCAAAATGCCTTAATGTTGCCGGTGATGAACACAAAGGACATGAGGGATCCTCACCCACCCAGAGGTTTAGATTCTGTGGTGATGGGAGAACATCATATGTTGATCTGATTAGGAAACTGATCCTGCTCTGTTCCATGGTCCATAGGTCTTGCCAGCTGATCTTGTGTTGTTCCACACTCTCCCATCTAATCCATTCTCCCTGCTTGGCCTGGAAAACAGCTTTTACACACCTGATCCTCTCCTCCTGCTTTTGCACCTCGTTGATTACCAGCTTCCTCTGTTGAGCCGGGGTTGCCTTGTGCCATGTAGGAGGAGCTGAACTGAGACCAAGATCTCCTTTTCCATGCTGAACTTGCCCCATAATATCTCCGATTCGAAGGGCAGCCTTAGCATCTTCTACAGCTTTCTTTGCCGCCCATTTTCTTCCAGTTTTCAACACAGGTGCTGCCTCTCTTATGCATTTCTCACGTGAATCTACTAATGTCATTTCCTGTCTGACTTTGACGCACTTAAACTCCTCGGTTAGAGCAGAGATTAGTAGTTGCAGTATTCCTGCAACCATGGTAAAAGCCAGTGGAGAAATGGTACATCCAGCCATTATTCCAACTTCTAGGCATTGCCATGTAGTGCTGAATATTGAAGTTGAAAAACTAAATTGCAAATATCCAAAGTAGGCTTTCACTAAATTTGTTATTGTTATCGGTACGCTGAAAAAATCAAATGCTGCCCAAAGAAGTTCATGTGGCACTGAACCATATGCATTAGCCAAATCCAGGAATGTCACATGGAGCTCCTTCCTCTCCTTTTTTGCTGATTGAATTTGTTGCCAGATTACGTTGATGTGTTCTAAGCATCCTGGGAAATCTGGAATGCCTGTGTTTTTTTTGTTTTTTTTTTGCAGTTCTTTAATAGGTAGGTTGACAATCTCTGAGCAATAATGCTGAAGAAAGTCTTGCCTTCAATGTTTAATAGGGAAATAGGACGAAACTGACAGATGCTTGTAGAATCTTTTTCTTTAGGTATAAAGACTCCACCTGCTCGGCGCCATGCTCTTGGTACAACCTGTTTTTCCCATGCCACTTTCATCAATTTCCACAGAATTCGTAGAACTCCAGAAGCACTCTTGTACACTCTGTATGGAACTCCATTAGGCCCTGGAGGTGATGCCTTTGCTTTTTTCACAGCTTGCTCTACTTCTTTCCACTTAGGTGCACAGTCCTCCATTTGGTATTCGGCTGGATTGGTAGGTGGGACATCTGAAGGAATTGACATATGCTCCTGCCTTTTTGAATCTGTATGTGTTTCCTCCAAATATCTCTCCAGCTCAACCTTAGATGCTTTTAGTGTGCCATTCTTCTCACTGGTGAATAACTTCTTTACAAATTTGAATGGATCTTTATAAAAGTTCGTTCTCGCACGCTCTATCTTTTGTAGCATTTCCATAGGCGCTCAGCTCTGTGCAATTTTGCAAGCTTATCTTTTATGACCCTTTGTAAGAGATTGAGTCCCTCCTTCTGACTTTGTTCTGCTTTTCTCTATTGCTTCCTCAACTGCCTCCTTTCTCTAACTAAGCATTCAATCTCCTGCTGCCATCTAGACTTTCCAGGAATAGTAAGAGATGCAGTACTGAGTGTCCTGTTGGTATACAGTGCCTTTTTAAACACGTTTTACTGAATGCAATTACTTTTAAACAGCACCTGTAAAATAAACAGCTCGTGTGAAAAAATAAATGGACTGCGAAAGGTTAAGGTTACACATAGTTACTGGTACACTTAGCGGTCCCTGCTGTAAACACTGGCACTTGAAATTAAAAGGTTGAAAACCACTGCTCTGCTATATTGAATGTGCTCGCCTGTCAGATCCCCCTGTTCTGAATTCAGTTACCAGTAGCTGTCATTAAGATCCCTGGTACTGATATTACAGTACATTCAGAAAGCAACTGATAGAAATGCTTGGACTCGGCAGCTCTTGAGACCGATTCGCGCAAGCGAGCGAGCTCCCCCTGCTGTGTACACATCAGACTAAAGGGGGGGGGGAGGAGGGGACGACACAGTCTGATGTTCCCCGTCCCCCTGCTGGGGACTGACACATCAGACTACAAGGGGCTGTGGTCTGATGTCACATCCCCCTACAGCAGTAGGGGGTTTGGGGTCTGACGACCCATCACACCCCACACCCCCCTGTGGGTGTAGGGGACGACCCATCCCCCCCAGGGGGGTGGGGGGTACGATATCATCCCCCACCCCCCGGGGGTGGGGGGGTGGGGTGGGTCACATCATTGCACGTCTGTGAGTCGACCTGGCCAGCAGCTCAGTAATGGCAGGTGTCTCTGCGCTTAATTTCTCACTCTTGCTTTTATTTGTAACCTTTTTTTTTCTCTGCCCCTTTACTTTTTGGATTCTTTAACATTCTTTCTCTTGCATTCTACAGCTTTTCACTCTCCTATGCACTTTATTTAGCTACACTGCATTGCTGTGGTAAAACTTCATGATCTTGTTTCCAACAAATTCTTTAATCCTTTCCTGTGCCCCCCTTCTCACATTCCTTGATCCTCCTGTCATCATAGTACACCTTTTTATTTATTTATTTCTGCCATATTCAAATTTAAAGGGCCTTTTATTAGCATGACAAGTTATGCAGACATTGCCAAAGTTTGTACATACAGTGCGTAACAAATATAATCATACAGGGCATTACAACAGTTGCCACGGCACAAGATCATTTTCTCACTCCAAATATTAATAAATGTGGCAGCTACTACTGTATTATTCTTGCTTTATTTTCCCTCCCTCTCCCTTCCTCACTTCCCCAGAGGCGCTTGATTAAGTCTTTTCAGCAGCCTCTGTATTCTCAGCCCCCCAGACCCTGCCTCTTATCAATGGCTCCTCTGTGCTGGAGGGCTGCTCTGGCTGGGCAGGGATTTGAAGAATGCTTGGTGTCCAGCGGGGCAGGATAGAGGGGACTTTGTGTGCTGGCTGACCCGAGACGGAGAGCAGAGTGAGGGCAACAGAGATAGAGGCTCGTTGACTGGAGAGGTGGCCCTGTGCGCTGTATTTGTAAGGATCCAGCCAGCCCTGGCAGTAGAGGACAAGCAATTACAGCTTGTAGAGAGCATTGTTCGGTCTTGGGAGCATTGTGCAGTGCAGCGGGATAGCAAATGGGCTGAATTGAAGTGACAGTCATGTGATTTCTTTCTTTTTGGCACTGCGCAACCGCCGCCCCCACCCCACGCCACCCCCCCACCCCTTCAGGACACCTGCCACAAGGCTGCTTCGGGAAAGAAGTACCTGTCGTTTTTTCTGTTTTCCAACACAAATGAGGCTCTCAGCAATGTGACCTTTCATATGTTTCCGGTCTTTGGGTGAGCAAACCAAGTTTGAACATAGCATATTTCTAGAGATAAAGGGATACATGAATCTAGTCCATCATTTTCTTTCATTTCTTACTTGCTTAATACCTTGTTACAGTATGTGATTTTTTTTTTCATAGATAGGTTACTATTCGAGAAAAAAATGCTTCTGAAGATAGGTGGGGAAGCATATCAGTGTTGCACAGTCTTCGATGCATGAAGCTACACCTGTGGGATTCAGTACACAGTGCAACACTAATATGCTTCCCACCTCACTTCTCCACAATGAGCCTTGAGGAGTCTTTTCAGAAGCATTTTTTGCTGGAATAGTTAGTAAGAATGGCAGATGATGGTCTAAGAAAAACTGTCGGGAATCATACAGAACACATATGCTACTGTATAATCTTAAACAGGAAAGAAATTCAATACTAGAGAAATGTAGATATAAATACTCCTTTAAGAGCCTGCAGGGGTAAGGGAGTACATGTCAACATTTTGGGAAATCAGGCAGCTGCGTATGGGAATAGCAAAGATATTTCCTGAGGAAGAAGCTTTTTGGACCAGATTTTTTTGCATTTTATTTTCCATTTTCATTGAAATAGTTGGGACAAATTTAGAGTTTGTGATTGCATTCCATAGTAGTACTTTTGTTTTGGGTACAATTATTAATTGTCAATCCCTGCTGGGGTGCATATCCCAGGCAGCAAGATTAGTGGAGGACAGACATTCATTAATTATGGCCATAAATGTTGCCGTACATTTTCCCCATAAAGTTTTTATTCTGTTTTAAAATAAGTCAATCCCAGAAGTAAAAGAATGTGCAGCACATTTGAGTATAACCAGACAGATTTTCAGTAGTCCATTTACAGGAATTAAAAAAAAATGTACAGATTGAGAGGTGTCCTAAAAACTTGATAAACCCCAAAATACATTTTCTTTAGATAACCTATCCTTGTTTCCTATTACCAACCATTTATCCAGAAAATATTTTTTCATGGTAAGGAAACGCAGTTGAAGGAGAAACTGACATTGTGAGATACCAAGTTTTTCCAGGACACCCCTCTTAATTTTATTCAAGACTTTTGTAAGTAATGCTTCACATGGGAAATGCTTTGTCTCGTATTGAAATGCTGGTATCATTGATCTTTTTTTTTTTTTTAATATAACCTGTTCCCAAGCTCATGGTTGACCTACTTTATTAATTATCCTGGAAATCTGGTTTACAGTATGCTTACCTTAGTAAAGTAGTATCTTGGGGACTGTTCCCCTGAGTTTGAAGAAACTTTCCATAAACACTCATGGAAACTCATGGGGGGGGGGGGGGGGGGAATCAGCAAGGGAAGAGTACCCAGGGACCACATGTGGCCCCACAACTATCTTCTTGAGAGACATTCAGTGTGTGTGTGTAGGGAGGGAGGGAGAATGAGAAGCGAATGGGAACTACACAAAACTCTCACCACTGAGCTGAAAGCATAACGTGACTTACAATTACGGATTTGATTTTGTAACCGTAAAAATCATGGCACAGTCAATTTCATGGAATGGTCAAAGCTACAAAGATTTGAACTTAAAATATATATTTATTCATGTACTATTTTTGTATTTGTGCAAAGTAAACAGGTATTTAACATGCATTTAATGTGTTTTCTTTTAACACACGCTTTTAGTAAAAAGTAAACAAGATTTTTATTTTTTTTGGTTTAACAGTACCTTTTAAAAAAAAAAATAAAAAAAAAAAACTGAAATTTTAGTTTAAGAAATTTTATGGTTGTAAATTTAGAATTTTACAATTTACTTTTTGTTAATGTCTATGTGAGGCGAGAGTGTATTAAATGGAATGTCCAGACAGTAATTTATGTGTACAGAAATAAAATAATTTATTTTTATTATCTATACACAACAAAATAATTAAATAACAAAAGAAAACAAAATGGTGTGAGGGAAGGAGTGCAGGGGTGAAATCCAAAACAGACCGTGATAACTCGTCTTTAATTGTCTTCGTGGCGAACCATACATAAACAAAAAAAGACAAAAGAAATGTTAGTGGTTTTTTTTTTTTTTTTTTAAATCCCGCTGCACCAACCTAGTCTCTCCCTCCACCCGTTACTCCTCCTATTTTACTTTCGGACCAACCCCGAACACAGTAGTACGTTCCCTTTAGTATGTAATGTCCCGCCTCTGTAGTCAGTGGAACACCAATCCCCAACTGACAAGTGTCCTTATCCTTCACTTGACTCCAGTGGCTGGAATTTACATACTTGTACTTCCGGCCCTCACCAAGGTGCCGCCCCTCAAAAGATGACTTTTGCCATGGTCACGAGATCTTGGTAAGGGAAGTCCCGAGTTGGTTTGATGCCATCTACTGTCGGGAGGCTGAATCACAGACCGAAATCCCTTTGACTCATCACAGTCTATTTAAACACAGCTGTGGTGATGGTGTTATTACAAGATGTACATTAAAAGAGTAGAAGGATTATTCTGTACACTGTTGATAAGCACCGCAGAGGTACGCCTGCTAGAGCTGCAAATCGGGGTTCATGCTTATCCAAAACTAAACTGTCCTCACTTTAGCCGATTTTGCATTATCAAGTGTGTGCCGAGGTATATTTTCTGCAAAAAAGCCTTCTTTTAATTTGAAGTTTGTTTCCCCTAAAGCTGCTCCCTACACTTTCATGAAATTGTTTGGGATATTGCTCTGCTAGTTGCTTAGAACTTAATTTTGTCACGTTATTTTAAATTTCTTTGTAAGTATTCACCTTTTAGTTGGCATTTGCTACAGCTTTAACTTTGAACTGAAACCAATTCAAAAGATGTGAACGGCTTCTTTCCTATTTTCATGCTGAGTGAAAACAAATGTCAAAATTCACAGGTTTCTTGACCACCGTGACAAAATCACATCCCTACTTATACTCACCAGCAGATAACTAAACCCTTATGATTACAGCAGGATAAAAGGGCATCATCAGGTTAATGCACGCATATCACAGCAGGTCCAATGTACAGTGTGATTGAAACATACCAGACAGGAGTGTCTGGCCAACTGGTTTAAACCAAGCGTACCTTCTAAGAGCCTCCATCTTCAGTTTTGATTTAAGATTTAAATTAAGATAGGCATAACCTAGGCCAAGAGGCTAAAAAAAAAAAAAAAGTTTGGTTTATGTTATTGATGGATAAAGACAACCACAGTTGATTACAGACTTTGTGTTTTTTAAACCAGATTTTCATATTCAGCATGGAGGGAGTGGCAGAAAAAGTGTGTATCACTCCTGCATTTGCGATCACTTTTACTACAGCTTATCCACTTTTTTGGATAAGTTGTAGTAAAAGAATTCTAGCTAGGAGTTATTGCGTGGTGTACAGTTTCCAGACCACATTTGACTAGTCGAAGTGAGAAGGGCATTCACACCAAACCCTACTAAAAGATGAGTCTTTGTTGTACAATCTGGCCACTTCAGTGATAAGGCAAGTCATTTTCCACTGGGAGAAAGTGGAACTTGGAAGAGTTTATCACAGAAAGTGAAACCTTTCTTATGCTGAGTCTGTGTAGGATATCCCAATGCTACCGTAACAGAGTGCACACTGGTACCTATACAGTAGTTCTGGAGCAGCTTTGAACAGCAAAGAGCTGCACGAAAAGTAGCATTTTTCAGGGCTAGCAGGTGAAAAATATTTTAAAACATGTATTTGGGTTTATACAGGAGAAGACTGTATCCCCCTTAACTACACCTGCTTATCTATACTAGATGGACTGTCAGCAAAGCCAGCCTTCACTCTGATAAAGTATTGTGCTTATTTATTTTGTTTTTATTTATTTATTTATTTATATTGTTATCAGGGCTGATGCTCGATTTTAAAAAATGTAATAGGTTAATTTATGGGCTTTAGTTCATTTAATCGGTAGTTTCATCCCTGCACATTTTTAGGGGCTGGTTTGCATAGCAATACATAAAAAAATCAATAGCATCTAAAATAAGCCCAATGGGAATTTTGGCCTTTTTGGGTCCTTTTTTTTTTTTTTTTTTTTTTTTTTTGCAATAAATGTAACACATTTTCACAGCACAATGTCAACCTATGAAATAGTTTAATAGCAAAATATAATTCACAAGAACTGAGAATGCATGAAAGGCAAAAAATAAATCCAAACATATATAACACTTATGGCTCCTTTTTTAAAACATTATATTTAGGGCTTCCTTGTTTTCTGCATTTAAAAAAAACAAAACAAAAACACACTTTTCAGGACCATGAAACAGGTAAACATCGGTTAAAACAACAATCCTACCCATTTTCCACAATATAAACTAGTAAAAATCAGTATACATAGACAACTTTAACAGTAATGTAATATTAACAGTGCTAACATCAGTAAAACAAAACGTTCTAGTCTCAGCTTGTGACACTAAAATGCATTTACTCGCCTGAAGCCTTGCCAGGCCAGATGAAGGAATCGTGAAAAATAAATGCTGCACTGCAGTCAACTCCATTGAAATTAAATTTGTACATCCAACTTAAACATAAAACTCCCTTTTCATCAACAGTTTTAAAATGAACAAAGTCTGCTTTGATTGTAATAAATGCAGATGTATTTCTCCAAGCTGGCAGCAGACATTGAGGATTGTTCTGCACGTTGCAGAAAATATAAGGTGTGTGTGTGTGTGGCAACAACAAACCAGATATGAACTCAATCGGGAATCCTGCTTATGTGCATTCTTTCTCAGCAGGGGATGTTGGGAAATGGAGTTCAAAGCCCAGCCAAAAAATAGGCAAATTTTTTCATCTGCGATCAACACTAACAGATTAAATAGGACCGATTTAATCAGCTAATTGGAGCAACCTTAATTTATTATTTTGTTAAATGAAAATTTAATGTTGGTTTTTATGAAACGGAAAATGACCAATGTTGAAACACTGACCTTTTTGTCACTCTGTCAAGTGACTTGTACCTGAAGCAGTGTGGTAAAAGAAGGGAAGTATAGACTTTGTAGGGTCGTCGGTGCCAAAATGTTCCGATAAGTAACAGTTATGTACAGTAAAAACCTGTACCGTGTTTCTCGTTTTGTTTTTTCTTTGTCTGTGCAGCAGCACAGAAGGACAGTGAGATCAGTTTTCTGTTAAAATATTTCATTGAATAGAAAAATATATACACAAATAAAAGGGGATAATGTAAACCCGCCACTGTCCTGTGAACTTGAGAATGTGATAGCAACACTTTCTATAGCTCTCAGCCCACAGGATACTGTAGCACAGGAATTACTTGAATGCATGTGAAAGATGGACAGACTAAACCCATCTTGGTCTTAATTTTTATTAGTCCTAAAAACTACACTCTAATCAAGATGGGAGAATATTTTTGCAAATAGTACATAACAATCAATTTTCCCTTGTGAAGTTAGACTGTACAGTATGTCCTTGCTTGTATTTTGTAAACCTAATTTTCTCTATATTAAAATGTATAATTGTTATACACTACCAGTCAGAAGTTTTAGAACACCCCCATTTTTACAGTTTTTATTGAAATTTAAGCAGTTCAAGTCCAGTGAATAACCTGAAATGGTACAAAGGTAAGCGGTAAACTGCCAGAGGTTAAAAAAAAGTTTAGGTTACCAAAAACTGAAAAATAATGTACATTTCAGAGTTATACAAAAAGGCCTTTTTCAGGGAACAAGTAATGGGTAACAACTTACAGCTGTTCTGAGGCAATGGAAGTAAATTAAGCCTTGAAAGTTGATGCTAACAATTCCTACAGGTGTCCCAACTTTTGTTGATTACTTACAAACCCTCTGTCTGTATAAAAGCAGTGTTGGAACAGACTGTGTTACTACACCCTCTTAAGCATTATCTGGACAGTATTGTACTGCAGGAAGTAGTATATTGCTATCATAATGGTGACAAAAATGCAATTAACAAAGGAAGACAGACAGACGATTATAACCCTTAAAAGTGTAGGTCTTTCCTTTAGAGAAATTGCAAAGAAAGCCAAGGTGTCAGTGAGTACAGTTTCCTACACCATCAAAAGGTACTTGGAATCTGGAGGAAACTCTGACAGGAAGAGGTCTGGCAGACCCAAAGCCACAACAGAATCAAAAGACAAGTTTCTGAGAGTCAACAACTTGCGTGATAGGTGGCTCACAGGACAGCAGCTTCAAGCACAGCTTAACACTGGTCGAAGTAAGCTTCAACTGTGAAGAGAAGACTTCAAGCTGCAGGTTTGACAGGTCAAGTGGCAGTAAGAAAGCCATTGCTAAGATGGCAAAATAAGAAAAAGAGGCTTGCCTGGGCCATGAAGCACCGCCAGTGGACTACTGAAGACTGGAAGAAGGTTTTATGGACCGATGAATCAAAATTTGAAATCTTTGGTTCATCACGCAGGGTTTTTGTACGCCGTCGAGTAGGCGAAAGGATGGTTCCTCTGTGTGTGACACCAACTGTCAAACATGGAGGAGGAAGCTTGATGGTCTGGGGCTCTTTTGCTGGATCCAGAGTCGGCGACTTGCACAGAGTGAGTGGCACCCTGAACCAAAACGGCTACCATAGCATTTTGCAGCGCTATGCAATACCCTCTGGTATCTGTCTAGTTGGTCAGGGGTTCATCCTACAGCATGATAATGACCCAAAACATACCTCCAGGCTATGTCAGAACTACCTTAGAAGAAAAGAACAAGACGGTCGGCTTCAAATCATGGAATGGCCAGCACTCCAGACTTACACCCCATCGAGCTGGTTTGGGATGAACTGGACAGAAGGGTGAAAGCAAAGCAACCTACAAGTGCAACACATTTGTGAGAACTTCTGCAACAGTGTTGGGAAGAACTTTCCGAACAATATTTGATTTCCATTGTAGAAAGAATGCCACGAGTGTGTTCGGCTGTTATGTCTGCAAAAGGTGGCTACTTTGAGTCAAAAATTTAGATTACATTTTGTTAAACAAAACTATTTCATGATTTCTTTTTTATCTCCATTATTGTTTAGTTGTTCTGTGCTTTAATTTCAGAGTACATTGAGACATTAAACTGCGTAAATTTCAATAAAAACTGCTAAAATGGAGGTGTTCTAAAACTTTTGACCGGTAGTGTATGTGTAATTAGTTTAGTGTTACTCTTACTCTTGTTTGTTCAATGTCACTTTTTAACCTTGGATCTGAAACCGGTTGCTAGGATACACAGGGGGTGTTTTCAATTCATAACAGTCCAAACTGTCTGACAGCCTTGTCAGGGTAAGGATGAAGAACTTGTCTGAAATTCTAGGTGCGCTATAATACATTTTCTCCTCTGTGTTTTGTTCAGTGTATTTTTTATATAGTTTTTATGCATTTTCAGGCCTACAGTTCTTAAAAAAGAAAACATTAGAATAGGTCTCATTGAAATCACCCAGTAGAGCCCTGTGTGCTGCAACTGGCTGTATTCGCAGGAAGTGCAACTTGAAATCTGGTTCCAGGAGACCAGAAGACATAGTTTGAGGCAATATGTCAATTCTCCCCTGGTGTGCCATGCAGTGGCCTGAAACTTAGTATCCTGAAGTTTCAAGCCACAAAGTGGCTTTGTGTTCCCTCAGCTTGACTCCTCCATGCCAGTGTCAGATACCAAAGGCGGCGAGTAATGCATTTCATGCTATAGCATGGTTTTTAAAGAGTGGGAGTCCCTGACCATCGCAGTGTCAGTGTTGTGTAAACAAGGTTTTAATTCTTGCTGCCCATAGTGGCCACATATCTGTAGACAGGCATATGGCAGCGGTTACCTTGTCACTGCCTAGTTGGAATGGGCTATCTCAATCCAGTTTCATATCGCTTCAGCCAACACAACCAGTTTTATGTGCAACCAGTATGCTCAGTGACAGACAGACAGACAGACACTGTTAGAGATACTGGTTTTCATTAGCGTTGTGCATTTTGATCTTTTCACAGTTTAGTTCAGTTGAATATGTCACAATATTGTTTGCAAGCATGCATCTTTGGCTTGACATTCAGCCTGTACATGTGTTAAGCACTTGTAATTTACAGATTTTAATGATGACTCATCAAATTAGTAAACTGGTTGATTTCCAGTGTGCTACATTCCATTATAATAGAAACTAGCTGCTCTATCCTAAGAGAAGGTTCAGACGCGGATTGCTTTTGCACTTTTTCCACTATCACTCTGTTTGTTTTGTTTTATATTTTCTTTGCTGCATTGTGTTTTGGTTTGTTCTGCGATATTGCTTTATTGCCATTTCAAATTGAAGTAAAACTTCATAACAAAATTGATAGAAGAAAAAACAAAAGATTCCCTTTGTTGAATTTTCTCCATTTACATGGCTCCCGAATAAAGAACCTGTTACCCCTCCTTGTTTCCATTGCTGAGACTGCCTATCTCACCAGGGTGCTGCCACAGAAACTGCTGTGCCGAGAATGGAGCCAGATGTTCCCTCACAAGCCTTCCCCAGGAGGGTTCAGTTCTTGTCTGGATTTTCAGACAGATGGTGTTTTAAATCCCATATAAAAGATGGATTTATCACTGGCACAGAATCCGCTCTACAAAATGTCAATCTGTAGAATTACGCAACCCTTCTGCCCTATAACACATAGCTAGCTAGTGCTGGTTAACTAATTAGTGTTTGGACTGTCTGCTTTCATAAGGCTCACTTGGCTTGTAAAGTGGGCTTATTGCATATCTGTATTGCGGGGTATGTGTGATGGTAGGTTTTCTGTAGGCAGTTTAATTTAGATGTGCATTATATGACTCTGTGGAAGGGTGGTGGGTAATTCACTGACACAGGAGACAGACAGGTTGATTTGGCAACACCGCACAGGTGCCTTTTTTTTTCGGGGTGCTATTTTTCTTTTAGCCCGCAGATGGCGCTGTGGGTCCGTGGTCTGATTTACCAACGATGGTAAACAGAACCACGGGCATACCAAGCAGTGGTACACAATACCAGCGCCCTTGCAGGTGCTTCGAAACAATAATTCAAAACAGAAGGCACAAAGAGACAGATCACCGTCCTACACTGCCGGCTAACTAGCCTGCTCCGTTACAATACTCCGGGGTCTGCCCAAGGGTTCCCCGCTCTCACTGTCTCGCTTTGACACACTCAGTTTCGGTTTCTCCCGACTGGTTCTCAGTCCTCGACCAGCGCTTCCGCACTCTCGGCGCGTTTAAAGGGCAGACCTGAGGAAACAGCAGAGCATTTTTTTATAGGGCTAGCAATCCCTCCCAAGACTCGCCTCTCAGCCATTCAGAGAGGGGGAAAGTCCACACACCCACTTTCCCACCTCCCCGTGTCACTGCCATGACTCACAGGCGGTTGTTGGGCGACAGCTGCCCTCTTCCTGCAGTACTGTGAACACGCCAGCAGAGTCAGCACAGATCTCCCCCCTGCTACAGACTCATAAGGTGCGTTTCTATAGACTACTTGATTTAAGACGCAGATTCTTCTTGTGCACAGCAAGGAACCATGAAAACTTCTTTAAAATCTTAGTGTTGACACAGTTAACCCTAACCAATATTTAAGTGCAGGTCAAGAAATAATTTAAATGTATAATTCCCTACTGCATAAGTGTCCTATCATACCATTTTTTTCATTATTTGTTTTATATAAAAAGTATTTTCTTCCCTAACCAGGCTTGTACAGGCCTGTCAGCAAGAGCCTGTGACACCTCCTGACTTTCTGATGCTTAAAAGCACCCCCACAAAATAGTTCAGCTCATTGCAGTCATGAAGGCATGAAGGTGTTAGCCATCGAGACATCTTTTGGTTTTTTTTCAGCACCACTAACTTCATACTTAATGATTTCAAGATTGCAGATGACTGGTCCCTAAAGGGTTACTCCAGCGACCATCCGGTTCTCTTACTGGCTTTTACTTTACAGAGGATCGAGAAGGAAATTGTACGTCAAAGAGCATTACACTATTCCCTAGGCAAGTCCTGGGGCTCATTGCTGTGTAGCACAGAACAGCACAGTGCAGTTTCTAGTCACGTTTACATACTTTCCAGTGCTACTGACTCGTGCTTTTAAAATGCATACTCTGTACACCACCACGCCCTGGGACCAATAGCCAGCAGGCTTCAGAGGTGATAAACTGTCACAGCACTTGCAGTCTGCTACAGGAGACAGTGCTGTTATACAGGCAGTGACTGCATCTTATGGTGATAGCAGTCAACTATACTCTGAAGGGTTTAAATGCTGCTGCTGTTAGGATGCAGGCTCCAGGCACAATCAGAACCCCAGGGAATCTGTTTGCTGCTGTTACATGAAAAGATCTAGTCACTATTTTGTTTATTACAGGCTTAGATTTGTTTCCTCATGTGATATTTGCCCTCAGAGCTGATGAGAGCTGCCTCTTTTTAAGGTAGTAAGTGTCCAGGAGCAATAAAGCAGTATGCGGGATGTGAGTCGTACGGGGGGTGGGGCGGGTGTAACAAAGTTAATTGGGCAGTGAGAACGCTCCCTGGATTTTAAATTTGATTGGTACAGTTCTATTCCCCCAACAATACAAGAATAATTGAGATGTTATAAACCAGTAGAGGTGTCCCACGTCGTGGGAGTCTGGCTCTGGCGGTTCAACATATCTTTTTACAAAATGTTGGTCAAAAGCAGCTGTGTAAATACCAAAGATTACCCATTAGATTAGATGAATTATTAGCCATTAAATATATTTTGAACAAGGGTTGATAAATATTGTTTTAACTTAAACAGGAATAAGGGAGTGGCCAAAGTATTTAATCAATGAGATATGGCCTTACATTAAAGGAACTATAACACATACGCACACACATATATATGTATATATAAATATATAATGTGTGTGTTATATTTCCGTTTCGTTATCGCATGGACCCATTTCCCTTATAAAGGTTTGCCATAGTAAAAACCTAGTGCGAACGTGGTAATGCGTAGGTAAGCATTGTAAAGCCCAGACAGGTAAACTATGGTAAGTGCATAATATAAAGCATGGGAAAACTGCAAAATTATTCTGAAAATTGACCATATAAAATAATTTCTCTCATTTTAGGTGTGAATTTGTAACCCCAGTCATCATGGGAGCACAGGACCGGCACATTGCAAGACCCAGATTGTGAGACCTTTCAAAAGCCGATAGTCTGGAACTGAACCCTGTCATTGGAGCCACTTGTGTGCATTAGCCTGCGTTCGTGTTCCCATTCACCCCTGAAGGAAGCCTGGCCGCTCATGCTACCGATAGGCTGTGTGGACTGGGGTCTCAAGAGGGGGTGGCTGAGCCCCTGTGGCAGACATGGTCTTCAGCTGCTGAGACCTGCAACAACTTGGGAACATGACCAGCTTGAAACGCTCGCAGACTGAGCGTACCGTGGGGGGCGCGGTCCCGGCTGGGGATGATTTCTACACCCGCCGTCTGCGTCTACCCAATGGAGGGGCCCCTCTTCCCCGCAGCGAGAGCGCCCACCTCTCGGGCGGCACCCCGGGAGTGCCTAAAATGGGGGTGCGAGCTCGGGTGGCTGACTGGCCTCCTCGGAAAGACGGTGGAGGGAGTATCTGGCACATTAGTCTGGACCCTGAATTAACAACGAGCACCAGCTGCAGCAGTAGCAGCAACAACAGCAGCAACTTGAAAATGGGCCACTTGAGCCCCCAGGACTCATCCATGCTGAGAAGCATCCATAACACCCTGAAGAGCAAAACCGGGGGTGGCGGCAACACTGGCAGCACAGACGGGCGCTTCCTCTCCCCCGACTGCTATCCTGGCTCCCCTCGCAGAGCCATGAGGCGCATCCGGCAGCGCAGCAACTCCGACATCACCATCAGCGAGCTGGACAGTGGTGGCAGCGGAGATGGGGATGAGGAGTGGGGGACTCCCAGTTATAAATGGTCCCCGCTGCACCGGGAGTACGGCAGCACGTCCTCCATAGACAAGCACGGTGGTTCTGGGGAAAGCTTCTTCGACATGCTGAAGGGCTACCAAGGGGACAAGCCGGACCAGCGTAGCCAGCCGCCAGAGAAACTTGGGGAGCTGCTAGCCGCCGGGCAAAAGGTAATGAGTGGATTCGACACCCCAGATGGGCCCTTGAGCTCTGGGGCTCAGCGTGGGAGTCCCTCAGGCCGGCTGAAGGAGCGGGAGAAGCACCTGAAGAGACGCTCCAAATCGGAGACCGGGGGCGACTCCATCTTCCGTAAGCTGCGCAGCGTTCGGGGCGAAGGGGACCAGCCGGGCTCCCGAGCAGGTTCGGACCTGGAGGATGGCGGGCGCTCGGAGGACACCCAACACAAGCCCTGGAGCTGCCAGAAAGGGTTTGCCCACTTTGACATCCAGAGCATCCTGTTTGACCTGAATGAGGCAACACTCAGCCGGCAGAACGTCATCAGGAGACGGAACACCACCACGGGAGCCTCTGCCGCGGCCGCGGCCTCCTCCTCCTCCTTTTCCCTCTCCTCCCCCCAGACCGGAGCCTATGGCTCTCCCTCAGGCAGCCAGGATGACCTAACCTCCAAGGAGAACCTGGGCCTGGACCCCGGCGACGACAAGAGTAACGAGCTGGTGCTGAGTTGCCCCTGCTTCCGCAACGAGATCGGGGGCGAGGGGGAGAGGAAGATCAGCATGTCTAAGCAGGGCACCATTGGAGGTGGGGGAGGAAGCGGGGAGGGCGGCCCCTTTGAGTCCTCGCTCAGCTCTCACTGCGCCAACGCCGGTGTGGCCGTGCTGGAGGTGCCCAAGGAGAGCCAGGCCCAGCACAACGAGCGGGTCAAGAGATGCATCCTAGAGCATGTGGACATGGGCTGCTACTACTATCGGAAATACTTCTACCTGAGAGGTGAGTACATGTGCTCTAGAGGCTGCATTCAATTCAAACATGGTAGAGACTGCAGTAAATCAGAA
This sequence comes from Polyodon spathula, assembly GCF_017654505.1. NCBI lineage: Eukaryota > Metazoa > Chordata > Actinopteri > Acipenseriformes > Polyodontidae > Polyodon > Polyodon spathula. The sequence continues at coordinate 20,202,293 of NC_054550.1, forward strand.
TTATTCAGTTGATGTGAACGGCGAGGATCTTATGTTAGTCTACACTAAAGAGCAGCGCATGCATTGTTTAGAGGTGATGGCTGTTATAACAGTGGTACACTAAAATGGAGCAGTGTTTAAAATCCAGTGCTGTTTAGATCAATTGAATTAGAGCTTCAATTAACAATTGCTATTTTATAGTGGCAGTGGAGCGTTTTAAGATTTAAAAATTACATTTTAATTTTTACTTTGATTTTGGGCAGTCCTTGGTGTTTTTATTTTTTTTATTTTTACATACATTTTTGCATTATTTAATTAATCAATAGCAGGGTTAGTTGGTTCACATTGGCATGTTAGTAAAATACTAAACGACTTGTAGTGAACGGATGCAGATTTGAACTGCAATACCAGAGAGGACAGCGAGTTAACCCACTGGAACCCTACAGACGTTTTACAGTAGAATCTCATGTCAACCGCTTGACTTTCTTATCAGCCTCAACGGGTAAAGCAAGACTGACCATGCACTGCTGTAAATGGGTCTCTCTTTCTTATGCTGTAAACGCTATTTGTTTATTTGGTTTAAGTGAAGCCTTATTTAGTGCTTTCAGTTGTTTATCAGTAGCTGCTTTCCAAAGTGTTCTTCAGGGAAAAGCACAAAACAAACAAAAGAGGCCATGCAGAAAGACAATACTTTCATTTCCTGATTTAAGGTCTTTTTACTGCTGCTACTAGTGCTCTTCAGGGAAATGGAGCTTGTAAAGTACTGTGGAGCATCTCCCCCTATGATGTAGTACTGTATAGAACTGGAAGATCCAGTTTGATCCATTACTGGTTTTACTATGAGTTTAATAACACCTGAGCTTGTTACCAGTACACTGTGGCTAATCAAACTCGTAGTAGAACCTGGAATGGGTGAAACTGCTATGGAATAGGAGTCTTATTCCATTCCTTGTGTAAAACACTTGATCTTGACGATAGTGGTCCAAGAAAATTGGGAAGGGATGCTCAGGAAATTGTTTTGGCATTAATTCAACAAGAAATTGAGGTTGCATTTTCAGACACGGTTAAGGTTTTAAAATCGGCACACGTGACCGAATAAGTGAGAGGATTGATCGCTGCCCCAGTTAAGCTGAACTGAAAGAAAAGAAAAAAACTATCTTTTTAAAGGACTGAGCATCGATCTTCAATTGGTTTTGATTTTCAGCCTCTTAAACAGAGCAATTTCTGTAATTTTTTCAGAGCTACTTCAAACTGGAATGCTGTCGGGCAACTCAAGAAACCTCTGTGCTGCTAATTCCAGGGTGTAGGGCTGCTACAATACATGCACCCAGGATGGCACTGAATAAATCTGTTGAGCCTGCAAGATTTTCCTTAAAATATTGCAATGAATGGAAATTAAATTCTGTGTTGAATTTGCTGGCTTGAAGTTATTCTGATGGAATTTTTTGGCTAGCAAGGCTCATGACTTTTGCTGTCAGTGATTTCTAAAAGTAGGCAGTTTTTTGCATTGCAGTTTAATCCTTGGCATATATTTGTGTATTGCAGAGAATGTGCAGTTGAGCAGCTCTGTCAGATGTAGCCGACACTAGTAATAATGGGTTGTCTGCTTGTGTGAGGATACAGAACTGCCTGATTTCATTGTTGTTGGAATAACTACAGCCTGGTTTTAATTTTTAGCTCCATTCAGTGTTAAGTACTGTAAAAGCTTTCTCTTTACCCCTACGTGTAGTTACTGCCTACTGGCGCATTCACCATTAAATAAAAAGGACTGGCATACCTTTGCTTATAGCACAACATTTACTTTAATGATGCTCAAAGCACTGCTCTCATGTGGCAATTGATCTCACTTGAATTGTAGCCTATCAAAGTAACTTTTGTCAGCATTATACCTAAAGACTGAGGACTTGGAGGGAGGCTGTAAAGCCTACTACACCTGTTGGACTGGGTGCACGGTAGCAAGGTGGCCCATTGGTTAGAGCTGTTGGACTGGGAAGAAGGAAGTGGGACTTGCTGGTTAAAGCTGAGGGATTGGGAAGGTACTGTGTGGGTTATGGTTGAGGAATTTGGAGAGTAGCAGTGTAGCCTCTTTGTTATTGCTGAGAGACTAGGAGGGAGGTAGTATTTTGTTGTGGTGACTGAGACTACTGTCAGGTGGTCTTTCGTACATCCCCTCCCTCTGTGACATGCAGCCTGGTGCCAGGACCCGCCCTCTCAGGGATGCCAGTAGTTAATGAGAGTTGAATCGTCTGGGATCCCTCTGGGCCTGTTTCCTTTCACTTAGCGCATAATGAATAGATGGCACTTATAACCGAATAATGTATGAATTAGTTAGCAGTTTAGATCCTAGCCAAGCATGCTTTATGCCATGTCAACAAAATTTAGCAGGTAATACGCTGTGAAGCTGAGGTGAAACAGTTATAGTACATACAGATTTACACTGATCAATGTACTAGCCAAAAAGTTTGTCTGTCTGTCTACTAGGTTTTGCCAAACCGCATCCTTATTGTAAAGCTCTCTGCTTTCTCAGATGTACAGAATGGCTTTTGTGTAATTAGTTTGTGGTCCACTTCACAGAAACACTGCTCATGCAAATTAGTTCAGTACCTTTATTGTAACCACTAGACCACACTGCCCCCCAGTCTCTCAGTTCTCACCATGGAACACACTGCCTCTCCCAGTCCCTCTGTATCCACTAGACAACAACGCCCCCTTTCCAGTCCCTCACTCTACCCACTAGGCCACACTGCAGGCCAGCTTGAAATGTTAAGACAACATGCCCTTGGTAAGGTTTTCCTCAGTAAGGCTCACCCTTCATTGTCTGTCTCTAGAGCACTGGAACTATTTTGGGGTGGATGAGAATCTGGGCCCGGTGGCTGTGAGTCTCCGCAGAGAGAAGCTGGAGGACAGCAAGGAACACGGGCAGCAGTACAACTACCGGGTCACCTTCCGTACCAGCGAGGTTAGGAGCTGCTCGTCTAACTGCTTGGGAGTTGAGTTGCTTGTCTGTTAACCTACACAGCAAGGCTCCTGAGATGCACAGACATCTCTATTACACATTGAGGGACTTTGGTATCACAAACAATACACACATTTATATCATTGAAATTTTACATACAGTGCAACACCATTGTAAGCAGTTCGTTCAGTCATGTGACTTGCAGGTCTCCCGATGATAGTCCAAACAGTTCTAGATATTAGCTTCACATTTGGTTTGCAGCTGTGTTCTATGATTCTGTAGTTCAAGCTGTATTATAGATATTGTCCAATAAAAAGAAACCCCTTTTTGGCAGGAAGTTTACAAAACTGCTGCCTTGTACTGTATGTGTATCAACATTTCAACCCCTGATTTCATAAGTTATTACACTACAGTCTAAATGTCGATGATCTTGACATTGACCTCTGACCAAATATGGCTGCCATATTTACATTATCTTTACACATACAAGATAAGGTGGCAGTTTCTGTTTTTGAAAATCATATATAAGATTATTCATCTCGGTGCCTGGAACAATCTACCTGAAACATGCTCCCTTTGATTATGCCCCCGGGTATGTTTTTTTTTTTTTTTTTTTTTTTCCTTCCCCTAGAGATATTCAGTGTGCCCTGGGTACCTAAAAGACCAGTCAATTTGTGGTTGAACCCAGAGTGAGACAGCCACAGCAGCATGTAGTCTCCCTGTGTAGACACTTACCTGCCAGTGCTCCGGATGTGACAGTTTAGTCCTGGTAGTCAGAGCCCTTTCACAGCTGGGATTTGATTTGTGTCTGGGTTCAGACGCAATTCACTATACACAGTGAGCTCTCTGTCACATTACATTTTAATGATCCCCCTTCATGAAAAAATACTTTAAAAAGTGTCCCAGCTAAGCTTTCTTTTATATAAAAAAAGGAAAAGATGGGCTTGAGAACTACTGCAGCCAAGTAATGAAATCTAGGGACAGTTTCACACACATGTTGATTATGCAAAAACAACAAAAAATATGAATGTTATGCACTCAGTGTATAGCATGCACCTCCTGTTAACTCTTACTTTGCAGACCAGGGAGGGATGGATATATATATATATATATATATATATATATATATATATATATATATATATATATATATATATATATATATATATATATATATATCTATATATATAAGAGATATATATACTCTCAGAACACATATCAGAGAGATGTGTATAGATATAAGAAACACAATTAATTGGTGCCGTTATCTGTCCTTGATGTGTATACAGCTGAGCAGCAATGTCTACATGTTCTCTCAACCCTCTCTCAAGACCAGATGTTGGTAGCCCTCTAGCCTCATTGTCAACCTGTGCCTTCTCTCTCTCTCTCTCTCTCTCTCTCTCAGCTAACAACGCTGCGGGGCTCCATCCTAGAGGACGCGGTACCCTCCACCTCGAAGCATGGCGCTGCCCGCGGGCTGCCCCTGAAGGAGGTGCTGGAGTATCTCATCCCTGAACTCAACACACACTGCCTGCGCCTGGCTCTCAACACACCAAAGGTCACGGAGCAGCTCATGAAGCTTGACGAGCAGGGGGTGAGAGGCCAGGGCTCTGTCTGTCTACTGTTGATTATCTGCAGTGCAGGCTGGAAAAGACATACATTGATCATTGCAATAGCTGATTTATACATTTAGTAAAATAATAACAAGTTAAATGGTGTAGTAATGTAATAGTTTAGCGTAGGTGAATTGAGGAGATGTGTGACACTGCAGTAATGTTCTAATATATAGAATAATACTCAGGCCTTTTTGTATTTTTATATTGTGTGGATTTTACACTATTGCACTATATCTAGAGAAAGCCCTTTTCCATGTTTTTGACATCCAAACTTTTTTTGTATGGGCCAAGATCAGTTAAAGGTAGTATCCAAGTAATATTGTTTATGATTTTAGCATTGTATTCTGATTTTTCCCCAGGATACTGACGTGTCTGTGATGCGTGTGTTTGCTGGTTTTGTAAGAGCTGTTGCAATTTTGAGAGCCTTCTGACCAGGTCATTCTCAATCGTCTGCATTGATTGCATCACTGTGTTTTTTTTTGTTTTTTTTTGTTTCCACAGCTCAGCTTCCAGTTGAAGGTAGGTGTTATGTACTGTAAAGCAGGGCAGAGTAGCGAGGAGGAGATGTACAACAATGAGTCAGCCGGACCTGCCTTTGAAGAGTTCCTGATGCTGCTTGGGGATCGCATTCGACTGAAGGGCTTCAGCAAGTACCGGGCACAGCTCGACACCAAGAGTACGTACCGTCCACAGGGGGAATAGGACACTACAGGGAGACAGTGCTAGAGAGCTGTGCAAGGGAGGCTTTAGACCAGTGCTCATTACTATGTTGCAGGGTAATGATGATGTTGGAGAGCTGTGAATGGAGTGTTTAGACTAGTGCTCATTATTAAGGTGCAGGGTTATGACAGTGCTGGATAACCTGCGTCTATAACTTCTGCTGCAGTTCGAAACCGAAAAAGCAATAGATTTTGGACTGAGACGGAAGTGCTTACCAAGGTTTTACAATCTATTTTCTTCTTACTAACACATCCAATTATCATCGGCCCCATCTGTTTTCTGTCTATTGGCCCTTTGCTTGCTGTTTTTAATTCTTCAAACTGAAATAAGCAGTTATTTAAAGACAACGCTAAAGAAAAAGTTGCTGCTTCTTGGTACAGAGTCGCTCTTTGTAGTTTAAACACATTTCAATGATCTGCAATTAAACCATGATGTGAGCTACAGCCAAAACCCTTGATTGTCAGTTTTTTATGATCACACTGACAGTGGAGTGTTATGAACATCTGTAGCATTGCAACAGTGTCTACTTGGATCCATTCTTCTTACTTTGCCCCTCACGATGGGCCCAGGGTATATGAAGAAACTGTTGCAAGGAATTCTACCGGGGAAACTATTAGCCCCGGGAAAAAAATAAAATATATATATATATATATATATATATATATATATTGCTATATCGAAGCTTCTATACCCTTACAAATAGATACCCCTATATATATATATAATTATTGGGAAAATGGGAATCTGTTAATCAACACTTTTTTTTTTTTTTAGTTATTACAGAGATTTGGTTGTCTTTTGTCTTTTTCCACACAACAGCTTTTCTGAGCACCTGCACCCTGACCACCTGTAAGGAAGATTAATTCTCCCTGATTATGCTCAGTGTATCCAGATCTCTACAGCTGCCTTACGATTGCACAGCAGCAATTCCTGCTGGGTAGGGACGGCGCCAGTGTATTACAGCTGAATAGCTATCCCAACTGGTCCTTATGTTACCACTGCTGAATGCTCAATATTTATGTGCTAGCTTACAATTATAATTGGAACACCTTTTAAATTATTTTTGGAATGTTTGGATTTGGCATTGGCATTGGGCATGTTCTCCTGGTGTGCTCTAGGTTCCTTGACTACTCTGGAAGGCTGAACGAATGCTGCAGTTAACTTAAGCAATGCTGCACTTGCACCCTTATGGTGCTGGCTACTTTTAAAGATGATAATGCTCCCATCCACATAGTGGTTCTTGTTATATTTTTCTGCACCAGCCAAAGGTTTGCTTTGTGAAAAGCCTACTTTGTAAAAATACCATATTTACTGTACTTGGTAAACTGGTCTCCTCTGCAGCAATATCTAGCCAAGTCGCTGACAGTTGTGGTCATTTTATTTATTTTTAAATTAATGAATTATTATATTTTTAAATTATTTTCCTAGACTTTTTTAGCATGTGTTAAAAGAGTGCATACACTTTGTAGGACTCACATTTTCCTGTATGCTAGGGTGTCATTTCTTTGCTTTGTTCTCTTTTTGAAAGCTGTTTTTTATCCACGAGTTGTGCTCTGCACCACTGATATAATGCATAACCTCTTAAATCAGTTTGGCAACATCTTGCAAGATAATACTGAGCAGTATTAATCCAGTAAGCCCTGGGGGAAGTAAAGTCATGACATGTTTTTTTACTGGGGTATTTAAAGTAAGCAAAGCCATTCCAGGGGCCACATTTTGGAGATTCAGGAGTTGGATGTGGCCCACAAGACACCAGTTGCCCACTTCAGATCAAAACTGATCTTTTAATTATTAGCTCATCCAGTTCAAAATGCTCAATCAGAATGCTGGTATAAAAAGCAAAGTGAATAGACAAATGTTTTAGCTAGTGCCTTTTTCAGTGTATTTTAGTACTCTAGTCTGCTTGACTTTTTTAGCTTTACCTGTCTTATTAGCTCCAGTTCTGACTGGTTGGATTGTAACTTGTTCTACACTGAACAAAAATATAAATGCAACATGCAACAATTTCAAAGATTTTACTGAGTTACAATTCATATAAGGAAATCAGTCAATTGAAATAAATTCATTAGGACCTAATCTATTGATTTCACATGACTGGGAATACAGATATGCATCTGTTGGTCACAGATACCTTAAAAAAAAAAGTCGGTGTCTGGTGTGACCACCATTTGCCTCATGCAGCGTGACACATCTCCTTCGCATAGAGTTGATCAGGCTGTTGATTGTGGCCTGTGGAATGTTGTCCCATTCCTCTTCAATGGCTGTGTGAAGTTGCTGGATACACGTCGGTCCAGAGCATCCCAAACATGCTCAATGGGTGACCTGTCTGGTGAGTATGCAGGCCATGGAAGAACCGGGACATTTCTACAGATCCTTGTGAGATGGGGCAGTGCATTATCATGCTGAAACATGAGGTGATGGAGTTGGATGAATGGCATGACAATGGGCCTCAGGATCTCGTCACGGTATCTCTGTGCATTCAAATTGCCGTGATAAAATGCATTTGTGTTCGTTGTCCGTAGCTTATGCCTGTACATACCATAACCCCACCGCCACCATGGGGCACTCTGTTCACAACGTTGACATCAGCAAACCACTTGCCCACACGACGCCATACACACTGTCTGCCATCTGCCTGTACAGTTGAAACCAGGATTCATCCGTGAAGAGCACACTTCTCCAACGTGCCAATGGTCATCTAAGGTGAGCATTTGTCCACTGAAGTCGGTTACAATGCCAAACTGCAGTCAGATCAAGACCCTGATGAGGACGACGAGCATGCAGATGAGCTTCCCTGAGACGGTTTCTAACAGTTTATGCAGAAATTCTTCGGTTGTGCAAACCCACAGTTTCATCAGCTGTTCGAGTGGCTGGTCTCAGATGATCCCGCAGGTGAAGAAGCGGGATGTGGAGGTCCTGGGCTGGCATGGTTACATGTGGTCTCCGGTTGTGAGGCCGGTTGGACTTACTGCCAAATTCTCTAAAACGACGTTGGAGGTGGCTTATGGTAGAGAAATGAACATTCAGTTCTCTGGCAACAGGTCTGGTGGACATTCCTGCAGTCAGTCTTTTATTTCAGCTCACAAAACATGGGACCAACACTTTACATGTTGCGTTTATATTTTTGTTCAGTGTAATTTTATCAAAGGTGTGCTCACCAAGGTTTTAGCATCCATTTATTTTTTTAGCACTAGCAGAATTATCCCTGGTCCCCTTTATTTTTGAAGATTTTTGTGGTTTGTTTGCTTTCTTAAATATGTGGATATATTTCTAAATATGTTGTAGTTCAAAGTCACTCCAGTGGTTTTGCTGCAATCTGACTGTAACCCTCAGCAAAAGTACCAGGTTGCAGCAGTTTGTCTGTATATCACTAATTAAAGTAAAAACAAACAAAAAAAAAGTGACGACCCTAAAGGATTTTCTCCACAATAAAAGGAAGGGTGGGAGGGGGGTGATGAACTTAATTTTAGAGCATGTGTTTGGCAATCTGCAGTAGATAGAAAGTCTCATACTCCTGTCTGCGAAGGCGGAAACCCCAGCAGCTGTTGCTTTGAGTCTCTTTAATCTCCCTGCCTTTCGCACTGCAGCCCAGGAACTGGAGCTCCTCATAGGGACAAGAATAACGCTAGAGGATTAAGTGGATGCCCATCTTCACAGTGAACCCGAATAGAACTGGGGACGGTTCAATAATCCGATCTTTATCACAAACAAGCTTTCACTTATGTAAAAGTCACTGTGTAATTGGTCTCTCTCCCAGCCTGTCAAAGGGTCTTTGTGTTCCAGCAGACTGCTGGTCATTATGTATGATTACATAATTCATATCAACAGCCAAAGGGGAGAGGACAGGACTGACTTCTAGGGGCTTTCAAACAATTTTCTTCATTGTATTAGTACTGGGACAAAATGACCATGCTCGGAGTTGTTTTATGTAACAGAATTTATAAATGACTATCAGTGACTGTACTATTGTACACAAAAGAAACCAATGATGAATGACATCTAATAAATAACACACATTCAACTGTACAATGGAGTGTTTCTTTCCTTTCTCTAATAATCATTTGTTGGGGTACCAGGTTCATGTCAGGACTACATCTTATTAGCAGAAGCGTAAGCAGGATATGTAGATACACAAACAAGAGAATTAAAAGCAGCTGCTAATTCCTGGTTCCTGTGCTGTAGGTTAGTTGAAGTCACTTACTCAGTTACAGCATAGGCAGCTTTGTATTTGCTTATTGTATAGCATTACACTTGAAGAATTTGTATATTCAAATTTAGTTATAAAAATTCAAAAGCCTTGGTAGCATTGCTGTAAAGCACTAAAGCATCAGATTCTCACATTGCTGCAGAACACATTGCTGCTGCTGTGTGGTGAACCAACAACCCAACTGTGAAAAAAAAAATTGAAGCTAAATGAAATCCAGTTATCTAGAAGAATTAAGACTTGAGGGAATCTGTATTGCTACAGCAGGCTGGATGAGGTATTGAATGTTGGAGATTGGAGGAGGGGGCTGTGTGATGCTATTCTCTCTTGTGTCTCACCTCTGACAATGAGTTTGGTGGTCTCAACCTGCATCCCAGTGGACATCACAAAATAACCACACAATTGTCAATCTGCTTGAGAAGGGCCCAGGACTGAATGGCTTCAGAGCTGTGGGGGAAAGATCTCTTGGCACCTGCCAGTCTAGGAAAGATAATTCCACTCAACACTGCAGAGTGCTCTAGTAGTATAAAGATAACTCCACACAACACTGCAGAGCGCTCTAGTAGTATAGGAAAGATAACTGTACTCAACACTGCAGGCCAGTTGGATAGGGGGTAGAAATTACAGTTGCACAATGGTAATGGTCATTTCTAAAACCACCTCATTTCAGAAATTCAGCTTAATAGCCTAGCAGATAAGCAGAAAGAAGAAATGGTACAAACCACAAAACTAGGATATTAAGCAGATAAACAAAATGCTGGTGCTCTGTCTTTTTTGCAGATTCTGTCTGTCTGACCCGGCAGGCTGCAATTCCCTCTTGTAACATGCCTCTCTGTGTTTTACAGCGGACTCTACTGGAACTCACTCTTTATACACCGTGTACAAGGACTACGAGATCATGTTCCACGTGTCGACCATGCTGCCCTACACTCCAAACAACAAGCAGCAGGTAACTGCACATTCAAACACTGCGTGATAAAGACAGTGACTGCACTGGCTGTGATGATGGGTACATGAAGGCAGACGCATTTAGCCAGGTAAAGGGTGATGACTGAGAAGGAATTGGAGATTTAGGTGGAGATTATACCATAGTTAAATAATGAGACACAGGCAGCAATATAATGAGGAAGTGTTGTTACACATTTAATGAGATTAAGACATGGCTTTAAAATATAAATATTATGTGATTCATAGATGTGTTCATGGCTTTAGTAATCCACCTGTGTGCCTTGCATTATTAATGGAATAACTCAATTCGTAAATCTTTCTTATGGCGAACCTCTTTAGACTATAGACAGACTTCGTTCAAAGGGTACTGTTACCAACTTGGAGCTGAAATACATCACTGTCAGCTTTTAATAACAACAGACTGTAGCCGGTCATAACTACACTTCAGCATATGAAGCACCTTTGCTGATACGACTGCAGCTGTGGAGAGAGTTTTAATTAGATACAGGGAAATGTGTGATACATTTTTAAAGGACTAACTCAGATCACCTTTTGGTTGATTTGCAAAGGAAACGTTAATGAGGGTGGGGAGCAGTCTCCTCTCTGAAGGGTTCAACAACACCTGTCGCAGAGGGAGACCCCCCGCTTGTTTCAGACTCCTCTTGCCTTCCTTTCCAAAGTGATGTAGTCAGTAATCATTTAAACACTGTAAAACATCCTCTGTGGGGAGTTAGACAATGCTTGCAGACTACTGAAGCCGTAGGGGAACAGGAGAGCATGTAGGTGAGGTTGTGGTTCTGAACCTGTTCAGTGCTGCAAGGAGAATGCTCGAGTACAGGCATGTCAAAGTTTAACTTTGTCCTTTTTAACTTTGTAGTTTTTTTTTTATGATTGCAATTGTACCAAGTTCATTGCTCCGTTTTAGTCTGTAACTTAATTTTGGTGAATTCATAGCTGAATATGGTATGATTTGATTTCCTCATTCTAGAATTTTTTTTAACTTTGAACTTTATTGGCTACACATGCTCTATGCAATTCACTATATAAAACATTTATTTTGGAATGAGGAAATTAAGTGGGTAGGCATTTAGCAGTCGATTTGGCTGAAAAGCTTGTGTGGAGACAACTATATGGTTGGGGGAGGGTGAAATAAATCTATTAAAACAACTAAAACAGCTGCAAAAACATCATACAAAAGTAAGGGACCATTAAATAGCATTTGAATATGTTTACTTTTTAATGACATTCAGTTATATATATGTACAGGGGATACAATCAGAAAAGTATGTACTGTTATCTATGAGCCATAAAGGCAAAGACCAGAAAAATCTTAGTACGATCTTTCACCTGCAGCTAAGCAGTTTCATGTTAGATCTATGCTGTTACAAGACTGTGATTCTTTTTAGACACTTTGCGTTTGCTTGCGAGTGTGGCCCCATTAATCTCAGCCAGAGCTCTGTGCAGACCCATGGACTGAGTTCTTAACAAGCGTGTTGATGTCTTGCAGTTGCTGAGGAAACGGCACATCGGGAACGACATTGTGACCATCGTGTTCCAGGAGCCCGGGGCCCTACCCTTCAGCCCCAAGAATATCCGCTCGCACTTCCAGCACGTCTTTGTGGTGGTGCGGGCGCACGAGCCCTGCTCTGACAACACCTGCTACAGGTGAGGCATGTCCTGTGGGAGGCTGGCTTCCGTTTCTTTACAATGCAATGTGAATGCCATCTTTAAACAATACCGTCTTTTAATATGCATCACACAACACAACATACTGAAGTTGTTTAAAGGTAGCATGTTCAAGAGGAACCCAAACTCATTGTTATATTAAAAAATACAAACATTAAATGTTCTTGCTATTCTGTTTTGCTGTAAAAATATAATTTTATTGGATTTTGTATGACTCCTTTCCGGGTTACAAACAGCATTACAGTAGGTGTCTTTCCAACAAGGAAACAGATGGTGAAATCTAACTTGTGATGTCATGGAGTGAACTTGGTGGCGGAAAACATGACGAATATTATTGAAAACACATTGGAGAGAAGCTGTGATTTCACTGACTGTACTTCAGAAGTTAATGAAAGTGATGAGTGTAATGGGGAGGACAGTTTTCTTGATGACAGTGGGCTCGTTGTTGGTGTGTGTGGCATACAGCCATATCAATTTAAGCCATACGAAACAGACATACGAGTTGGACATCAATGAAGGTGATCGCATGCATAACACAGACTGGCAAGTTTTTGTTTTATTTATGTTCATACTACAACATGTATAAACTGCATACCAACTAATCTGAAGGTATCGTTTTTTTATTAAATGTGATTAAATGTTGTTAAAAAACAACAACAAAAAAAAAAAAACACTACTTTACATTCAATCCCGGGTGCACTGCTGTTGCACTGACTTGAGCAAGGCAGCCTACATCATGGAGTCAGGTTGCTCAATATGTAAAAAATGCCTAGCTGTATAAATTGGTACAAATCACTTTGGATAAAACCCTTCCTATTACAATGGATTACAAAATAATATTATTATTATTATTATTATTATTATTATTATTATTATTATTATTAGTTTCATAGTTATTTATGTTCGTTAAATGTCTTTCTTTTAAATACTCTTGTTATAGGCTTGGTACTTTTCAACATTTATTTCTGTTCCCTCTACCTCTCTTTTAAAACTGTCACTAGCATTGTTAATCCATGTCTGTTTCTTAATTAAATCAAGGATATCTAGTGATGTTGAAACAAATTCAGTTTTTTTTTTCTAGCTATATAAAGATAGTTGATCGCTTTACTGCCATGGTGAAAAGGACGCAGGCACTGCACTCTGCACTGAATAATCACATATTTTAAGAGAAAAACAAAACGCTTATTTCATAAAACACATTCTGTCTGGAGACCAATCTCTTTTTACACTTAGCAAATAACACAAATGCAGAAATATAAGAAAAAATGATGTAATTAATATAATAGAAACGGTAACCGTTTCTTTTATTTGGGGGTCGAAGTGAATACTTTGGTTTACTGTCTTCCTCTTCGTGGGTCAAAGAAACGGCAGCTGACGCCAGTAAATCTAACAGTGATATATAAGCAGGCATACCCACAGACAGGTCCTCACTGGTATTGAAATCAGACCCACTCAGCCCGTCATGTTTTGTTGAGAGGCACACACATTTATGATGAGAAGGTATTGATTTTGCTACCATTTGATGCCTCCTTTGGTCCAATTGTGGGATAAGCATCGACTCTCAGTCAAGGCTGGATACCACAGGACCAAGCAATCACTGTTTCGTAGTACTCCTACTCAAAATTGGCAGAGTACAAGTGCGACCATTTTGTCGGCTTCCTCCAGAAGGCGCTCGTTTTCTGGACAAATGCTGTCCAAACCCTGGCAACCTTTGCCCACTTGTGCAGTTTAAATCTGCCTTCGTTTGTGTTGCTACAGCCATCTGCAACACATCGACAGGGCATAATAATCAATTTAATTAGCTGTCTCTCACACGCTCTACACTGCGAAACCAATGGTAATAGTCAGAAGTACAAAAATCAGTTCACTCTATGACATCATCGAGCCGATTGGTCACGGAAATACCAGAGTGTGAAAAATGTACTTTTAACCTCGAAATGAGCAATTTCCTAATCCTAAATTTGAAAACTACTTATCAATTCTGTTTTTAGATGTATAGAAGGGTAGTTTGGCATAAAGTTAGGTAGAGGTGTTTGGGTTCACCTTTTGAAAGCTAAAAAAAAAAAAAAAATCAGAAATGCACAGAAAGATGTGATGCTTGCAGAAAAAAATAAGAATGTGGCAATAGACAAGTTGACCCTATGGTAGTTCCATTAAAGGGAAACTTCCATTGTAAATTTTTTTTCTGTCATTTGTAGAACAAATTCCCAAACACCCTTGTAGTGTCAATTTGAAGAGATGTATTATTGCATATAAGGGATTTGAATGTATTGGGCTCTTGAGTCCTCAGGTTGTAAACAGCTTATTGCTGTATTGGAAGAACCATGAACATGGGAACCTGTCACATTGACTAGCTTTGCTCTTTTCATTTGCCATCAACAGCAAGCTAATGGATATTCTAATTCCAAATCCGTTTTATTACACACTCGTTCAATAGTTCCTCCAGGGAGCTTCATTATCTGAGTTAGTGTACCATGTGGCATTTTAAAATGAACAAAAGCAGACGACATAGTAGCTCCAGGCATTGGGTCCCGGGTGCAGATTGTTTTTTAGATCTTTAATTCAGGCTATGAATAATTCATATATATATTTATATATATATATATATATATATATATATATATATATATTATATATATATATATATATATATATATATATATATATATATATTAATATAAAATCTAGAGTTCCGGTTATCTGTGTGGTCACATAACCTGATTGCAGCTCGACCATTGGAGTGAAACTCAGATACAAAATCACTTCCTGTGCAATACCAGAAAACGGCAGCAACTTTTATGCTTGTAGGATTGTCTTTGAAATAACTACCTTTTCCAGTTTGGCTGTGTAAACTACAAGCAAAGAACCAAAACATCTGGAATACTAAAGCAGAGTCAAACACCTAGCTTTCTGCATATTGTACATAAATTATCTACTGAGTGATTTTGTTTATCGGAATAATCAAATCAGTAAATGTTTTACAATCATTACATGCGGCTCAAATGGTTTAATACCATGCAGTGTATTTTAATATCCCGTGCTGCTTTCAGAGGGACGACATGTAACTGGTTGGTTAGTTCACCTTTCTGTAGATCTAATACTGAATTTGTATAAGTTCTGGGGCTTTAGCACAAAGTGCCTGTCTGTCTTCCTTCTCTCCTGAAGCTAACAAGATTTCCAGCCATATTGGTGCACATTTAAGTGTGCAGAGGCAAGAGAATTTCCGCACTGAGAAACGCCATTAAGTGGCACTCTGTTTGTTAAAGGGGTATATAACCAAAGCTTTTAAATGTTCTTATGTTCTTGAATCTCAATGCTATAAACACTCCACATGAGTGTTTTATACAAGCGTCTCCCCTAGAAAAAGTACTGCTCTGTGGATTGAGTCTTGCTTACAGCAATTGTTTAACTTTTGTTTTTCAAGGAACTTGAAGTTAGTAGCAATGAACTGCAGTCTGTGAATCTGTTCTATTGTGCAGTACTGTGTACGGTATAGAGAAATTGGCAGCTATTTCAAGTTTAGATTAAGTGTCATTGTGAAAATTGCTACAATTATTGGCATGCAGATAAGACGGTTTGTATTTTAATATTCAAGCACTTGTGTAAGTTATTTAGTGATTGTCATGGCTTTATTTTTTAATTAACTATCGATCAGTTAATCACCACCATGCCCACTTTTAGAGCCTCATGTAAATATATTATTGGCACATGCATGTTTGCAGCTGTATTTGAAGAGTCTGCACTTGACATTTTTGCTTCTTGCTTTTAAATGACTATTCTTAGTGAATCAATTATTGATGATAACTATCTATCCAGTGTTTGATTAGGGAACTGGCTACTGATTGACCTCCAAAGTTATTATTGAAGTGAGAATTTGTTTATGAAAAATTATCAGCGCACATGAAATGTAAATGTTCCAGCACAGCAGGAAGGGTGTTTTGATCTGGTTTGTCTGGGAGTGGACATGGCTTTCTGGATGGCTTCAGTCTGACTCTGACTGCTCAAGAGTTAAACCCCTTGTCCCAGTCGCGCTCCAACACAAACATGAGCCTCTGGCAGAGACAGTAATGTGCCCCAGAGCTGCTGTGGGAACCCTTTCAAAACAAACCGGACTCATTCCTTCACACAGCAGCCACCGAGTTCCACAGATTCCAGACGATACAGGAAGTTTTCCATGTTTGTTCCAGATGATTTAATGAAAATAAAAATTAGAACCGTGTGTGTTTTTTTTTGTTTTTTTTTATATATTCAGACTGTTTTTAAAAAAAATGTAAATTCAGTGTAATTGAGTGTTATATACAATTATTTGTGTTTATAAATTCAGTTGGTCACTTTGCAGTGCTGCTAAGAAAAGAAAAAAGGTTGTCAAGTATCTTCAATGTGTGGCTACATTGGGACACTGGGCTGGTCTGAAGCAAGCACAATAGGAAGGGGCTATATGATGGGAATGTTGCCTGTAAATGTGCACACTTAAGTACAAATTCACAAAAGAAAATGGGATATGCAGGTAAGGTACTATAATATGATCAAACAGTTATTTGTATATTTAGTATTGTAATCAAGTGTCTTGGTATTTTATACAGGGGTCCCAGAGTGTGGTTTAAATCCCACTCACACCAAGCTGATCTAGTAGTAACAAAAAAAAACAAAAACAAAAGCCACAAAGCAAGAACCTAAATTGCCTGTATTCCTAACCTGCGCCCCTGTGTGTTTCAGCATCGCTGTAGCCCGTTCCAAAGATGTCCCCTCCTTCGGTCCCCCAATCCCCAAGGGGGTGACGTTCCCCAAGTCCACAGTGTTCCGGGACTTCCTGCTGGCCAAGGTCATCAACGCGGAGAACGCGGCGCACAAGTCGGACAAGTTCCGCGCCATGGCCACACGTACGAGACAGGAGTACCTGCGGGACCTGGCTGAGCGCCACGTCACTAACACCCCAATCGACCCTTCTGGCAAGTTCCCCTTCATCTCCCTGGCCTCCAAGCGCAAAGAGAAGAGCCGGCCCTACAGCGGCGCAGAGCTGCGCAGCCTGGGCGGCATCACCTGGCACGTGCTGGCCGAGGACTACAGCAGCGGAGGGGCAGAGGTGGAGGGGCTGCTCGTCATCTCCAACGAGTACCTGGTGATCATCGACCGTGAGGCCAAGAGCACCGTGTTCAACTGCTTGGTGCGCGACGTCATCGGCTGGACCCACAGCAGCCCCACCACGCTCAAGTTGTTTTATGAGCGCGGGGAGTGCCTGTCCTTTCACACCGTCGCAAACAACTACGAAGACTTCCGTGAGGTCGTCAAGCGCCTGGAAGTGAGTGGGACGCAGGGGGCTGGTCTGGCGCACACGTGGTAGAAAGGAGGGAATTTTGCCTAAAAGTGACTGCTAAACATTAAATATTTAGCATGAACGTAGTTGTTGTTGTTGTTATTATTATATAATTCTATGAAGGTCCACTTGTGCTGTAAATATTTAAGCAAAAATTCTATTACTGTCCTTTATGGAAACAAAAAAATGTTTTAATAGTATAAAACTTTCAAGAAACTACTCCAAACCATTAGCTTTCTTACAAGCATTGTACTTGTATCGGCACTAGATTTGTACTTTCATAGAAAGATTGCACAGTTTTAGCTACTTATATTGACAGCAAATCATATACTGGTTCATTTTGCATTGCTGTTGTGGGGGATATATGGAGTGAAATGCAATACGATTTGTGGACTATCACTGCGGGTCACAGAAAGGGATGTAGCTAAAATAAGTACATTTATTTAAGTTAGGTAATTTCAGGAATTTGTACCCACGTTTAACTGTGTGACAATGACCAGGAAAGTGTAATTTCAATATTTTTCAGCAGACTTCACCAGTCTACACATTTAGCAAGAACCCTTAGTCCTGGCAGCTCTTGTGGGCTGTGTCTCCTGCTGAGTTCCTAATCTGCCCGTGTTGTGGTTTCAGTTTCTGACGAAGGGGTGCAATACGAACGAGATGACGCTGCGGCGAAATGGCCTGGGCCAGCTGGGCTTCCACGTGAACTACGAGGGCATCGTGGCCGAGGTGGAGCCCTACGGGTACGCGTGGCAGGCGGGGCTGCGGCAGGGCAGCCGGCTAGTGGAGATCTGCAAGGTGGCCGTGGCCACGCTCTCCCACGAGCAGATGATCGACCTGCTGAGGACCTCGGTGACCGTCAAGGTGGTCATCATCCCCCCGCACGAAGACTCAACGCCACGCAGGTAGCCAGCACAGCAGGGCATCACAGGGCTGGATATGCATGCTTCCTTCAGAACTAGAGTGTTCAGGGTTTACTATTTAAATGTTATCCAAGGCAATACGTTGAACAGTTTGTTGTAGATGCTGGCTTTAGTGTTTATACAGCAGAAACTATACAGCGTCAGGTTATTTATTTCAGTATTTGTTCATAGTCTATTCCATATACTCAGTAGCAGTCTTACTCATTAATATAAGTCAGTTGTTGTAAATTCTAACAGAGTGCTTGTTGTTGTGGGTTATCTCCGTGGTTAACCAACATTCCGTATGCTAAAGTTTAAACGTTTGGGAAATAATAGTTGCAGTATTCCTATTTGGCTTCTCACAAGCAGGTTTCAAAGGGGGAGGAAGCTTTTGTGCCTATGGCTGAAACCACCTTTGTAGAATGTATGTAGACTTGCTGAACAAGGTCTGCTTTATGATAGCTTTCTTTGGTGAATGTTTGTTTCATACTTCCTTGTAGCTTCAACTGCTGTTTTAATGACATGCACATTTTACCTTAACTTTCTGTACAATTTCCACCTACACTATAGTACAGAAAAAGTGGAGCTGGTGTCTTTAAAATGGAAATCAATGACAGTTAGCATTTCACGTCACCTGGGCTCTGTTCAATTAAACTCTTGTAAAAGTGTTGATTGTGGAACAAGTTCACTTTAGTTTTTTCTCCCATAACTTGATTGAGACGGTGTTTCATTGATAATGTGTAAAAAAAAAAAAATAAAATAAATAAAAAATATATATATTTTTTTTTAATTCAAACTGAATGCAAACAGCGAGTCAGTCGTAATTTAAGAAGGTATTATTTGGAAAAAAAAAAAACAGGTTATAACATTTTTGCAACAAATCATTACGATTTTTTAATCCGGAAAAAGCAATTTAACTGAATTTGCTACAGGAGAAAAAACTATCAGTGCCTTTCTAAGAGAAACCGAAAATGAAGAGTCCTACATGTCACCAATGAATGAATTGAAAGCCAGTTACTGATTGCGATTTGGGGAATAAAGCTCAGTGTTGGAGCAGCAAGTGTGGAGATGTGAAGAAACACAATTTTAAATGACACTTGAAGCAATGTTCTCTTTTGAAGTCCTGATAGACTCAAACATTACTAAAGGCACATTCCTAAAATACAGCTCTCTGTGAATAAAGTACTGTACTGTGAATAAAGTACTGTACTGTGGCTTTTTAGCCGCATTGCAGAATTCTACCCAAGAATAGCATCCATCAGAAGATAATAAAGGGATTGTTACATTTTCTTTCTTCAGGGCTAGGCAGTGTACTGTCTCTTGAAAACATCTCACATGTCACAACACAGCAAGATAAACAGACCCGTTTACAAGCTCTGATCATTGCTTCATTACAGTGCAGGAAACTGTCGACGTTACATATTTGAAACATGGTTTGGCAAATCAAAATGACTTCTTTAAAAGTCAGCACTATCTAATAATTGATAATTCGCATTGTAAGACCACTGCTTCCCACAACAGCTGTCTTTCCTTTCCATTCTCTAATTATGTGCACAAGCTATTGCACAGGGTACATACTGTTTTCTTGTTTGTTTAGGTGTTTCTGTGAAAGCCTGTGACCCTTAACTTTCGAACGCCTTGTTGGTTTGGGGCTGCTGGGGCGTAGCAGGAACAGTTACAGATTTTTTTTTTTTTTTTTTTAAAAGAGTTCCCAAAAATCCACCTACTGACCTATTGATTTACAAGTGCACATTTTTGTGATTTTAGCTTTTCTAGTTATAATATGAAGTTGTGCTTTCTAGATTAAAACAGCTGGAAGGCATAATTTACCACTTCTAGAGTAGTGGAGCACCTTTACTGGATGCGCCACTCGGGAGCCTGGTGGAGACTGGTTTTAGTAGTAATCTGTTTTTTCTCATATTTTTCACTTTAATCATTAATACTGTTTTATTAGATTAGAGGGTATATACATACACTAAGGCAAGTCTCATGTATCAGTATAATTTTTTTAAATAAAAGCCCTCTCCCAATCTTCCTGCCTCCTCTCGATATAGGGGCTGCTCGGAGATGTATCGGATGCCCATGGCCGAGTACAAGACCAACAATGAAGGGGCGCCTTACGAGTACAAGCTTCCCTTCCGCAACCACAGCAAGTGGCAGCGCACAGCCTCCAGCCCCCAGCAGTCTCCCCCACAGGGCCACACCGGCAGCACCCCCAGCAGGGCTGTGTCTGTGGGTGGCAGCATGGGGAAAGCACAGGGCCAAGAGAGGGGGGAGCGGGGCTCCATCATCCCCCGCAGTGTGTCCAGCGACGGCCGCCCACTGGACCCCAAGAGGTATGCCCCGTTCCCAATTGCTGTCGGTAGCTCATCCATCACACTCTTATGTGTCAATACATGGTGTGTACACAGTAGGACTAAGAGCTCTAACCCACAGTGTTGAGTGGAGTACAGCGCTTTCTCACACTGAGATTTGGCTGTTTCTCGTTAAGCACAGAGCTGGTCATTGCCACTTCTTCATTGCTCCCTCTTTGCTACTACGCTTGCATGCTTTGACTGCTTTGACTCCCAGCTGTTGCTTTGTGGTTGCCTGAACGGGTCTTTGCTATCCGTTAAAAATAACCCCTGCTGTGAAATGCCTCAGATCCCATGCCCTGTTCTTCATCTCTCGTCCCCTGTCCCCTCAGGTTCTCCCCTGGCTCTAACAGTAACTACGCCCTGGTATCCCAGCATGGCAGGAACTCTCCCAGCAGCCTTTCCTTCTCCAGCGATACTGGCTCTGGGGGTGGCTCCCACTGGAGACAGAAATCCGTACCTGAGGGGTGAGCTCTACGAAAGGTTACATATACTTGGTGGTATGGGTCAGAAAGAGACAGGGAGAGTGTTGAAAGCAGGTAGAGATGCCATATGATGTTGTTCCACTCTGAGCCGTGGGGAGGCGTGATGTTTCCCATCATTCAGAGGTTTCAAGCCATACAGCAGTCAATGGATTTTGCTTTAACTACAGCGTCTATTCTTGGCAGGATGTTGAGAGCATCTCTCTTAAAACTGCAGCAGCATTACTCTTGTTGGAATAATAAAGGCGTGCAAAGCTTGTTTGCTGTCAGCGTGCAGTCTGTGCAAGACGAGCCTATAAATAATGACATAGCTTATTGCAGTTCAAGTAGTTACGTTTTATAACTGGTATGAACTCATTGACCTGTATTTTTTCTTTTTTTTTTTTTAATAATCTGGAACAAGTTTGAATGAACAGTAACATCTGTCTAATCGGGCATCTGATGCTGTACCTAATAAATCACACACTATTTGAACAAAATTTGTAAAAAATCTCTATTGCCGTACATACAATGCAGTAGATGCACTGTCCAGGTATACCCTGTAATTATGTAGACTGACCATACCCGGAGGTTATATTTCTGCAACATGCTTGATTTATAAACTAAAAAAAGAAAGATCACATGACTTGGCGGCAGATTGGAGAGTCAGATCTCCATTGATTTTAGGCAGATAAGACTTCCAATTCATGCTGGATTCCAGAATAGAAAGGTCCCAGATTGTAGATGGGCTGGATTAGGGATTTGGTCAGGACCCAAAAATTATACTGAAATATGGTTAGTAGATGGGCTCTAATTAGACAGATTTAACTTTATTTCTGCAATCCAATTGAAAAGGGGGGGGGGGGGGGGGGGGGGGAGGAGGTCTGTCATGAAGGCACTTGGGTGTAACCACGGTGATCTCTGTTCAACCACCGGTACCACGTCTTTGTTTATTTTATTTAAACTCCACAGTAGTTTTCTTGCAACTTGGGCTGAAAATGCCACACAAACTGTGAAGGCTTGCGGTACAGTTGCCTCACTGTTTCTCAGAAAATATGTCAGCAGCATACCAGCAAGGCCACCATGTTCATACAAATGTAAATACTTCAGGATCATGGGAAATAGATCCCTGTGTTACCCAGGTTCTGTAGATCAAACATACCCACAGATGGAGGTACAGATGCCTTCATACATCCCTAGTTTCTGATTCAGTAAGTTAGACTAAAGGATCTCCTTACCAACTTTTGGTTGTGCCTAATGTTGTGTATCTTGCTAAGCAGTTATAATGTGCAGTTTGAATGTGCTTTTAAATTATTGATTGTAACTGGAGTGTGCTGTACACATTAGCTATTCTTGTGTTGTTTTTAACTTTGCACAGCTCTCTGCAATGCCATGGCATGAAAGGTGATATCTAAAAATGAATTTGTATTGACACTAATGTTTGATTTTGAACTACAGATGAATCTATATAGAAAATAGCAGTGATTCTAGTTCAAAATCAAATATGCCAAAATAAGCACATTCCGATGCAGTATTTCTTACTGATGTGTCTTTCCCATTCGCTCAGTGCAGAGTATTACAAGCGGGCGAAGGTTAATCTGTATTGTGCACCCTGTCTCTGTCATGGTAGAAGAGTGTCTTCTTTGAGCATTGTCTGTACTGGTTGCTACTCTAAAGACGACCTGATTGTGAACAAGAAACAAGACCACCTGGTTTTGGGTGGCAGTGATGGAGCTCTGTCCCTTTTGCTTCCCTGGCAGGTTCGAAGTGAGGCATTCCCCCCTGTCTGTGGACCGGCAGAGCATCGGGGAGACGGGCAGCAGCGGCAAGTCCACGCCCAGCTGGCAGCACAACCAGGAGGCTGACATGGGCAGCGCAGGCTCGGAGAGGTCAGCACATGGTAAGAGCGAGGTGTCGGCCGCTGTGACTCCCAAGTATTCAAATCTAAAATTTGCAGTCCTCTGTTCACTTTTGCTTTTCAGTTGAAATTACATGGCCATTGTATTCTTCATCATTTATATTCTGCCATTCTCTCAATGCTTTTTGATTTTATTAATTTGTATCTATTATGGGCAACATGGCTGCAGAAAAAAAAGTGTTCAACCACTTGAAATGTTAGCTTTTAATTATGCTGTTATTCATTTATTCAGTTAGTATTTAGTATAAATTCCTTAAATTCAGGAATTTACATTAGGGAGTTCAAAACAGTATATGTGAAATAATTAAATGCCCAATATGAACTGAGAATAAAAACAATGTTACAAAATTAGAGACTTAAGGCTGCTGGTTGAATATATTTTTGAGTCACTAAACACAATGGATTCTGTGTGTCTGTGCGTATGTGTCAGTTTAACAGTTAACAGGATAAAAGGATGGCTCTTCCAAGCTTGTGTTTTGTTTGTGTAATACCAGAGTGAAGCTAGTTATCAAAGCCATCTGCTGCAAGCTGGAACCCTGCTATTATCCTGTTCAGATGGGGCAGGGGGGGGTCTCTTACATAAGGAAGTGTCTCAGACCCATGCTGCCTCTGTTGTTGAGGCTTTGGTCCCCGCTGGGCTTTCACTTGCAGTGTCAATGTCGTGTGCCACGACTGCATTCCAGCCACACCCCAATGTATTCAAGGGGGCTTCCCATCTCGCAACTTCCTTAGCAACCCATCATCGCCCATTCGGGGTGACCTCCCAGTAGCACCTGTTGGAGGAGTGGTGACGATGGCCCCCTCATGCGGTCGCTAGTTGCAAGTGCTTCTTTGGAGTTGCTGAAATCATTTTCACTGATGTTAAATGCTGATGGTCTAGAGTGCAGTTCACAGCCAAATCTTTCTTTCTTTTCCTGTGTTATGAAACATGTAATTTCCGTTCCCTCTCTGTCCTTCCTGTATTTCAGATTCAACGGCTTGCTAACTTTTGGAATGTATTAAATTTCTTAACTTTTTGTCTTGGTTTTCAATAGCTAAGTGATATGTTTTTATGAATTTGTTTAGTTTGTCTCCCCTGTCTCTATCTGATTTATTATAATTGCTCAGTACCCTTTGCTGTCCTGATTTCTATGGTTTCTTAGCCTTGACTTCTTTCTTTCTTTTTTCTCCTTACTGTCTCACAGTCTCCTTCATTCAGGCTATTCATCTGCTTTGGTTCAGATACTTCCCACATCTGTCCAACGTGATGCGGGTTTGATTTATGCATTGGATTCCTAAACTTGTACAGTTTGTAGTTCTAATTTTTATAAAGTACACCTCAGAGTTACTAACCCCACACTTACAAACCGACCAGTCATACACAACACTTGAAACCAGATACAAGGCTCCTGGCTGCTGTAAAAGATCTCTGCATTTTAAGCTAAACACCGCTCTCCTGACTTATCTGCTTTCACATTATTATTCCTCATGGAAAGGTGTAGACATTTTATGAAGATAGTGCATATACATTAAATCATTACAAATAATGCAAGTTTCAGTTGCAGACTTACAAACTTCATAGACAGATCAGCCAGTGTCATTTTCCTGCCAAGATTACATGTGTTTGTGGCTGGCAAATAGAACTGAGGAGCAGCTTTGAGTCCAAAGCATCTTGTGTGAAAAATTCAAATAAAAAATAAGTCATTGAATAATTCAGTAATACTCAGAATGATTGCAAGCATCATAAACATATTTACATTGAAGTGACTTGTTCTTTAAAAGGTGAAGCATGCCATACATTTTAATAAGTAGTTGTTCTTTAATAAGCGTTTTACTGTAGCTATGACAGAGCTAATAAGCCGCAACTGGTATTTTGGTTCACAAGCAGATTTCAATGTTAGGGTGTTTTGGGGCATGGAGTTGTCATTAAAGCTGAAACCACCAGAATGTAAACAAACTGGAATGTCAACAACACACATGCACTGAAAATGTGGGAAACCAGTAATGATCTTTTGGTGTAAATTTTTACCATGATGGAGGGAGACTGTAACTAGCCCTGCCCAGACCCTGCCAGAGTCAGGTCCAGCCTCCCTGAGACACCAAACCCCCAGTATGTGGGCTGCTGGAGACACACATCTGTTTGGAGAGTCAGCTGGAGCATTGTCAGCAGCAGCACAGAAGAGCCTCTTGAATTATGGGCAGGCTTGCAGCCAGCAGACCTGAGCATTTCCATTTCCCCTCTAAATCATGACCCTGTCGTGCGCTTGCCAGTAAAACTAGTAAATTCTCCAAGCTATGAGGCTTGGCACACTAAAGAGAAGGAGGCAGAGGATTAGGCGGGGAAGAGAACCAGAGCGTGCACAGAATCCTCAATCCAGCCTTAGCCTCCTAGCACAGGGTGGACTGGGGTATTCTTGAGCAGGGGCAGGATTCTTGCACAGTCTGTGCTATTTTTTTGCAGGACCTTGGTTTTGTTAACTGTAACCCATTTGCTTTTGTTATTGAAGCATCTTTGTGTCTGTGTGGGCTCGTTTTTATACTGCTTGCAGGGTCAAACAATCCCCATAAGGTAGGAAAACCTGACAAAATCTACCTTATGAGGCCAATTCCCTGTAATCTTTAAATATGTATTTTGAACATAAAAGAAAAACGTTCAGTGCAGAAGTATTTACTTTGGGTCCATCCGTATTGTGTTGATCCCCATGCTCCTCTGGTGGCCTGTGGTGGCCAGAGTAGTCCCTTCCACTCCTGGTCTTTTTTCCAACCCTGTTCTAAATTGTATAATTGAACCAATTAAACCTCCATTTACATCTTGAAGTAGTTTTATTATCTCATTTTATCTGTTAAACCTGGAGTGGAATGGCCACCTAGGACCGTGATTGGACATCCCTACTCTCTACTATAGGAGTCTATGCTTAGTCTTCGTGAACACTATAAATATGTCTGTGTTGTCTCTGTGTCTGTCCTGTGTGTGTGAAAATGCTTTTGTCCTTGTATCGCTGAGCTCCTGTTTGTTTCAGAGGCCTCCAGTCACCCCCCACCCTCCTCCAAGGTGCTGCCCCCCTACAGAGAGAGCACGAGTGGACCGCGCATCCAGAGACAGGAGCAGGTCATCCACCTCTCTCCAAACAAGCACGGACAGGTGAGCCAGCCAGCCTGACCCAGACACTGCAGCACAAAGCTCTGTTCTTTCACCTGCTTACTCGTCATGTGTATATTTCCTGAGTATTCTGACTATTCATAGGCACAGACCATAGAGAGTACAAGGATGACCATGGGTAACAATGAATAACCCTGCTTGACCATAGAGCTGATAATGTCAGTGTTACAGATCTTTACTGTGAAATGTTTCCACTATAACATGAACACCATTTTTGAGTTGGAGGGGTTCCCTGATATATTTTCTCTCATAGTTGTGGGACACTGCAGACTTATTTCGTAATTCATTAACACAAACTTTTATTGATTTTAAAAAAATACACTATCTGAATCTGAGCTTACTTATTGTGCAGTGTGCTGGACGCCATGTATCGTAGGCCAATCTAAATACAGTTCAAACCCCAGAAGGATGGTGCATTAGTTAGACCACCTGTCCTGATCATTTCAATCCCAGGTGGAGCTCACAGGGTGTCCTAACTAATGCATCTTCGAGATCAAGGGCTTTTATAAAAATATGGCCCAAAGAAGGATTTTCTTCACCTTTCTAATGTATGTTTTCTTTTTTAGCAACTACTGAGAACAAGATAATAATGTTGAATTTCACTTGATACAATATCCCAGGTTCCATTTATTGTGAGTCTGGTGTATTGCCCATTATAAATCAACAAATCACCCTTAAATTGACTGTAGTTAAAATAATTCACAGCTTCTACAGGTCTCAAATGTCCAGTTTTGAAAGAAACACATTATAGTAAACATAGTTATAGTATTTGTATTTAAAAATACGATGCATGGTACTACACTTGGTTGGGTTTCTTTCCTGTCGTTAACCAACCAGAAGAAATTGCTGAGGTGAAGTGACCCAGGAAGTCCAAGTGAAAACAGACCCAGAGAATAAGGAATAGAAACAGAGAGCTTCATTTGACCTAAAGGAATGTATTAAAAAGGAATTGCATGTGTACCATATGTTGTTTTTTGCTATTTACTGTTTAGCTAGTAAGTTAATACATCGTGTTTTGGGTGTCTCTTATTATAACAGAAACCATTTTGCACAGTTTGAGCAGACAATCTCGCCCGAGCTACACGACATCTACACACAAAGTATTATCGTGCGTCTTGTTCTCATTTCTATGCAGGCAGAGGCTCCCTACTCCAGCCACTCCAGCAGCAATACCATGTCCAGCAACGCCTCAAGCGCGCACAGCAATGACAAGTGGTATGAGATCGGGGGCGGGGCTGGGGAGAGGACAGACTCTCAGCTCAATGGCTTTGGGGGATTCCTGCAGGGGGCATCGGCAGACAGCGGCATCGACACCACCTCGTACAGTGCCGCCTCCCTCCCAGGGGGCAAAGACAAGGTCCCCTCACCATGGCAGAGCTGCGCGGAGGGGGGCAGGGATCGCCATCCCCCTACCGCAGAGTTCCCCGGTCCTCCGGGCCCTTCTGAGAGCCACGCCAAGAGCCCCAGCACCTACCCCCCCCTAGCACAGGACAGGAGCACCCACAGCCTGAGCGACACGGCCTCCCACTCCAGGTATAGGAAAGTGATTGTCTTTAAAACAGCCCCGAACATTGTCTGATTTTAGGCACTTGCTGTTCCTGCCTCTCAAACCTTTAACCTCCAGATATCCATGCTAGGTCCCGGCAGGCAAGGAGCAGAGCAGGGTGGCTCGCGGAGAGCTCATGGAAACCTTTACTGTTCTTTGCAATCAAGTTATATTCCAGAAGTTCTTGGAAATGCTGGCAAATACAAGAGTTAACTGTTGGCAGGTGTCCTAAAATAAAGCTCCATCTCTAGCCATATTGAAACATGAGCTCTCTGTACTTTTTGTGTGTGTGTGCAACCTGCTGTATATTTTGAGAATGGGCTGTATTTTCAAACAATGAATATATTCATCACTACTGGTGCTTTTTTTTTTTTTTGAATGTCAAAATAATGTCCTTTATCCAAGGATGAAGCTGCATTGTTCTATACCTCATCTTCAGCAGTGAATGCTTTTTCGCGTTGTTTTCACAGCAGAGTCGCAATAAGTCAGTGACTATATAATATGTGTAATGCATATATGCTGTTAGTTTGTAAAGACACTGGATTGCCCAGACTGCCTGTGAGCTAGGATATGACGTGGTCTGTAACCACGCCATCCATTATTAAGCATTTCATATATCAAAGGCTTATATATATGCTTCTGAAATGTAATTTTCTGTTTGTTTGGCAAGTTATATAACTGACCCAAATCGCTTTTTGAGTTTTTTTAATTTTGTTCTGTGTTCTCTGATTCCTTTACTCCCCCATATTTGTTTTCTTTTTTTCGTTTTCCCAGTAGGGAATTATAATACAGGAAACCTAGTAGGATCAACCTGAAAGAATGCTAAAGATCACTGCCTCCTAAAAGAAATGCATTAGTCTGACTCTAGATCACAATGCTCCAAGATTTGCTGATGGTTTATAAAATTTTGGTATTTAAAAAAAAAAAAAAGATGCCTGGTCTGTTACAAGAGCCTATTTTATCACCACAGTTTATTGTTGAGAAGGCACTGGAGAAACTGATTCCTACTTCAAGCAGACCCTCCTGCAGGAACGTCCTGAACCTAACCCCCCCCAATAGGCTAGGTAGATTTCCAGAGGGTGATTGAGAGTGGGCTACATTAATGCAGATCTGTCATTATGAAACTGCAAGTGAGTCACTGCTCTGAATTCATGGTGTATCCGATCTGAATGCTAATGTGCTGCTTATCAGACTGCTGAAATGGCCGTCAGAGACAGATTTCATTTTTTAACATACTTTTGATCACGTAGTCTTTTTAAGGTCAACTTCTGATGAATGAGAAAGCAACACACGTTTTATTTTAACTTATTGTAACCTGTTACCATCACATTACTAGAGCCACTTTTGTTTCCTACCTCCTCCTAAATATGTGAAATACTGTTAAATGAGTTTAGTCAGAGATCTGTATCTCTACGTCAGTCTGCATGTATAATTGTACCATGTTACGTTTCTTATCTGTGCTATACCTTATAATGCCTATTATTATTTTTGGGGTTTTTCAAAGTCTTGACATGGCAACTTCTAGTACCCGAGAATGTTCTCTAAATATTGTGATATTGCATCAAACAGGAGATACTGCATGACTCACTGTGCCCAGTTTCCCTGTATCTTGATATCAGATTATGATGAAACTTGTGTGGGTATTGCGTGGAGATTGACATGGAAGCTAATAATCAACCTGTAAATCATTCACTGTTGTCATTTTGTGGATTTGCTGCATTCAAACTATGCAAGCACTGTGGTCTCCTGTCCAGTTCCATTGCTCTCTGATTTCAAAGTTACCACCAGATTGCCGAAACTCTGTATCAACATTCCATGCAGATTTACTTTTTAAAATGATCAAATTGATTCTGAACCCTGTGGGATACAAGAAGTTGTCCTGCAAAGACTTTGGAAAAGCATACATGCATTATAAAGTATAGCATAGAGAATAAACATCCCATTGCACTGTTAATTGCTGCTGTACTTTCACCTGGTATATCGGTGAGCCCTCATGGTGTAATTGCCCCTCTCATTTCTCTGTCTCAGCACCCTCAGCTCTCTGCATTCAGGCAGCCCAGTGGTGTTTGGCTCCAGCCGGGGCTCTACACGGGAGGAGACTCACCCAGCCACCTCCCCCTCCTCCCAGACCTCCCTCTCCCCCGGCCCCAAGACCTTCTACCCACGTCAGGGTGCCACCAGCAAGTACCTGATCGGCTGGAGGAAGCCTGGGGGCACCATCAACTCTGTGGATTTTGGGGACACCAGAAAGTAAGACCATGCAGCATAGGGGGGTTAACGCAGTCAGTACAGGTGAACAAAAGGTATTAGTCAGAGTGAGTTAGAGAGCATTTTCATTTGGTTGTTAAATCAGCCACATGATATGCTGCACATACTTCCACTGGAGCAGCACTGTATTACATCATTGTAAATGGCATGAACCCTGCACATGGCTGACAGGACACTTTCAGACCTGTCTCAGTATTTACTGAGGATAGTCGATAGAACAGCTTTTCCAGTTGTGGTGGCACTTTCCTTAGCATAAGGTTTTGTGTTTATCACAGTTTGGGTTTATATAGTGGCACCTGTGAGTCAATCCTACACTTCTGCATGTTCACAGGGTGGATGTAGGCCATGCTGATCTAATTTTTCATGTTGCTGATAGCGCTTATTTTGTGTTACAGCCAGGGATGAATGCCACCGACATAATTATTACCTTTTGACATTAGGTGTAGAAGCTTGAGAGGCACAATTACATATAGGCATATATAGTAATTTAACCTAGACATCCATCTTTCTGCGACGTACTGTATTGCATTTTGATAAAATCCTTTCCTCCAAAAACGAATCCTTGTGCTTTTGGAACCAATACTAGTCCAACAGCAACCCCTAGTGGACTGCAGTTGTTTGTGCATCTTAGTTCCAAAGCAGAGTCTGTTGGTAGAAAGAGATGTTAGTGTCTGCAATCAAGAACAGATTCAATGTAAATGAATACCCAGCACCTTGAATTAGTTCTATCAACACCTCAGACCTGTATACAAGTATATGAATGATCACTCTTACTGAAAACTGCAGAACACTGTTCTAGTGTAGAGAACATGACTCAACTCTAAACAGCATAGGATTAAACCAATTTTGTGTATCTAATGTATGTGCCTTTTTCAGTTGAACTCTATTTAATTAGTACTTATAATTGTAATTTAAACTATCATAAACATTTTTAATCAGACATTTAGTACTTATAGTCATCTTAATATTTTACACTTTTTTCAAACTTTTCATAGATTTCTCATCCTTATTTAGTTACAGTGGTTCACAGTGCACCAAGATGTTTTGAAAAGCAAAAAAATAATGAATGCAAGATCCTCATAAAACAGGTCATATTCGGTCATATGTGTAGTAAAATACTATGCCATTTTACGATTTAGATTGTTCACAGTTTCAATTTTTACAGCCTTAGTTAATAATTCCACTGAAACAAAATCAAATGAAATTCTAATAAACAATATAGTATTCCCTAAATTAAATTAAACATGTTTCTGTGTCAGTTTCTGTGTGTGTGTGTGCTGTACAGAAGTGCAGTGTTTAACTGCCCCCTTACCCCTCTCTTTGCCCTGCAGGCGTCACCAGAGCGATGGTCCGGACGTGGGCCAGGCTCAGCTGCGCCCCTCTGTTCGAGACCTGCGCTCCCCCCAGCGCCTCTGCAAATCCACTGTAGAGGAGGACCTGAAGAAACTCATCAACCTCGACAGCCCTCCACCCAGCCTAAAGGACCAGCACAAGGTGGGACTCACTACCTGCATTCATTAGCATGCCACTGCTGCTAATTGTCAACATTTCCAATGGCTGCTAACTGCTGCACTGTATAGTACAGAGTCCAACAGTTGTAATATTTGTTCTTTTTGGATGTAAAAACACAGCCACAACACTCATGAAGCCAAAATGTTTGTTTACTTTTTGAAGTGCACAGCTCTGTTAATGAAAATGCAGAAATTTGCATTTTGTACTTGTTTACTTACCAAAAATCTCTCCTTCCCCTCCTTCTCTTTTTGTCTCCTGTCCCGTCCTGCAGCCCTCTTTCCCCAGCTCTGCGCCCTGCCGGCGCTCGCTCCACAGGACCCTGTCTGATGAGAGTATCTACAGCGGGCAGAGGGAGCCCACCTTCTCCTCCCTCCTGGACCAGGCCCTGCCCAGCGAGGTCCTGTTCAGCAGCGCACGTCCCCTTGCCCCCAGCACGCTGCCCTCCCGACGGCCCTCCCACATCCTGGGGGTTAAGAGCCTGCACGGTAAGGGGGAGGCCTGCAGGGGTAGCTTCATCCTGGGCCAGTCCCATTCCAGTAGGTGTTTGTTCAAGCCCTGCTCTAAATTGTTTGTTTAAACCAATTAAACCTCCATCTAGACCTTGAAGTAGTTCATTATGTCATTTTACCTGTTATACCTGGGTGGACTGGCCCTCCACAACCGTGATTGGACACCCCTGCGCTTGGGGTTTTCAATTAGTGGCTTAAAGTTAGTGGCACCATAATCTTGATTATCTTAAATCACATTTTAACTCCCATTAATTGTGAATTTCCTCCTAGTTCTGTCTTTCTGTGTTCTTCACTTGTTGGCTTTTTAAAATAAAACCTCACCACCATGTTCTGCTCTGAAAAAAGCTTTTTTCTCCACTCTTTTTTCAGCTGTATATACCGTGATCACCACAGAGAGATGCAATGCAAATTAAATACATTGGCGCTGATTAAAAAAAAAAAAATTCTTGATTTATCAGCTGAAAATCATGTTTTAGCTCATTAATTTCTCCCTGGTTAGTAGTTCTCCATCTCCCACAAGTTGGCTTTCTTTTTCCTCTCTCTGCTTCCTTCTGTATTAAGAAGTGTTGTTACCCAGCTTGTTAAGAGTGCACTCTGTTTACTCATGCCCACCTGAAATTTCTCTTCTTCAGTTGACACTAATTAGTTTAATTAGCGCAGTGTGTCGTTTAACACACTGTTTGGTTTGGCAGGTGTCTGATTTATTTCCTGCATTTTTAAGTTTACAGAAGCTTTCAGTAGCCTGAGGCGTTTGTACTTTGCACAATGATGTCATTTTTATTTGACCAAAAAAATTAAACTTTCCTAACACTATCTAACTCTTTGAACGTATTGTTAAAAGAGCAAAGAGCTCTATATTGGGTATATATCTTTTCCCCTTTTGTTATCTCGGTGTATCTAAAGGACCCTGCCTGTCCTTGATGGTTATAGTTTTGGATATGGATGATTCTAGTCTACTCTTCTCAATACCAGTGGCTCTAATTTCTGCTTTTCAGCCATGGCAGGGGTTTCATGTGAATTGAGAAACATTTTAATAAAGTAGCAGTGATCAAGTCATAAAAGTTATCTACAGCTATTGTTTGCTGCTAGTTTTATAATATTATAATACTGATAAATAATGACACACTTTTTTGTGCCATTATTTATCTGTATTCTAAAACATTTTCGTAATATATTATCAAAAAATGTTGACCTTTGCAACTGTTTGGGCCTGTGTTACAGAGCAGCAGTTTTTTGTTCAATATGTACGGCTCTTTGAGGTGTCTTGACACAAAAAACTACATCATATTATAAAACTTAGTTACACTTCCCTTTCTAGGTACTTTTTGTAGTTGCATATATAAAGTTAGACTTCTGGACAGGATTCAGTGAAATGTTATTGTCCATTTAAAATAAATCCCCTGAATTCACACTGCATTATAAAAAGTAAAAAGAAATCTATGGAAAACCCAACTCTGCCCTCTAGTGGTGCTATTGCAGCTTGTATTGTGGAGCAGCCTATCGCATGTTCTGCATGAAGTCTGATTTATTTTGTGCTTGCTTAACCCTAGGGGATCTGTCTGCCTCAGACACATCTCTATCGGAGCTCTACCGGGCCCAGCAGGACCCCGGGCTCATGCCTCTGCCCAACACAGACATGGACTCAGGCCTGGACTGGTCACACCTGGTGGACGCTGCCAAAGCTTTCGAGGGTGAGTCCCACAGCACTCCACAGAGGAGACCTGTACTTTTTATTAAACAAACATTTAGTTCTGGAAGTTTTTTATTAGTAGGGTTTTTTTTTTTTGTGTGTGTGTGTGTGTCTCCCAACTGTTGGGGAATATATTAAAAAATGTAAAAGGTTGGTTTAAATGAAAATTCTGCTTTTTGAAACCGAATTAATACACTGTATAGCGGTCTAAAATCAAATTTAAAAAAGATTCGGTATGCAAATGTATTGGAATTATGAAAGTAATGGTCTATCTGTTAGGTGTGGATGAATAGTGGCTAACCAGAAGGGCCGACCTGATCAAACCAGGCCATATCTCGCAGCACTGCCTGACATTTCATTTTCACCTCTAAGTAAAGCAGCTCTTATACCTCTATTCTGCTGTTGTGAATTTCCCTGTGTTGTATTAATGGGCCCCTCTCCCCTGCTTTCTCTCCCAGACCAGAGAGCCTCGATATTGAGAGGTAATGAAGTGAACGCAGGTCGTGAGAATGCTGCTACCAGTCCCCAGCAGCCAGATTGCCAGCCCTCCCCGCAGTTCAGACTCTGCTCCAGGTACAGCACTGCCTCATTGCCTCGGTAATAGTCTGTTACCACAGGCTCCTTATTACTGTTGCTTCCTCGTGTGGACTTTCTTATCCCCTCTTCCTGGGGTTCAAGGAGAGCGTTGAGGGTTTGGATGAGTTATCTGGCCATGTTGTCGATGCTGAATCATTTAACCCAACTTGACAAAGTTTTGAGATCAGCTACTTTGAACCGCATGAGCAGTTGCCTAAATGACCTCCTCTCGTTTGTAAATGTTCTTGTTCTTATACCCCAGGCTAGGAGATAATGGAGGCACCCATCTCTCTCTATGTGATATAGTGGAGAACCTAAAAAAAAATTACATATCATAGATCTTTTTGGTTAATAGATCAACACTACTTTGAACAATCTGTAAGAGAAACCTTC
The DNA here is from genome assembly GCF_017654505.1 of Polyodon spathula. Classification (NCBI taxonomy): domain Eukaryota; kingdom Metazoa; phylum Chordata; class Actinopteri; order Acipenseriformes; family Polyodontidae; genus Polyodon; species Polyodon spathula. The sequence goes on from NC_054550.1 coordinate 20,236,984, forward strand.
AAACAATGGCACTATGGGGGCACGGGGGCTTATACCCTGCGGGGGGCCCCGGCCCCCCCTGACGACGACACATCTTTAAATACATTTATTCTGTTCATATTGTATCCTTGCACAATAAATGCAAATCTGAAATTTGAAACGTCCGATTCAAACAGAGGACTATCATATAATACTTTTTTGTGCCCATTTTTTGCTTTAATTTTAAGTTGACACTTGCAACTGTTTGAGCTTTTATTTGATAGCAGTAGCTGTTTGTTCAGTATTGTGGGGCCAATCATGTTAGTTTGTTTAATAATTGCTTTAACAATTAATTAATTTGAATAATTAATATAGTTCAAATTAATGTGCGTTAATCAACTTGAATGAATATTATATGACCATTACCATATTAGATCACGACCACAGATAATCTATTAGTTATCTGTTAAATAATCTGAATATTCATTCACGTTAATTAAGACCTCATCATAATAATTTTATTTAATGACGTGTATAAGAAACACACAAAACACCCTCAACCACAACAAGGTAGGTTAAAATATCATAGCAGTTTATTAGATAATGATACTAATGGTACAGAAAGGAAAATCTTTGAAAATCATCACAAGATAACGATTCACACACATCAATGCAGCACCAGTAAACACTCATTCATTGGATGTAGATGTATCTATATATATATATATATATATATATATATATATATATATATATATATATATATATATACATATATATATATATATATATATATATATATATATATATATATATATATAATATATATATATATATATATTATATATTATGTTTATCAAAATAGTTGTTTCTCAATAACAGAATCCTATTGTTTTCCTAGAATTCAGTATAGGTGCAGCATTTCATTCTAACACAGTACAGTCACTCCTCTCTCACAATCTCAGTACAGGCTGCGTGGCTCTGCTAGCAAGTGATGACGTCACCCGGCTGACAGTTCCCTCAGCTCACTACACAGACAGTGGCACTGCGTGTAGAGCTGGCAGGCTAAATAACTCTAGTTAACAACAAGCATCTATTCAAATGCAAAATTCATCTAATAACATATAAGGCTAAGGCTGGATTACCATTGTTTACTAACAATTACACAAGTATTCTTTCAAATAAGCACTTCATATGACACTATGAGTTAACAGCTTAGTTACTTTTTAACAAGGTTCAAACTCTGAGGTTTTTCGTATGTGCATTAAAAGCGCAACGTAAGATAACTGTTTTATCAATTTCTATATGTTGTAATTACCATTAATTACACTAGTTCCACAAGGGAAAGGTAAGGGAATTATACTCAATGGTTCCTTGAAGAAGACCCCAGAAGTCTGCAGAGCAACTCTTCCGTTGTAGTTATGTCTTTGCTTCGTTTCTGAAAATCTTCAAACCCAAGTTGGGCTCCTTTATCTTCAAAACCCAAGTAGGTAGACACAGTCTTGTTATGCTGTGATTACAAACTAGGAACAGAAGCTTGTGTCCTAGCCAGGAATGGTTCTTTTTGACGTATAGATAAACTGACTGCAGACGTCTCTTTTTCCTATTAGCAGGAGTCCTGAACACGGAGCTTTCGTTGATGTTCGTTTATTGCAGGGTACAGAATCTTCTTGCAGTCAAGAGGTATAAAGCATAGTGCTATCTTCTTTTAGGGAGCCATGTTAGACTCAGAAACCAATTACAAACAAATTCAAAGTTCTTGCTGCAAATTGCCAGCGCTTATAGGACTTTTACACAAAGACCTATACATGGCCCCACAACTGTCTTCCATTGTTTTGGGCCTTGGGTGATCTCACCCTGCACGGGATGACCCCATGAACTTCTTTATGACTTCCCTTCTGCTGTCTCCAGCTTTCCGTTTCCTCCATAAATTTTGATCGTACATTTTGCTCCGAAGTACTCACGATCCTGTAGAGACCCCTTTATATCGGGTTCAGTTAAAGTCCACCGGCCCGCGGCTCATTCGTGATTCGTGATTCAGCAGCTGCTCCATTCAGTAGTTCACATGCTGCACTAGATACTGTGTGCTCAAAATACAATCCAACAGATTAGTTCAGATATGTCCTTATATCAAAAATAGTTATTAATTTCAGGCAACTGTGCCTACACTATGTACAGCTCTTTGAGATGTCTTGACACAAAATACACCTAAAGTCCACATTTGTTGTTGTTGTTGTTGTTATTGTTGTTGTTGTTGCATTTGTTTGTCATTTGCAAAATCATGTTCCTATGACACCTTGATTTTGTTGACATACTTATTCTTATTACTGTGTTCATCTGCATGTCCAGCTATGGCCAAAAGTTTTGCATCACCCTGTAGAATTAACACATTTTGATTGATAGTCAGCGAAACTTGCTAAATAATGGCTCATATTAAATGTGTTGTAGTTTTCCATATACTTAACGAAAAACTGACAGCAATTGAAAAATGTGACATTTTTTTAATCAAACATGAAATACTGTACTACTATGAGGGCTTCTGGTAGACTTTTGCGATATCATTCTGTAGTTTGAGTACATGATGTTAAATAAAATATCAAAATAATATATATATTTTTTTTAATGATGTCTCAATTCTTAAATTCTAGGTAATGCAAAACTTTTGGCCATAGCTGTAGGTATGTATTTTTTTTTTTTTATTTTTTTTTTTGAGAAACTTGTCCAGTCAAGATGACTGTCTGCTGACATTCTTTAACAGGACGTCTGAAAGGTGTCTGAATCGAAGTCATGAAATCTGTCTACAAGAGCAGTGCTTTTTGAGAGCTTATCATCAGCAGGCCAATGATACAATGCTGTTAGTCCCCCAGTGGTTTCTTACACATGTATTTTAGTCACCACATCGAGAGACTGAGACTGCCAGTTGCTGGTCCTGCTCTCTGAAAATGCACCTGGTTTCACTCACTTTACTCTTTGCTTGTTTGTTTTCTTGCAGTGAGGTCCCTTCCAGCCTCACTGGGAAGGTCAGTCAGCTCGAATCAATAGTGAAACTACTTCAGGAAGACTTAAAGAAGGTAAGAGCATGAAAGAGGAGTTATAGTTCTTGAGTTGATGCATGCTCCTCCGATAACAAAAGCTGGGAGAGACCGTGCAGGACTAGTCCTCATCTGAAGAAGCTGCATTTTCAAACCAGTTATCACAACAGCAAACTTGTCACTCACTCGGATAAGCAGTCGGTACAGAGGGATATTGCTGGGTGTCATTGTGACTTACCAGTGTTGTTTAAATCACTAAGTATGGATGAGTGTTAAGTGGGAATTTGTCCCCTGAAATGTATCCCCATTGGAGACATTTACATTTCAGCTGTACCACTGCAGGGCATTTCTGAAACCACCTGCTTATTAATGATCTAAGCAGAAACAGCAATAGAAAATTATGCAGAACACACAGTTGTCTGGATTCACAGACCCTGATCAGCAATAATCTTGGAATTCTTCGCCTAACACGAGGTAGATTAGTGCTAACCAGGGTCTGTGAAACCAGGCCAATAGGACATTATACAAGCGAGAAAAAAAAAAGTACTTGTTGATATAAAGTATCCCTTTAATATGGAGCTAGTGATGAGGAGGGAGTTTTTTACTGTATATGTAATCTGCGCTGCAGTGTGAACCGCCGGACTGACTGAATTTCTCTGTTGAATCAGGAAAAGGAAGACAAAGCCATGCTGCAGATGCAGGTGCAAAGCCTCCGAGAGGACAACCAGAGGCTGCAGGAGGAGTCTCAGAACGCCTCGGCCAAGCTGAACAAATTCACAGAGTGGGTGTTCAACACCATCGACATGAACTGAGCCTTGAGACTGAAAAGAGACACAGAGGGAAGGAGAGGAGGGTCCCATGGCTGCCAGGGGTGGGGGGTGCACAGGGGGTCTAGAACACTACGTACATGCCTTCTGACAATGGCTACCCGAACAAGAATCTCGCTACTTTTGACTTGTGGCTGTGGATTTGACTTGTGGATCTGTAGTCAGCTTTTCACGGCGTCTCACTAAATTGGTGAACAAAGGCCTCGTTCCTGGCTGGAAGGAAAAATGTGGTGCACCTTTTCCAAAGAGGTGGATATTGATGCTCAGTGACTTGTCTGCAATTGTTTGCTGTCTTGCTTCTCCACACATTCCCCGAGTTGATGTAAAAGAAATACATTCCAAGCCCAACCCGTTTCACATTCATTTCTTTGTAGGGTCCGTCTGTGATTTTAGGTTGTGGCTTTCATTCACTGCCATACACACTGCAGCCCTGAGCTCTCTATCCCAAACCACTGAGCTGCGCAATCCCACAACCTTCCACACTGCAGCCCCAGTGCTTTCTTTGTTTCATGATTCTCTTACTTTCCATGCTCAGCATCAGATCAGTCTTAATGATCCAAGTGCTTTTGTTCTCACTGGCAGCCATTGGGCACTCCTTGTTAAGTTTTGTTTTTACTTGAGAGAATTAGGAATAGTAGTTTTTGTATGATTTTGTTTTTAAGAAAGAAAAAAAAACACAATGACTATATATATATATTTTCCTGATGCATATCTCTTGGAACGCTGCTGTGACAATGTGACAATGTAAATCTTTCCAAGTTTAGATCCTTTGGCCTCAGTACTCAGTATGGTGATGTGGCCAGTGCTCCACTGGCTTAATTAAACAACTGGTAGTCTTTGTGATTTTACTTAACTATAAAATGCAATTTTTAACAGTCCACAAACTGCCTCCAATCAAAATTGAGCCTGTGGTGGTAATCAAATCCTACTCATGGGAAGCATGGGGTGCCGCCTCAACAGTCAAGACTTCTGGTTTTAATAAATTGTATATTGACACTACTCTGTTCTCTTGCAAAAGTGTTTGGTTCTCTTCAGTATGTAACTTTGAGATCCCAGTATGCCTGCTCCATCCTTCTGTACGATCGGACGTGCCTATGAAATCACTACAAGACATAGAAAAGCAGTGTGAGATCTAGAAGAGAGGCAGTCACAGGATTTCTAGGATCTCAAGGTTTTATTTTTGCTATCTGTACATTATCTGATGTCGCCAGTTTGGACTCTAAACTCTATATATCTATATATAGTATAATATATATCTATATATATATATATATATATAAAGTGTGTGTGTTAAACTTAATAAAATTCCACGCTGGAAAGGTAAAGTGACCTTTTTTAAAAGTAGTTTCCCAAACTACATTTCTATTTTTATTTTATTGTTTTAAACTTAAACGTATGCATACAGCATGTCCCATAAGTCAGGTATCACAGGCAATATCATATATTGTAGTGATTTAGGATGTTCTCTCTCAATCAAGCGGCCACATGTTGACTGTCTGTACCGCACATCAATCAGTTCATTCCTCTTTGCTTAAAGACATTTCAGACCTAAAAGAAGTAGACACATCCAATATTAACAATTATGTCTGTGATGCCTGGTTTATGGCACAGGTTGTATGCTAACCCACACTAAGACATCTTGTCAGTGTCTTATATTAACCCAGTTCAGTTTGTTTGGAAGAATGAAAATAACTGTCACGTTTGGATTCACATATCGGTTTACTTGGAAGTGAACTTGCTTTGTTTCCTTGTTTTTCTAAACTGGATTTGCTTTTACGTTGCTGTCATACAGAGGAATCAGATTCAGTTTGTTACCCAAACGAGTTCAGTTTGATTAAATCAAATTGTTTGAAGCTTCCATATACTGTATGCTTTAAAACAAAGCGACTCATTTTGAAATAAACTGTGCAAATGAGTGTGAATAGATTGTTATGAAGTACACTGAAGATCAACAACCAGTAAATTCCAAGTGTCTTAGTCAGGGAAACAAATATTTTGATAAGTGTGTCTTTTTCATTGTTGAAAGATGCATGTTTCTAACTGTACTAAATTCTGCTCTTTAGGGCTCTAATTTTAAAGTGCAATGTTTGGCACCTTAAAATATATATATATATAATAGGGACCCTCAGTGAAGAAATAACACAGCATTTTGATAGTTATTTCATTTATTTATTAAGAAAGTTCTGCAACACTCAATGCCCCTGTGAAAAAGTAATTTGCCCCCTTAGACTCAGTAACTGGTTACGCCAACTTTAGCTGCAATAACTGCAACCAAATGCTTCCTGTAGTTATTGATCAGTCTCTCACAGCGTCGTGGAGGAATTTTGGCCCACTCATTCATGCAGAACTGCTTCAACTCAGTGACATTTGTGGGTTTTTGAGCATAAACTGCTTATTTTAGGTCTGGACTCTGACCAGGCCTCTCCAAAACTTTAAAATTTCTTGTTCTTTAACCATTCTGATATAGACTTGCTTGTGTTTCGGATCATTGTCTTGCTGCATGACCCAGCTGCGCTTCTGCTTTGGCTCACGGACGGATGGCCTGACATTCTCCTGTAGAGTTCTGATACAGAGCAGAATTCATGGTTCCTTCAATGATGACAGGTCCTGATGCAGCAAAGCATCCCCAAATCATGACACTACCACCACCATGCTTTACTGTTGGTATGAGGTTCTTACTATGGAACGCAGTGTTTGATTTTTGCCAGACATAACAGGGCCCATGTTGGCCAAATGTTCCACTTTTGACCCATCTGTCCATAGAACATTGTTCCAGAACTCTTGAGGGTCATCCAGGTGCTTTTTGGCAAACTTGAGATGAGCGTTCATGTTCTTTTTAGTGAGCAGTGGTTTCCGCCTTGATACTCTGCCATGAATCCCATTTTTGCCCAGTGTCTTTCTGATGGTGGAGTCATGAACACTGACCTTAGCCAAGGTGAGAGAGGCCTGCAGATCCCTGGATGTTGTTCTAGGGTTCTTTGTGACTTCCTGGACAATTTTACGCCTTGCTCTTGGAGAGATTTTGTCAGAACAGCCACTCCTGGGAAGATTCACTACTGTCCCAAACTTTCTCCATTTGGACAATATGGCTCTGACTGTGTTTTGGTGTAGCCCCAGAGCCTTAGAAATGGCTTCGTAACCCTTTCCAGACTGATAGACATAAACAACTTTTTTCCAGAATTTCTTTTGATCGTGGCAGAATGTGCCTCTAGAACCTGTGTGCTGACAACTTCACTCTGATGTTGAGGGCCAAAGTTAGTCTGATTTATATTGGGCCGGGCTGGCCCAAATCAGGCTTGATTGTTAACCAAAGTATTAAAACAGCTGACCCTAATTATCTCTTTAATTGGATTGATTTAACTAGGGGGGGCAATAACTTTTTCACACCTGAAGATTGCATGTTTGATTACATTGCACACCAAACAAATGAAAGAAGCACCAAACTCTGGTGTCATTTTTTCTCTGACTCCCACTATATACAATGTGCAAAAATGCAGAAAATCAGACAGGGCAAATATTTTTTCGCAGCACTCTGTGTGTGTGTTATATATAAAACCTTTCTTTAATATTAACAATGGCAAACAACATAACTGAACATGCGCACCTTCCTGAAAATGCTGTGTTTCTTGCCACATAAATTATATTTTGTGTTTTTTTTATTTTTATTTCTCTTCCACTCACTACAAAAATCAGTTTTTTAGTAACGGATTACTTAATTAATGTCCACGATAAGGTAAAGAGACTGGGTAAGGGTTTGTGTTGCACTCTTTAGTAAACTCTGTAAATATAAGAGCATTGAGGTAGATAAATTACTTTCAACCAAAAGTGTATTGACCTGGGACCAGTATATTTCAGATAATTCATGGCCTGTAATGGTTATAGAGAGAATGATATGCAAGTCAGCCACCTGGAAGGGTAATGGTAGGTCTTTGGGTTTGGTGTGAAAGGATGTCCGCCTCTTAAGGCACTGTCTAGGCTAAAAAACTGATTAGGCACAACAATCACTAGCACACTTCATGTGATTTTCTGTTATGGAGAAACTTTGAAGTGGAATCACTCCAAATAAAAATGTTGTAGCACCAGCCATGTGTAGGACACAGTGCCTGTGTTGGTAATATATTGAGTTTTCTTCACAATTGGTTGATGGGCCAAAACAGTCTTCAGTGGTGTCCTTTGGGGTTGGGGTTAGCCCCACACAGTTCTCAGGTTTTAGGAAACCCAATTCAATCTTCCTAAAGAATTAAAAATGTGTTTTAATCTGCATTCAGGTGTAATAGTGCATACTGATGAAAGGGACACGTTCTCTGTTCGTACCACTCAAACGCACATATTAAATATTCCCACGGTGAGCTCACACATCGGGTAGAAATCCCGTTAACGTAATATTGTGTAAATCTGACAGACTTGAGTTTACCTACTTGTGTTTTTATAGATTCCGGCGCCTTGTTTTTATCAAAAGATAAATGCTATTTGATGGACAGTTTGCTCACTAAATGAGATGGCAGCGCTGTGATAAGAACAGAGGAGGAGACAAGGAGTAGGAGGGAGCTACCCCTGTTTAATATATTAGGTACATGTTTTACCTTTCTATCAGTGCAGACAGGGTTTTAACAGCAATCACCTTATAAAAAAGCAATTTGGTATTGCAAACTACCATCACCATATTGGCAAATGTGCCCTGTGTTGACCTTATGGGTGTTATCCTCATTTATTAATATGAATATGTATATGCATAACAGCCTTTAATTCCTTCCATGAAAACCCTATCTAATCTGATATCCGAATTGAATGATTGTGATAAGTTATTAGTCTCACCCATGTCTGATATAGTTTTACCCACTGAATAATCCAACTGAGTATCATTGAACCATTGCAACATATGACTACAGCACATCACAACATGGTAGGTACATTGAGGATTTTTTGTTATAGATAACTCATGAGCAGAGCTAGAAAATAACACTAAAAAGGCTATTGTATTTTGAATTGTGAGCCTGAGAAATAGATTTGCCACCAATTTATGAAGCTTTTCAAAGCGATTTCTTTGTTTTGTACATTTTTATTTGCTGTAATGTTGCATTTTCTTTGTAATTGTTATTTTTTTGTTTTATTTGAATAAAAAGCATAGCTTGCTTTTGGCTTGTGTTCCCTTAGACTTTGTCATGTGTACGTGGTTTGAAAGGGAACTTTAAAGGGATACCTCGTTTGTTTGCCTTTTTTCTTGGGTAAAGAAGAATGCTACATTGTGAGAGAGTGATGTGCTTGCAGCATCATTTTGAATTCTCTCATCTCGAATCATTGCATAGAGCTGCGAGCATCAGTAATGTACCTCTAAAGCAATACTGTATATTCAGCATCGAACCATTTAATCTGTCGGGTACTGGTTAGCCATCGGTCACTGCAATTGAGATAAAATTATCGGGGACTATTTAGTTTTTTTGTAAATGGGATGTAAATGCTGCCTTTATTTAACCCTGTATTACTGATCCCACTGGTGGTTTCCCACGGCATGAATCATTTATTGCCCCCCTTTCAAAACTGTGTTCTAGTTGGTTAACAAACTTAAGGAAGAAGGTATGTGGATCAGACAGTATTGAAATCATTATTACAGACCCCATAGTAGGTAAGATGAACGTTGACAATAGATAAAGATCCACAGAGAAAAGATGGGATTACAACAGCCAACTGCTATAAATTTGTTTAAATGCTCTGATTCATGGTTTCCAAAACCATTGTGACTCGTTGGAGACACAGCGGTTGGGTCCCAGGGTCCCAGGCTCCCAGCAACAACAAAGTACTGGGCTGCTGAGTCATATACAGAACATAGCCCATAGCACTGTATTTCAAGGTAAGATTTTCTATATGAATTATTATTTAGCTGTACGTACTCAAATGTACAGCTTCAGTGGGGTCTGCTGTAGTTGGTCACTGAAGCCTCCTATCAGATCACTCTTGCTCATACTAACTGCCAAACCACTGTTTACTATCCCAATCATAACACTTCAGATTTCACATGGGGGACTCAGCAGAAGTACCCTATCCCTACCCTACTATTTCAAGTGGTTTTGTTATAAATTCTCTTGAGTATGTACGCTTGAGCACTTTCTATGCTTTATTCCAACATAATCTAATTGATCAATTCTAATCCAACAGGAATCTGCCATGATTTTATATATATAAAAAGGTTTTGTGGAACCACTTTGGGTTTTTAGGAGTAGTCGAGTTTTTGGCCTTGCTGTGGCTCGGTGAAGTCTGCATCTTTACAGAGTCTATGACTATAAGCTTTCTTCTAATATGTGCTGCCTTGATTACACCGTGTAACAATTTTTTTTTTTTTTTTTTTTGGTTCCTGGATAGTAAGTGTTATTTCCTAATTGCTTATGCCTCAAAAGTATAGAACATGGCTATTATTCCCCACAAACTTTGCTTCTGTGACCAGGACAGTGATATTTCAAAATATCACTATTTCCAGTTAAATTTACAGTATAGTTGTAAATCTCGAAAAACTACTCACTTCTAAATCTTTTGTAGTCATTGTTGTATTACTTTAGTATAAATACATGTTAATTTGGATTCATATGTTTTTTTCTGACTTTATGTGAACGAAAAGACACAAAAGCGCCCCTTTTCTCACTGGAAATAGTGATATTTTGAAATTTACCTGTCCTGGTCACAAAAGCAAAGTTTGTGGGGAATAATAGCCATTTTCTATACTTTTGAGGCATAAGCAATTAGGAAATAACACTTACTACCCAGGAACAAAAATTGTGTTACATAGTGTTATTGGTCTGTATTTTTTGGTTTTGTTTTTCCAAGTGAAAATATCTTAATCTTGTTCGGATTATATTTACATTCAAAGAATTGAATTAACAAAAGTACTGTTTACATATTCTATGATCTTTTTTTGTAAAACGTAGAGTTTAAAAAAAAAACAAATTCAATTTGCAGTGATCACTGTATTAAAGTTTCTTTAAGAAAATGTATTTTGTTGTATTTTTTTATCCTGTCCAAGCATCATCACATCAATCTCAATCAAGATGGTATACAAACTCATTTTTATTCAGTCTTCTGTGTTTGATTACAGTCCTTGAAATAATGTATTTCCTCTGCTGGGGAGAATATAAAATCAAACACTCATTTGCTTCCAATCACCAATGACCTGAGCAGTGTTTACTAAATAGCATGCCTCTGACTCTTGCTTTTTCTACCAGTGTCCTCAGACACCTTGCAACATGAATTAAATAATCTGCAGGGAATTGGTTTGACTTTCCCTTTCTGTGTGGCTCACCTTTCACAATGTATGGAACAAATTGATCAGTTACGATTTCACCTTGCACCATTTTGTTTTGTAAAAAGAAAAAAAATCTTAATGTTACAAAATGAGCCAGTTAATGTAATGCGTCCTTTTTGTTTTTCACACTTCAACTCCATTGAAGCTCATTTAGTCCATCTCAGCACTTTAACATTTCCTGGCCACTTTATTAGGACCTGCCTTCCCCTACTGAATTTGGCATTATCCCTGGTGCGGGCATTTTCTTCTCATATATCCTGGGTCCCTTGACCACTCTGGATAGCCGGACGAATGCTATACTTAAACATTGTTGTGGATCAAGGTCACCCAACTGCTACCTGACCTTGCCGCCGATGCTGGCGCAGCACCAAATTGGCAGTGTTTTTGGCAGCTATTTCTAATTCTGTTGACCGACGGCAGAGGCTTTTTAAGAGCAGCACAGATGATCTGCTGTATTCCCAGCTACTTCAGCCAGCTTGTTCCACTGAGTGTAGTTTAAAGACTAGCGCAATTATTTCCAATTCAGTCCGGGTCACAAAATAAAAAATGTCATGATAACGAGGAGAGATGAGTGCACTGATCACAGGATATTCAAATGTGATAAATCTACACTGTGAAACGAGGAACAGCCCTTCTAATTACACTGTAGAGAAACGCACCTTTGGTCGAATGACATGCCATTATGCTCAGGAAAGCAGGGGCAGAGGTTAATTCATTCCTTGTTACTTCTCATTCTTCCATAATGAAGCTGACCATCCTGAGATGGGGCTACAATTAATACTTCTGGCTTAAATAATGACGAGACTGGCGAAAGGGGATATTACACAGTCCCTTTGTCAAGAAAGCAGCGCTGTCAGACTAACATGGCTAATGGAAGCAAGAGAAGGAGAAACACAGCCTTTGAGATGATCCAGTCTTCACCATTGCAGTAATCACAATGGTGTGTATTTTTTTATGGTATCAATAGCAGCATTTTGGAGCAAGAGCATCGGACATTTTATTTCTAAAAGAACTGTGAGTAAGGGTGTATTATGGAAAACAAGATGGCTGAAATGCAACAAGTTCTTCAGTGCTCCTATTACAGTAACACAATACTAATCTGCAGTGGTAGGGTCAAGGAAGGTTCATTCACATATACTATGGCAAGCCAAATTGTCATTTAGAGATATCTCAAAATCATTCTGATAATTTAAAATATTTTGATCATGTACAGATCTTTAAGTAAAAAATTTGAATTAAGATAGCTCAATACCTTCTGGATATCTTAAAATGTACTTTTAAATAAGATATCTGTAATGCATTACCGAAAATTTTAGAAGAAATTAAGCCGATACCAACAGTTAAAATATATATAGATATATACTTAATATTATATCATCCAATATAATATATATAATATATATATATATATATATAAAAAAAAAGAAAATGCCACTAAATGAGTCTGTTACATATCTGTTCTCATGTTCAAACTCAAAGCTGCTTCTGATGTCGTTTGAGAAACACAATCTAGACTTCTCTGGGAGATGTGCAGGTTGTTTATTTGTTAACACTTTGCAAATTTTGCAAACCGATAGTGACTTTTTAAGGTTTGAATTAGAGTTATGTGTACAGGATGTGTATGTGTTCCTGGAGGATTTGTTGGAATTTCCAATCTGCAGAACTGCTAAGGCTGCCACCTTTTAAACCTGTAAAAGCCTCAGTTTAGTTTACTAGTACTAAACCTTTAGAAACTCCATAAACTATAAACCATCAGGCTGTTTTCACTGATTACCCACTTTTAAGGTGTGAAGCGCTTCAAGGACTTATGCAGACTAGCTTGTTCATCTTTAGCTTATGCAAGAGGGTGGCGGCTGGGCACAATCTGGTGATCATGCACACTACTGGCAAGCAACTTCACTGTGCAAAAAAGCTTTCAACCCATCTCCTCACCAACAATCCTGAACGGCAGTGTGTCACACAACACTGGCCATTACACCTCAGGCTTTATAGAAGAGAAAGCTGCCTGCAGATGGAAGGAGAAGCAGGCACTCTTGAATACACACTAACTTTCTGTCTTGTTTCTTAGCAACAGACCCCCTTGTGTGAAGAAAAATCATGCGGCAGCCTCCGATTACAGGCCAGCTGGGGGAGTGTGGATCAAGACCTAGCAGTCGAGAATGACGTTGTCTTTAATTAACTCAAGCACTAGGACGTCATTCTAAAGCAGCGCAAAGGTTAGGTCAGACACTTACGTGAAGGAGTGGGTGTCTTTCCATCTATTTCTTGCACTCCAGTGATGCATCTCTTTCTAATTTTAGCAGCAGGAGGATGAGCAAGTATAAAAATAGCCAGCTGTTCATTTTAAGAACATAATAACATAAGAAAGTTTACAAACGAGAGGAGGCCATTCGGCCCATCTTGCTCGTTTGGTTGTTAGTAGCTTATTGATCCCAGAATCTCATCAAGCAGCTTCTTGAAGGATCCCAGGGTGTCAGCTTCAACAACATTACTGGGGAGTTGATCCCAGACCCTCACGATTCTCTGTGTAAAAAAGTGTCTCCTATTTTCTGTTCTGAATGCCCCTTTGTCTAAACTCCATTTGTGACCCCTGGTCCTTGTTTCTTTTTTCAGGCTGAAAAAGTCCCTTGGGTCGACACTGTCAACACCTTTTAGAATTTTGAACGCTTGAATTAGGTCGCCACTTAGTCTTCTTTGTTCAAGACTGAACAGATTCAATTCTTTTAGCCTGTCTGCATATGACATGCCTTTTAAGCCTGGAATAATTCTGGTCGCTCTTCTTTGCACTCTTTCTAGAGCAGCAATATCTTTTTTATAGCGAGGTGACCAGAACTGCACACAATATTCAAGATGAAGTCTTACTAGTGCATTGTACAATTTTAACATTACTTCCCTTGATTTAAATTCAACACTTTTCACAATGTATCCGAGCATCTTGTTAGCCTTTTTTATAGCTTCCCCACAATGTCTAGATGAAGACATTTCTGAGTCAACAAAAACTCCTAGGTCTTTTTCATAGATTCCTTCTCCAATTTCAATATCTCCCATATGATATTTATAATGTACATTTTTATTTCCTGCGTGCAGTACCTTACACTTTTCTCTATTAAATGTCATTTGCCATGTGTCTGCCCAGTTCAGAATCTTGTCTAGTTCATTTTGAATGACCTTTGCTGCTGCAACAGTGTTTGCCACTCCTCCTATTTTTGTGTCATCTGCAAATTTAACAAGTTTGCTTACTATACCAGAATTTAAATCATTAATGTAGATTAGGAATAGCAGAGGACCTAATACTGATCCCTGTGGTACATCACTGGTTACCACACTCCATTCTGAGGTTTTTCCTCTAATCAGTACTTTCTGTTTTCTACATGTTAACCACTCCCTAATCCAAGTACATGTGTTTGGTCTTCCCAGCGACAGCGAGTGGAAGCGACAGCGAGTGGGAGAAGTACAGGCGTGGAAAAGTACAGAGCAGTTTCGAAGCAGAAAGGAGAAATTGTATCTTGAATTGCTTTAATCAGAAAACAGAGGACATTGGGGAAACACAGCAGCAGCTCAAAGTCAGACAGCCGCGTGTGTTTTTCTGATAACAAACAAGCTGAAACTCGGAGCAGCTGATTCAAATTCAGCGCCGTTTTGAGACACGGGCGAGGGGAGGAGCCAACAGCACAGCAGAACAACGCAGTTAAACGAGGCAGTCTTCCCAGCGACAGCGAGTGGGAGAAGTACAGGCGTGGAAAAGTACAGAGCAGTTTCGAAGCAGTTTGAAAGCAGGTTGACGGCTGCAGAAGAAACTAAACTTCAAAAAAAAAAAAAAACCTCAACATGGTCTTCAAGCCAGTAATCTGTGACACCTGCTTGATGTGGGAAATCCGAGAAAACCCAGCGGAGCTAAACCAAGTGTGCGTAAAGTGCCGCGCGATCCAGGATTTGCATAAACTAGTAAGTATGCTAGAAATGGAGCTGGAAGAAGTGAGACAGCAACAGGATCTTGAGGAACTGGCACACCCACAATTCATGGAAGTCTGCATCACCCCTAACAGACTGAAAGCCACCAGGGAGATAGAAGGTCAGAACAGCTGGGTTCAGGTAGGCAGAAGCAGGGAAAAAAAGAAACTTCGTCAAACACAACCACCAGAAATCAAAACAACCAACAAATTTGAGTCACTTCAGAATTTTGATGAGCAGAACCAACAACAAGAGAACGAAAGGAACAACATCCAGGACCCTATTGACAGTGGTGACCAGACAGCAAAAAGAAGGGAGGTCATGATTGTTGGGGACTCCATATTGAGAAACACAGCAAGTTCAATTCGCAGTTTGGACCCCCTTACTACAACAGTGTGCTGCCTTCCGGGAGCCTCTGTCAAGCACATCACTGAGAACGTGGACAGGCTCCTAGAACGAACAGGAGACGACCCGGTAGTAGTCGTCCACATTGGAAGAGACAGACCAAAATCCCTGCAAAACAAATTCAGAGAGCTAGGAAGGAAATTAAAAGAGAAAACCAAAACTGTGGTATTTTCTGGTATACTACCCGCACCTTGCAAAGGACCATATGGACAGCTGGAAATAATTAATCAAAACGCATGGCTGAAGACGTGGTGCACACGGGAAGGCTTCACCTATCTTGATCATTGGACCACATTCTACAACGAGGACTATCTGTATAGACGGGATGGACTGCATTTAAATAACAAGGGAACCAGTCTACTCGGAGAAAAGATCCTCGAGCAGGTTCGGAAGCATTTAAACTAGAAAGGAAGGGGGGAGAAATCAACAAAAAAAACAGAAGGGAGACCGCATCAAAACAAGAACAACAACTCAGGTAAGACAACCATTAAATGTATTTATCTAAATGCTAGAAGTATCAGAAACAAAATTCTAGAACTTGAAGCTACTGCACTAACAGGTAACTATGATGTGATAGGTGTTACAGAAACGTGGTTGTCTGAGAGTGATGGGGACGAATTTAATATTTGTGGGTATACACTGTATAGGAAAGACAGGCAGGACAGAAGAGGAGGAGGGGTAGCGCTATACATAAGAAACAGTCTTGAAGCCCAGGTGTTAAACCTGGACAAAGAAAATAAAACCGAATCAATATGGGTCAGAATAACGGACAAAAATTCAAAAGGCATAATAATAGGAGCATGCTATAGACCGCCAGATTCAGACGGTGAGCACAATAATCTGTTATACAATGACATTAGAAATGTGTGTAGCAAAGGAGAAGCCATACTAATGGGGGATTTCAACTTCCCCCAAATAAAATGGGAAAACCCGGTGGGTAGCGCGAAGGATGAAATAGAAATGGTGGAAATGACAAATGACTGCTTCCTAACACAATTTGTCAAGGCACCCACTAGAGGGGAGGCATGCCTTGATTTAGTCTTTTCAAATAACGAAGATAGAATAACTAAAACAGAGGTCAGAGAACCACTGGCAAACTCAGACCACAACATGGTCTCATTTGAAGTGTTTTTTAAATCCCCAAAAGAAATGACTAAAGCTAAGGTTTACAATTTTAGAAAAGCAAACTATGAAGGTATGAAACAGAGACTAACAGAAGTAGATTGGAGTAAAATAGAGAAAACACCCACAGAAGAAGGATGGTTGTTCTTCAAAAATGTAGTACTAGAGGCGCAAAACAATTATATCCCTAAAGTAGACAAATCTAAATGTAAAACTAAATTGCCAAAATGGTTTAATAGATCAATTAAAAAAAATATTCAGCAAAAAAAGGCACTTTACAGAGCATTAAAAAAGGACCAAAAAGAAAGTACGCAGAAAGAGTACACAGAACTGCAAACGCAAGTCAAAAAGGAAGTTAGAAAGGCCAAGAGAGAAATAGAAATGAACATTGCTAAGGGAGCTAAAACCAATTCCAAAATGTTTTTCCAATATTACAACAGCAAGAGAACATTCAAAGAGGAGATTAAATGTTTAAGAGATACAAATGGCAAAATCGTAGATGAAAAAAAAAAATAGCAAATATATTAAATGATTACTTTTCACAAGTTTTTACAAAGGAAGATACTGACAACATGCCCCACATGTCATCCAGTTCCTATCCAGTTTTAAATAACTTTAGCATAACTGAGGCAGAAGTGTTAAAGGGACTAGGAGCTCTTAAAATAAACAAATCCCCTGGGCCGGATGAGATCCTCCCAATAGTACTCAAAGAAATGAAAGAAGTTATTTACAAACCGCTAACCAAGATCATGCAGCAGTCTCTTGACACAGGGGTGGTACCGACAGACTGGAAAATTGCAAACGTAATACCGATCCACAAAAAGGGAAACAAAACTGAACCAGGTAACTACAGACCAGTAAGCCTGACTTCTATTATATGCAAACTTATGGAAACTATAATAAGATCCAAAATGGAAAATTACCTATATGGTAACAGGGTACTGGGAGACAGTCAGCATGGTTTTAGGAAAGGGAGATCGTGTCTAACTAACTTGCTTGATTTTTTTGAGGATGCAACATCGATAATGGATAATTGCAAAGCATATGACATGGTTTATTTAGATTTCCAGAAAACTTTTGACAAAGTCCCGCACAAATGATTAATTCTCAAACTGAACGCGGTAGGGATTCAAGGAAACACATGTACATGGATTAGGGAGTGGTTAACATGTAGAAAACAGAAAGTACTGATTAGAGGAAAAACCTCAGAATGGAGTGTGGTAACCAGTGGTGTACCACAGGGATCAGTATTAGGTCCTCTGCTATTCCTAATCTACATTAATGATTTAGATTCTGGTATAGTAAGCAAACTTGTTAAATTTGCAGACGACACAAAAGTAGGAGGAGTGGCAAACACTGCTGCAGCAGCAAAGGTCATTCAAAATGATCTAGACAAGATTCAGAACTGGGCAGACACATGGCAAATGACATTTAATAGAGAAAAGTGTAAGGTACTGCACGCAGGAAATAAAAATGTACATTATAAATATCATATGGGAGATATTGAAATTGGAGAAGGAATCTATGAAAAAGACCTAGGAGTTTTTGTTGACTCAGAAATGTCTTCATCTAGACAATGTGGGGAAGCTATAAAAAAGGCTAACAAGATGCTCGGATACATTGTGAAAAGTGTTGAATTTAAATCAAGGGAAGTAATGTTAAAACTGTACAATGCACTAGTAAGACCTCATCTTGAATATTGTGTTCAGTTCTGGTCACCTCGCCATAAAAAAGATATTGCTGCTCTAGAAAGAGTGCAAAGAAGAGCGACCAGAATTATTCCGGGCTTAAAAGGCATGTCATATGCAGACAGGCTAAAAGAATTGAATCTGTTCAGTCTTGAACAAAGAAGACTACGTGGCGACCTAATTCAAGCATTCAAAATTCTAAAAGGTATTGACAGTGTCGACCCAAGGGACTTTTTCAGCCTGAAAAAAGAAACAAGGACCAGGGGTCACAAATGGAGTTTAGAAAAAGGGGCATTCAGAACAGAAAATAGGAGACACTTTTTTACACAGAGAATCGTGAGGGTCTGGAATCAACTCCCCAGTAATGTTGTTGAAGCTGACACCCTGGGATCCTTCAAGAAGCTGCTTGATGAGATTTTGGGATCAATAAGCTACTAACAACCAAACGAGCAAGATGGGCCGAATGGCCTCCTCTCGTTTGTAAACTTTCTTATGTTCTTATGTTCTTATGTTTCCTTGAATCCCAACTGTGTTCAGTTTGAGAATTAATCTTTTGTGCGGGTCTTTGTCAAAAGCTTTCTTTTAACAGAATGCTGCTGATTGCATTTGTCCAAATGGTGTGTTGGAATTGATTAAAGGGGAATAGGATTGGTGTCACAAGCGATGCATTTTATATGGGTTTTGTGTATTGTTGTGTTTATTTTTTTTTTATTGGAATCTGCTTATCTCAATCCCCAGCTGGTTTTATGTGTGCTGTGGCTGACTGTTGGGTAGAGCACTTTTGTCACAGCAAGTCCCGCCTGTTTAGCGCCACAGCCAATGGCGGTCCAGGCAGGACTATATAAGGGGCTGGATTTGAGAGCAGAAGGAACAACACAGAAGACAGGAAGAACCAGGAGGAGTGCGTGCAGGCAGAACGCTAAGCTTTAGGGAAATATAATATTGTGGAAGATTTACTGTTTGGATTTACTTCGGGAAAATGACCATTTGCAACAAGAACTTCGTTTTGGGGGTGGACCAGCGCTGGGACAATATTCAGGAATGGGTTTGGAGTTTTTTTCTTATTTCTTTTTGTTGTGTCGGGACAATATAGGGTGGTTGGTTGTTTTCTTTTTGAATTGTTTTTGTTGGTTTTTATATTGTGTAGCTATTGTACACTACTATTGGTGGGTGACAATAGCTTCACTGTTTAAGAACTTCACAGACATGTTTTTTTGGATGTACAACAAATAGTGATATTTTTTTTTTTGCACACTTGTTTTTTTCCCTTTTTTTTAGTTTTGCCTTGTTTTCCTTGGCAGATCAAGGGACAGGTGTAACTGTTTTGGATCCCAGTGTTTGTTCCAGGACGTTTGGGCCCCCACGGATCTTTGATAGGGGGAGGATCGTTTTTTCTTGATCTCTGGAAGAGAGATGACAATTAATTGTCAAGTTCATGCTGACTGTTTTGTCTGTATTGGCCGGCCCCCTGTATCCCCGTCAGAGTGTGCTTGAGGCCTCCAGTGGTTTGCCTACCTTGCCTCGGGTCTGGAGTCCAGCTTCCAGGTCAGGTCCAGTGGCAGCAGAGTCGGGGCGAGGTCCGGGGAGCACGGCGGGAGAAGGAGAGAGAGAGAGAGGAGAGAAACGCGGGGTGAAAGATTGACCAAAGGGAAGTGACCAGAACCTCTGGGTGGAGGGTGTAGTTTACTTACCTGTGTGTCAGTTCCTGATGGTCCTTTCTTTGCCCCGCTCTCCTGTCTCAGGTCCCTTTGGAGGCGGCAGTCGATCGGCAGTGGAGATATCCAGTAGGGGGTGGCGGTTCCCTCATCGGTGGGAGGAAACAGCGGCGGACTGAGCGAGCTGGGGGAAGCCCCTGGAGTGTGGGGTCTACCCCCCTGGACTATTTCTTTTCTCTTTTTTTTTTTTTGTTTGTTGAACAGTAATTGTCCGTGTGTATGAACTTTTTTTTTCTGAGACTGTGACTAACAGGAGGGGATTGCCTAGTGTGCGGTGTTCTTTTATTGTTCTTTTTTATTTTATTTTTTTTGGCCCTTCCTTTTTGAAAATTTAACTTAATTTTTTAGTATTATGGTGTGGTTTGGTTTTAATGATTTTTTACCCTGTTGAGAACAAATAAATTTTGTTTTACCAGATGCTGCCCCATTGTGTGTGTGGGAAACCCGAGGAACAAAGATGGATATAACCTATACTGGGGGAATGAAAAAACTATTCAGTTACTACGGAATGCTTTTGTTCCACCAAAACAACATTCGAAGTATCCATGCTTCATAGGTACACTAATGGGTTATCAGTGGTCACCCTACCCGTCACAACTAATTTTTGCCGTAAAGTCGGCAGGATCCTTGGTTTTTCCCCACACACATAATGGATGCTGAGGGGACTGGAGTAGCCCCAGTAGGTGGCACATTAGGTATGCCGAGGTTTATGGTGCTAGCAGGGATAACCAAGTTTAATGGGGAAGGGAATTGTAGAGACTGGCGGGCTCAGGTGCAGGCAATGTTGCGGTCATGTGGGTTGGGGGAGACTCAGCAGGTAGATTTCCTCAGTGGGGCACTAGAAGGTACAGTTAAACAGGAGGTGATGGTCCTAGAGGAAGAAGAACGGGCTACCTGCACATTGATATGGAAGGCGTTGGACGAATTGTATGGGGACAGGGCTTCTGCAGTGAAACTGAGGGTGGAATTCTTCGCAACACGTCAGAACAGGAGTGAACTAATGAGGGCTTCCTTCTCCGGTTGCGTAAATTGTTTTCCAGGTGGTGGCGACGGGAGCCTAGGGGCGTGGCACAGGAGAAAGAGACACTGCGGGATCAGCTGGACTTCGGACTCCTACCTGGACCCATATGCCAAGAGCTACAGCAACAGGTACTTTGGAATCCACAGCTGACTTTTATGGAGGTGATGCGGGAGGCCAAGATCCTGGAAAGACAGGGGGACAAGGTGGAGACCGAGGTAACTGATGCCTTGTGATGTTACCTGGGCCCCCGGCAGCACTGCTGCTGGATATGGAAGGCTGGAAGAACTGGCCAAAGATCTCCAAGAGCAGATGCGAGAGTTGGTTAGGTCCCTTCGAGAGGAAATAGGGAAGCAGCCCGTGCCTCTGGCCATTGATGTAACACCTGTGTCTGTTAGCTTACTCAGGGTAAAAGTCGAAGAGGGACGGTACCAGTCACTGCCCCGCCTACGTTGTGATGACCAGGGGCGCACCATCTGTACACAATGTGGTTGGAGTGGCCACATTCGTCAGGACTGCCAGCAGCAGGGCAGTAACCCCCAGTAGGAGGATTTAAACTAGGATGTCCGGCCACTGTGGGACAAGTGGAAGGTAGTTTAGATCAGGGAGGACGGTCTATTGAAGAGCCCATGTTGGTATTGGGAATTGATTAAAAAAGAATTGGAAATGGGAAAGCAGGAATTAACCCCAGCCCTGAATAAGACTTAACTGCTGACAAACCATTGATTCTCTGACTAGGCTCATTCCAGATGTAGTTTTCGGTAGCTCTCACTGTACAGTGTATATAGTGTTAGGCTTTGACAGAAAATTGACAGAACTGGGTGGTGCAAGCCATTAGGAAACACGTCAAAAACCTGACTGTACGTTTACAGCAATGCGCTCCATATAAAGCACCATTTTCTGTCAAATATTTACGGTTAAGATTGTCCACGTTAATAAGTGTTTAATTGGATGGACAGACAGTACTGTCGCATGAAGTCACCAATACATACCTTTCTGCAATAAACAGTGGCTGTCCAGCAAAGCACAACGCTCTGACAAACTCATTAACACAGTCATTCTGCGCTTTTTTTTATTAAAGCGCATGTAAAAGCTGCATAAATGGATTGCTTGTCTCTCAGTTCACTTTCTTGTTTTAGTTTAATGTATTGCTTATTTTTCAATATATTCTTTTATTGTCAGTGGGAACACGTACCTCAGTGCAGCAGTATTTGCAGCGCTATGCATCCCCTGCCTCACCTGACCCATTAATGCTATTTTTGCTTTTTGTATATTTCGAAACATTAATTTTCTTTTGAATATTCATAAATTGATTTATGTTTTCTCCCCATTCCTCATCCACTAAAAATATTATATTTTTGTGCAAGTATTTCAATTTAGTTTTTGAGCAAGCTAGTAGTTACTACGCCCAGCAGTTGACACAATAATCAGACTTTGATTTGGGCAACATAATCAGATGATAATGTGTTTGTGAAGTGACAGAGAACCACTTTTGAGCATTATTTGACCCTCTGACATCTAAACATCATAAATCTATAAATCCGTAAAAAAAACGATGTCCAGTTAAAAAAAAAAAAAAAAATCCTGTAATTTTTTATTAAAATTCGGAATAAACTGCAAAAGCGGGACACTAAGTATGACAGCTGCTGAATGATTAACATACTCTTTCCCCTGCTTGGTAAAACACTCTGAGCACCATTTAACAGGAAAAGAGGTTCTTGCACATATTTATAAGGAGAGTTAATTGGACTGGGCTGAATCCCAGCAGGATATTTAACTAATATAGCAGAGGTAGATGAATGGAAATTCAAACTATCTTTTTAAAAGCTTGCTTGGATGATGCGTGTTTGGAAGGAGTCCACCAGCAAGCTGGGAAAGCTTAGGTCTGCATAACATTACAGGATTAACAGTTTATCAATGTTTATATGTAATGGACCAAAGTATGCCTTATCTTCCCCATATACAATGTTAGTATTTATTATACTTGAATATTCAAGTAACAAACTTTTCCTCTGAGGATAATTGCATTCATTGCAAATGGTGGCATGGGATCCATTCTAGCATGATTGAATATTTCAGAATCCTTCTAACAGCAAGTACGGTTTTGTCTGGACGCACAGGACTTTAAATTTTTTTTTTTTAAGAATGAACCCTGTCTCCTCAATGTAATGCTTGATAAAGATGTCCAGATGTTAAAACACAAACTAAAATATAAGCAATAAATATGATTTATTTAGTTGGTCAGATACCCAGGGTGCCCTAAGGACCAATCAAAGACCATTAATTATGACCTAGACCACTGTACTAGAAGAGCTGCAGAGAGGGTCGTAATGGTCTGGAAAACCAAGCTAAATAAAAGACTTGCAAGAGCTTTGTTATGCTAAGCAGACTGGAGATGGAACAAAATTAATTATTCTAGAGATCCTGTTAACTGTGTTAAAGTACTGAACAATACCATATAAAACCAGGGACACTGAAATGAAGTTTCTGAATAACCTGCCCCACAGTCTGAGACCTTCCATTGCATGGATGGAGCTGCTTGTTGATCAGTTTCCATATTCGGAGTGACAACTGTTTGCAGCTTATAAAAATGGAGGCGGTGCAAGCTGTGAGTTATATCGAGCTTTGGGGGGCCATTTGTGAGTCATTGAAGAGAGAATACTATTCATAGCACCTCGGATGCAGTTCCATTTAATGAATTCCATTAACTTGTGTGTCTTGTTTTATTTTTAATCCCACAGGAGTTTCTTTCCCTGCTCAGTCTCTTAGCTTACTGTTCTTGCTTTTCCACTAAACTATAGCTGCAAACTGCTGTCATCTCAGTTAGAAACAGCATAGTCCGAGTCACAGAGTTGACGGAGCGGCTGGAGTGGCCGCCGCTCCTGATTTTATTTCCCCCTGGATTTCCTGAGCAACACATGTCTGGAGTTTCTTACACTCAAGTTCTTGCTACAATGAAAGGTTTGTGTCCTTCACACATGGAGCCTCAGTTCTGTGCTAATGTACCAGTTGGTGTCATTTGGAAAATAAGCAGTATGATGATGTGCTCAGAACTACTATTATGACCCATAGATTGGGCTGTTTCCCATAATTCAATTCATATGCTGTTATGTATGACTTCCATTTGCTTCAATTGTTCATACTTGGCAGGATGTTATCGCTGATTTGAGCATCAAACAATAATACATTTGTTAAAATACTAGGATATTATGCATAGATGAAACGTAACTTATTCCTGATTTCAATTCATGATCCATACTCGCATAAAGAAAACGATGTATGAATATAACATTAACATTAATTCTGTTTCTATGCAGGTAGCAAAAATCAAAGGAGATGACGCCTGAACCCATTAATTCCAGCGTCTTTGGCCAGCAACTTTACCGAACGAATTTCTCACTCCTCAGAGTAGGGCTACATTGACACTTCGCTCTGGGCTGGATTCCAAGCCTGATTGCTGCTGTGGCTGAACAGTGCATTAAGACATAGCCGTCAATCCCTAAAAGTGTCTCCGTTGATGTTGAATTTGCTGACTGACTTCTCTTCCGATACTGCTGAACTCACAGATATGAGAGAGGATGTATGTTTTAAACTTGCAGATACACAATGTTGGGTGGTTGTGGTTTGTACAGGATTGATCCAGTCCCACTTTACAAGGTTCAATCTATAGTCCAGTCATTTTGCATCAGCCAGCAATTGCTCTTACATATTTTTTAAGTTTGACTAATTTATGAGCGGCTACAAAAATTGCAACTAAAGCATTTTTTTTTTAATTTTTATTTTGCGTTGGTAGGGTTACAGAAAACACATGGTGACTGCTGCTTCCAAACTTCAATGCAAGCGTTTACCAAACAGCCTTCACTAGCATGTTTCATTGTATTGTGAAACTGACAAACTAAAGGACACAATCTGAAAGCACAGACGCACCCAATAAATACTCCAAACTATTGTAAATTATGTTTTTATTCCTTGTGCTTCTGACGATTTGAAGTTTGAGACCTGGTATTTACACCAAAATGTAAAGGAAAAATATGATAAAACTGAAGTAAAAACTAAAAAAATTGTTTAATGAATACAATCTTCATTTTTGTGCTTTATAAGAAGTCAGTATGTCTTGTGTATGGTGCCTATTCTTGTAACAGAATGCTTTTTTCACAGTTTGAGCGGCCAGAACCTCTCACACTGCACACAATGACAGGTCTTGTATTAATAAGAGACACCCTACACAAGCTGTATTAACATACACATTAGCATTTATTTTTTCCTTTCGTAGAAAATTATTCAGATTGCATTATGGTATGAAGACCTTGATAAACCTGGCTCTTTGTGTCTTAATCTGTTTTTCCAGGCAGAGGCATTTAAATAAATAAATGATTAAACACACAAGAGGAGAGCAGCTAATCCTGTCAAATGTGATGTCGACAGATCATTAGCGCTGTTGTCTGGTAAGAACTTCAGTTGTTTTCATGGTAGGGGCTGAGAGCAGGCTGTCTTAACACACTAACATCACAGGAACCTGATCCCAAAATGACATGGCTTATCAAACTTCAGCACTAGACCCCAACCAGAAGACTTGTACTTATTGTCCCCAATATTCCACCAGAGAAAGATTTATTTTATCTGTGTAAACAAGATACTAAGAGCTCTTCTAAAAACATGGTATCTGGCCTGATAAAGCAGCTTCTTTTTTCTGAAAAACTCCAATTCTAGAATTAGAAACTGCTTAAAACTGATTAAATGCTACTAAATTAAATCTTTCTTTTGAAAAAAAAAATCATGTGAATTCTAGGGATGTTAATCTGCTTTAAAGTGATTGCAAAATAATCCATTAAATATCATCTGTTTTCCATTAGTCTAAAATGTGCACTGTCATTTCCAAACATATCTGGTAGTACATATGCTTGAAGACATTTATCAGTTCCAATGCCATACTCTCAGGAAATTTGTTCCTTGCACTTCCTGGGTCATATCACTTCAGCTGTGTCTTCAGGGTCAAATTGTGTTACTGGCTGAAAGCATATCAGTCAATAGGGGAAGCAGCTGGTTGGTTAATGACAGTGTAGAAGCCGTTGAAAGGGTGGGGACAAACTAACCCTCCATCTGAAATGACTCAGGAAGCGCAACACTATCTGAAAGCATAGCTTGCAAGCAGATATTTATTTAACTTTGTGTGCTGTTGTACTGTAGCAAAGTCTCTCGAAGGTAACACTTTACATTGTGTCTCTAATCACTGTATTTGCATAGTAGTTACTTAGTAAATATAGGTGTACTTATACGTAAATGCAATGTTATTATGCATAGTTACAATGTTCTTAATGTGTAAATATTTTTGCCTGATATATGTAAGTACACGATTGTATCAGAAAAGGGTTTGGATGAGGGTTATATCACGCAAACAAATATACATTTTAAGTACATTAATATGTTTAAGTACTGTGAACGGGATGGCTTGCAGTGGTGACGTCAGACCAGAAACAGACTCAAAACAATGAGAAATGGCAGCACAAACTGAAGCGCAACGGCGCGCAACGTTTTATTAAATAATAATACAAACGAAAACGTTTAAACAAAAGAAAACACTCACAAAACAAAAGGCGCGTTGGCCAAACAAATAAACCAACACTAAACAAGTAATATGCTGGTTGCGAAACCGACATACGTAGCAATTGCTATATTACTTGTTCCACAGACTTACATCTCTACTCTGACACACTCGCCTCCTGACACAGACAGCTGCAGGCTTTTACACAGGTGACTATCTCCTGATTAGCATCAATGAATTAACTGAAATGGCCACCTTCTGCACCTTCTATGAATGGGGATTTTAACCCCATTCATGTGACTATTATGAGACTGGCTTTTCGACACACAAAACACAATTTACATTACTATCACTACTACTACTCCTAACAACAACCACTACTAAACAAAGGGGCGGGACACTCCGCCACAGTACACATTTATTTACTAAGTAACTACTATGGAAATACAGAATAATTAGAGACAATGTAAAGTGTTACAACAGTTTGCAGGGCTGCATCTCTAATACAGCAACTGCAGCCCTTAATTGGAATAGAGATTTGTATAGGTTGAGTTCTATTATACTTTTGTACACTCATTTGGTTTGTATGGAGTTGGGCTTTGTTCAATTGCAGTGTTTCTTTTTGCTTGTTTCTTTGTGCACACTCATATGTAGGTATTTACTGTATATAAGGATTGTGTTTACAGTGTAACACAATTTTTGTTCCTGGGTAGTAAGTGTTATTTCCTAATTGCTTATGCCTCAAAAGTATAGAAAATGGCTATTATTCCCCACAAACTTTGCTTTTGTGACCAGGACAGGTAAATTTCAAAATATCACTATTTTCCAATGAGAAAACGGGCAAATTTGTGTCTTTTCGTTCACATAAAGTCAGAAAAAAACAACATATGAATCCAAATTAACATGTATTTATACTAAAGTAATACAAAAATGACTACAAAAGATTTAGAAGTTAGTTTTTCGAGATTTACGATTATACTGTTACAGGTCTTTTCGGGAATGCAGGGCTGGGACACCTGAAGGCACTTGTGGGAATGAGGCAATTCATGAATGATGTGCAATTTATTACAACAAATCATATTCTTAGCTACAGTCACCTACCAACTACTTTTTTTTGTTACATTTGTTCCTTTTAAAGAGTTGAAGTATCACCCAGTCAGATGATTGGAATGTGAGAATGGATACTAAGTGCTGAGAATTTATTTATCAACTGAAACCAGAACCATGACAAGTGACTGCAAATACCCTAATATAGTAAAAGAAATGAGACTACTTCCTATTGAAATACTGTGTATGCATAATAACAATAACAGCAGATCATGAGATCTGATCAAAATATTTTGTAGCATAAAGTACAGCACTGCAGGAGCCTCTCAGAGATCTGTTAGTGTTGATTTGTTAGTTTCCAGCAGCCTTGTATTGACCTGGCTGGAGAGTCGTTTTCCAATACAGATTTATTGCTCTGTACTGGTAAATACATTTATTTGTACTGGTCAGTAGTAGAAACCCACTCCTATTTATCTCAGTAGAGGTGGGACTGGGTTGTCTGCTATCTGTCTTCATTGACAGATCAAGAACAGATAATCACATGCTATTTCTTTAACTGCATACAAAGGCTGGACAAAAACAGTTTGGGCTATAGGATAATCAAACATTGTGAAATGATTTGCGGTATAATACGTGTAACTACTATGTAAATACACAGTAGATGTAAACATTGTGCTTGTGAACTACTATTAAACATGCAAGCTGTTTGTTTATCATTTAAGTAACAAAACATTAACATTACAGCCTATAATCAATTAGATAGATTGATTAACGTTAGCATCTTGCACTGACTAAAACCTCACCCTTTCTAGGTCTCTCTACAGGGACTAGGAAATGTGGCATCAAATCTGAGACAAGACAGCAACTGTGACGTTCAGAGCACAAACAGACCAAGAAAACCTTGTTTGCAATGAGGCTGAATTCACAAATCATATGGACACATGAACACACTGACGCAATCCTACCAATAGACATACAGACATAAAGACTCAAACACACACTGACACATGGACTGCTGACATAGACAGACACACACACTTAAATACAGACATAGAGACGCCTGTGTCCTGTATACAAACTGTCTGCTCTCTGAATCTAGATTGGCACAGGCAGGCGATAGCTAGCTTTGTGTGTGTGTGGATGTATTTCATTTTTTTTTCTAGGAAGGGGGAAGCATTCTAATAAAAAATATTTTTACTTCACCTCTCGTCAGGGAAGAAATTACTTCATCTATTTCAGTCTGCTGTTCCTACTTCCCCTGTGCTTGGGAGGCGCCTTTCTTTTTTCCTTTCTAAAAAAAAAAAAATATATATATATATATATATATATATATATATATATATATATATATATATATATATATATATATATATATATAAATATATCACCTATTTATATAAATCCTTACGATTATAATAAAAAAAAAAAAAACACCACACTGGTGCTGTGGTTACTGCAAATGTTATAAATTACCTACCAATACAGAATGACTGTGTTGAACACTTTTTAAAATTTTTACTCCAAAACATGTTTCTGCAATGTTGACTACAAAGAATAATTCAAAATTGGCTAGGGTTATATGCATAACAGGTCTGGAATTGGGAACCTTTTCCGATGTATGAAGGAATTAAGTACTGATATAATATAATGTTTTATTCTAATAGGAACCTGATTTATCCTGTACGATCAAATAAAAGTAAGAAAGCTTCTGCAGTTGTGTTTCCGGCTCATGATCTTCATCCACTAGCTGTCCGGTCTAGCTTCCTAGCCACTCTGCTATCTTCAAGGACCCCGCTCTCAAGTGTGATATACCCTCTCCTGCTACCCAGACCAAGAGGAGATTTCATCTACCGTCTTATACAATACTGCTTGAGCTGGAAGTTGATTGGCTGATGAGACTGAATGGTTTACTAAATCTATGTAGTTGGTAGGGATGGGTCGGTATACAGGTTTTGTGGTTTACAGTGGTTTAGGTACATTATGGTATTGATACCATTCCTTTTATTCTACATTGCAATTATTGTAATTACTTTTATACAACGCTTAACACATTTTTCAACTGCAAACCTGCTTCTTCTAAATCAAGAAATGGTACTTGCAGTCTTAGCAAAGTGTCTGAAGAAGATATTTTTGTGAATTGCTGCTGTATTTTGATGATCGTTTTGAAGGAAACTGTTGACTCAGAATACACGCTTCAATAGTTGCGTTCTTTCACTTAGACCTTGCTGCACCGGCTGCTCTAGGCTGCTGTCTTTCTGACGTCACACGCAGCTTCTAGAGAAACGCCTTTCCAAGCCTTGCAGTTCAGCACACATTTTAAACGTGCTATGTTTACATTTGTCAATTTAATGTAATTGATTAACATTAACTTTTTTGTAAAATTATACATAAGTTATCACAGATTTAGTACATTTTGTTTGTTTAAATTATTTATTTATTAAATATAGCGTTGACAAGGCTGTTGTAGTGATTTTGGTATGCAATTTATTTATATATAAATTCGTCTCACGGTACACTGTTTAAGAACGTCCAAATGTTAGTAACTGAGACATGCCATAATAGTTCGGTAATATCATGTAGAACTTGAATTCTCCGACAACAATTGACATCCACACAATGTGTCAGAAATAAAAAAAAAAAAAAAATTGTTTATTTAAGGGAAAAAGGAGTGCACAACTAATCTAATATTCCAGAAGGGAAAGGCTATTGGTTAGAGATGTGCGTGAATTGTAATATGCAGTTCATTGATTCCATAGTCAAGCGATTACAACGACCATAACATCATTAGCATACATGGTTAATATACTAATACTGAATATGTATTATCACACAAAGTGTCTACTTTGCAGTAGTATTTTCAATACCCTTTTCTCTTTGTAATTGATCATGTAAATATGCACAAGCATTAATTCAACTTCCTATTCAGAATGGAATCCAACATTCCAGTACCTAATTTAGCAAATTAGTTTTATCATGTTAACTTAGTTTAGACGTGATGTACCAAACTAATAATATGTTATCAACCTCAGTTGATTATATATTCAAATTAACTCAGAAAAATGGGGCAATGATGAAATTCTCTGCATTTACGAGGCAACTCCTTTTGAGTTGCACATTTCAAACAAACAATACATTTCTTACACGCTCTAAAACAGGAAGTTATATTCTATTTCTAGAACAGTTTCCACTTGATAGCATTTGCTTCAGTTACTTCCTTGAGTCATAAAGTATTTAATATTAAACATGTTGAATACTTATCGATTTCCATATACAGAAGTCAATCTGTGTTGATGAATACTGCAGCTCTCCAGAGCCGCAGCTTCAACGTAGACTATACTTTGCCGTACGCGTTGTATTGCTAGGCTCGCAATAACCAATAGTTCAATTTCAAATGGAGATCAGCTTGTTGATTTCTCAGGCTTGCAACATTATCTTTGTTGTTGGCAATTTTCCCACTGGGCATAGTTCCGTTGATCAGAGGTAACTCAGTTCAGTTAATGCATTGCAATTGAAAAGTGATATAGCTTGTAAGTGTTCTTGTGGCGATTCTCTCGAAATCTTCCAAAAACATAACTGATGGCTTTGCTTCAGTTCGTTTCGTGCAGATACGTGGAAACAAAGACCCGCTTTCCGATTAATGCAGTATCCCGTCACTGATCCAGTCTCTCGTAAGACAGACGGCAGGGCTCCCGCAATATATTTCAATATGGTAAGCTAAAAAAGAAACTTTCTTCAGTGCTTCTGTACTTAAACCGATCACTCCTTCCTCAGGATATTTCTTCAGCAATTATTTTCTGTTTCTGCAAAATAACTGTAACAAATAGATTCCTGCCATTTAAATATTTTATTAACCATATCTTATATATAACTACCATCCCCCTTGCTCCACACTAAAGGCCAATACAATATAAATATTTCAATTTCTTCAATCCTGATGTTAATCAATGAAGAAATTCTAGCCAATTTCTTAAACATTTGGCTCAACAAAGAATTAAAACAGAAAAGTAAAATAAGTTTCTTATTGCTTTATTTAAATAGCATATTCCCAATACAGACACAAACCCCAGTGGTATCAAATGAAGAAGTTAGTTGCTTAAGTTATTTTACTCCTAATATTTGTGGCTGAATTCACTGTGGAGACAATTTGTCTTTGAAGTACTTCTTTTGAAGTAAATTCTGATTTGATACGTAAGAATGGCATCCCATGAAAAATATAAGATCAACTAACAAAGTCAAAGGCATCAATATCTTCTGTCGTTAAGAAATATTGAAATGAGAAGCCCTGACAAATCCAGAATACCTATATCTCAATCCTTGGGTGATTGTAATGTGTTCATCCGTTCTCTGAGTAATTCCATCAAGAATGGTATGTTCTTTGATTGCGGTTGGGTCTGTCTTCGTTAATGTATTGTGTTAACCTCTTATGCCCCCCTCTGTTCTGTGGGCGGAACATGGTACTGCAATTACACATTATATTTCAAAAATCATCTTTAATATTATTACAAATGCAAAACAGCAAAAAGAACTGACTCAATATCAAAAATGTTGTTTTCCTACCATCAAAAAGCATAGGAATTTTTCAAATTCACCATTTCACTGATGAAATATTCTCTTCGCAATGTGTCTAGTACCTCACAGTTCAAAAACAACTCTGATCAACTAGCTGTGCGTTTCGCTGCTCTGGCCTTAAATGTATCTGTTGATGGTGAAATCTCCCTGATCACATTGTAGGGGAGGTCACAAGCTGTTCAATCATACTTTGACTTTGTTTGTAACCTAATCCATTGAAGAGTAATCGATGTGCGTATATAAACAAAACACATATTTGCAAGCCAGAGTGTAGCATTACGCACTTAAGATCAAGGTTTCTTACTGTTCTCATGATCATTTTTCAACTTGTAAAATTTATAAAATCAAACGAAATGGCAAGCAGTGTTCCAAAGCATCCCAAAATAAGTCAATTCAGTCTTTTTGAAGTTTTGGAGGCGATGGATAATAGTGAAAGTGACGGCGAAAATGATCAACTTTCTGGGTTGGAGAGCACTGATTCAGCATCTGTGAAGCAGCATTGGAAGATGGATTGGAGCCTCTTCAGGATTTGTAAGTATAATGGATCCACACTACAATTATTATTATTATGATTATGCGTAATTTTCAATATGCATTTTTACTGTAAATGTTATTAGAAAATGCAACCATTTGACTCTTAAAGGGCACATAGAAATAACATTTTTTTTTAACAATTTTTATTGTATAGTAAAGAGCAACATCATCATCTTTGCTGTGCTGCTGTATATAGTCCCTGATTTTTATGATGCAATAGAAGTTGCAAGAAGTAATTGTTGCTTCCCAGTCGTCTTTATTATTTTCTCATTGATGTTTATTGATTTAGATTATTGCATGGGGGTGTTTAGCAAACTTTTTTTATATTTCCATTATTACAAGGAGTGATGTTACTTACTGTCACAAAGACGGCCGGAGTGGGTGATGTCAGACCAGAAACAGGAAAATAAACAGAGAGGTGGAGTTTGGTTGAGCTGAGCGAATTGCTTCGCTCAGCATTTAATGGGTGAACAGAACAGACAGAAAATAAATGGTTGTATTAAATGAAAAACACAAGGACATGGCACATTCACCAAAATAAACAGACAAACAAAACGGACTAACAAAACACGGTGAGCAGATATTTTACTTACATTATTTATGATCACAATGATTACCTACGTTTCCTATCCCGTTCTCCACTCACCGAACACACAACCCAGAGTGGATGAAAACATGCTGCTTTTATGCAGCTGTACCAAGACCCCACCCCCCCCCCCCCCCCCCCCCCCCCCCCCCCCCCCCCCCCGTGCAAAGCACACATGGCCTCAATGGCCACTTCCCCCCTTAAAAGTCCAAAAGTCCAGGACCAGAGGACTCAAGGGGCCCACAGGTCACAAGGCCGTCAGCTCCTCCAGCTGGGGTAGTCCTGGCAGCGGAAAGGCTGCTTGGGGGGTGGTGTCCTGACCTCCCCCCTTCTTCGGAGCTGGCAGCTCCCCTTGGTGGGGCTCTGACCACAGTACTTCTGGCAGCGAAGAAGCTGCAGTGGGACCAGGTCTCCTGACCTCTCCCATGATCTCCGGCAGCGAAACTGCTGCTGGGGTTGGTGGTCTCCAGACCTCCTCCCCCTTCTTCGTGGCCGGCAGCTCCCCTTGGTGGGGTTCCAGCCACAGTACTTCCTGCTGCGATGCGGAGCAACAGGCAGCCCCAGCAGGCGATGCGGAGCGGCTGGCAACCCGAGGCGAAGCAGTGGCAACCCCATGCGATATGGAGCAACAGGCCACCCCAGGCGATGCGGAGCGACAGGCAACCCCAGGCGATGCGGGGCAACAGGCATCCTTGGGCGAAGCGAGGCAGGGAGTCAGGACAAGCTGGGGTGCGGGTGTTGGCCCTCTTCTCAGCCACTGCGGCCGGGCGATTCTTCCCCATGCTTCCCTCAGCAGCCTATGCAAGGGCTGCTGAGGACCGCCAGCATCTAGTCCTGGTTGTTCTGGTGCAGGGAGAGGCAGCTCTTGCTCCTCTCCCCGTGATGATGATGGAGGCAGAGGCAGCTCCAGCTCCTCTCATCGTGATGGTGGAGGAAGTGATACCAACAGACATTCATCCTCTGGTGGTGGGGGAAGTGATACCAGCAGGCATTCATCCTCTGCTGGTGGGGGAAGTGTTACCAGCAGGCATTCATCCTCTGCTGGTGGGGGAAGTGATACCAGCAGGCATTCATCCTCTGCTGGTGGAAAGGGACCCAACAGGCATTCACTCTCTTCTGGTGGACAGGGACCCAGCAGGCATTCACTCTCTGCTGGTGGAAAGGGACCCAGCAGGCATTCACCCTCTGCTGGTGGACAGGGACCCAGCAGGCATTCACCCTCTGCTGGTGGACAGGGACCCAGCAGGCATTCACCCTCTGCTGGTGGACAGGGACCCAGCAGGCATTCACCCTCTGCTGGTGGAAAGGGACCCAGCAGGCATTCACCCTCTGCTGGTGGAGAAGGGACCCAGCAGGCATTCACCCTGCTGCTGGTGGTGGAGGCAGCGGAGGCAGAGGCAGCTCCTGCTGCTGGTGGAGGAGGCAGAGGCAGCTCCTGCTGCTCTGCTCCTGGTGGTGGAGGTGGGAGCGGCGTGTAGTCTCCTGCCGGTGAAGGTGGCAGAGGCAGAGGCAGCTTCTGCTGCTCTGCCCCTGTCGGCAGAGGTGGGAGCGGCATGTAGTCTCCTGCTGGCAGAGGTGGGAGCGGCATGTAGTCTACCCTGGAGGCAAAACCAGCAGGCATTCTTCCTGTGCTGGTGGAGACTTGGGTGGTGGACGCTCTGCCTTCCTCTTCTCCTTTCCCCTTCTCTGTCTCCCCCTCCCCTTCCTCTCCTGGGCCAGTTCCTCCTCTCTCTCTTGGTAGGGGCAGAGGAAGGGACAGTTGGCGAACAGATGGTCCTGGTCGCAGAGGAGGCACCCCGGCGATGGCTTGTTACATCGCCCTGGATGTCTGGCCCTTAGGTGGCACTCCTCCTCCCTGTCCTTCACCTCTTTATCCTCCTTCCATCCCATTTTATTTATTTATAAATTTTTTTTGTAATCCAATTTTTTTTTTTTTTTCAAAAGATGCAGTTCCTGCTCTGACACTTGGAGGCGCTGTTGTCCCGGTTCTGACACCACGCGTCACAAAGACGGCCGCAACGGGTGGCGTCAGACCAGAAACAGGAAAATAAACAGAGAGGTGGAGTTTGGATGAGCTGAGCAAATGGCTTCGCTCAGCATTTATTGGGTGAACAGAACATACAGAAAATAAACAGTTGTATTAAACGAAAAACACAAGGATACAGCACACTCGCCAAAATAAACAGACAAACAAAACGGACTAACAAAACACGGTGAGCAGATATTTTATTTCATATTATTTATGATTGCAATGATTACCTCCGTCTCCTATCCCATTCTCCACTCACCGAACACACAACCCAGAGTGGGTGAAAACATGCTGCTTTTATGCAGCTGTATCAAGAAATCAATCATTCAATTGGAGTCTCGGTACAACTGCATGTGAATTAATAAGTGCAATTCCCCATGCTCACATATTACTACATTTTACCTGCACGTGAAGTGCTGTACAATCCTCGTGCCTAAGTACAAATATACATTTTATTACCACTCATGTTACACAGAACCATTTATATTCCGTGTACCAATGACTATACACCAACATTAACATGCTACATGTAACATACAACACAAATAAATAGCCCAGGGGCGGGGCACTTTGCCACATATACCCCACCTTGTGCAAAGTACACCTGGTCTCAATGGCAACCTCCCCCCTTAAAAACCCAGCAGTCCAGGTCAAAGTCTAGTGTCATGGCTGACAGCATGGTGGTCCACTCCCGCAGCGGAAAAGCTGCTCTGTCCTGTTGCAGCTTCCAGGATGATTCATTCAGCCAGGTCAGTCCTGGCAGCGGAAAGGCTGCTGAGGAAAATTAACTCCTGACCTCTCCCCCCTTCTTCATAGCTCCCTCTGGTGGGGCTCCGGCCACACCTACCCCTGTGGCCAAGCAGAGCTGACAGCGACCCCTGGCGAAGCAGTTTCGGTGTCCCCAGGCGAAGCAGAGCTGGCAGCCCTAGACGATTCGGAGCAACAGGTAGCCCCAGGCGATGAGGAGCAGCAGGCATCCTCGGGCGATGATGTGCGGGGAGTCAGGACAAGCTGGGGTGTGGGTTTTGGCCCTCTTCTCAGCCACTGCGGCTGGGTGGCTCTTCCCCGTGCTTCCCCGTGCTTCCCCCAGCAGCCTATGCAAGGGCTCCTGAGGACCACCAGCATCTAGTCCTGTTCCTTCTGGTGAAGGGACAGGCAGCTTCTGCTCCTCTCCCCCTGTTGACGACAGAAGCAGAGGAAGCTCCAGCTCCTCTCCTCGTGATGGTGGGGAAAGTGATACCAGCATGCATTCATCCTCTGCTGGTGGAGGTGGTGGAGGCAGAGGTAGCTCCTGCTGCTCTGCTCCTGGTGGTGGAGGTGGGAGCGGCGGGTAGTCTCCTGGCGATGGAGGTGGGAGCGGCGTGTAGTCTCCTGGTGACGAAGGTGGGAGTGGCATGTAGTCTACCCTTGTTTCAGGGGACTGATGCGGCTCTCTCTCACTTGCAGGGGACTGGTGCGGCTTTCTCTCTCGGGGCGAAACCAGCAGGCATTCTTCCTCTGCTGGTGAAGAAGGGAAACAGCAGGCATTCTTCCTGTGCTGTTGTAGATGGGGACAGCAAGTAGTCTCTCTTCAGTTCAATGAAGGTGCAGGTAGGCGTGGCTCCTCCCACTTGGAATGCAACCTGCTGGGGCAGTCCTATATCAGCAGCCAAGTAGTTGATCACCACGGCTGCTGGGTTCACAAAGGGCACTGGGTAGTAGTGTTGTTCCCAGCATTCCCAATGTTCCCCATCTCTGGCCCACAGTAGGTCAACAATCTGTGGGAGGTCCTCTCCGTTCCACTTCGGGTCCGACACCCAGTCCAGCATCTCCTCAAAGGATGGGAATGGTTCTGTCTCCTCCCTCTTGGGCTGTGGATGCTCCAGGACCCCTCTCTTGGGCTGTGGATGTTCAGGCTCCTGCCCCTCAGGCTATGGAGGTGAAACCAGCACAGACTCCTCCCTCTTGGGCGGTGGACGCACAGACTCCTCCCTTTTTGGCTGTGGAGCGGGCATTCGCTTCTTCCCCTTTTTTTCTGTCGGCTTGTCTTGGGGCCTTCAGGTGAAGCCACTCCTCCGCATCCTCCACCTCTCCCCGATCGAGAGCTTTCAAAAAAAGAGGGTCTTCTTAGGGGCAAACATCCTGCAGGTGCTCAGACTCCATGCAGGAGGCACACCATGGAGCCCCTCCTTCCTTCAACTCGTCCTGGCGATTACGCCATGGCTGCCTTTCTTCCTTCTATCCCATTTTTTTTTCCCCCCACACAAAAAAAAAAGACTGTTGGGTTTTTTTTTTTCCCCAAAAAACTGCGGTTTCTGCTCTGGTCTACGTCTACGAGGCGCTGGTAATCCCACAATGACACCACATGTCACAAAGATGGCTGCAGTGGCTGTGCTTTTGCCAGGTGAGTCACGTGGGAACCCCTAGGTCACAAGTTAAATGACAAATCATGACATATGGTTAAATATCAATAATTAAACAGTATAGCTGATCTTAATGTGATATCTAATATACTGTAAATTAACCCATTGCAGTCCATTTATTCTGCGCTTGTCAGACACGTCACATCAAATTTATTTTCACACGTGCTGTTTATGTTACATGTGCTGTTTTAAAAAAACAATTTTCAGCATAAAACAGGTTTAAAAGGCATTTAATCGCAAAAGGACGCTCAGTACTTTCTGTAGCCAAGCCCCACCCCTTGTTCGCTTTATAGATGTACATACTGATAAATCCTCTCCTGATCATTCGTTTTATCACCAAACTCCTCAATAATGCGATTCAAGTCATTATTTTATTATTATAAAAGCTATGCTTTCATTCGGCTCCTATCGGTCTCACTCGGCCATTGAAAGGTTTTCTCGGCTTTTTCCGGAGAAAAAACGACTAGAGACCTGTGCTTTATGTCTTTTTGATGATATCGGACAGGGTCCAATAATGTATTGGAAAGGGAAAGGGTTTGCAAAAGGTCGGTAGTATATGATATAAGCCATCTGATATGATATAAAGAAATTGAATGGCTGTATTCACATCAATATCAGGGTCTAGTCTACAATATAATATAATATAATTTATAATCCAGGGCTGGTAATGGAACGTGAAACAAGCAATGTGATTGGCCGAGTGAGGTTCCAGCTCTCCGTATATATTAGAAGGATACGGACAGTTGGAGCCTGGTCACATATTCGAAATCACTGCGCTGCCACACAGAATTTAAAGTACTGGTAGCCATCTTGTTTACAGTTACAGATGTACAGAAACTACAATACCAGTGACCAATTACCAGCAAAAAAAAAAAAAAAAAAAAAAAAGATTTGGATGAAGAACAATTACAAGAACTGGAAGACAGAAAAACAGAAAAAAATACCAAAAAAACAAAAAATGCTGTCTTTGTACTCACTCACTTTGTCACTTCCAATTATGTCTTTTTAGCAGTTTGTAAACGCTACAGAAAACACAAAAAGACCCTTCTGCACATTATCCCACCCCTCTGCGACCTTGAAAAATTACTGAAATCCAAGATGTCATCATTATTATTTTTTTTGTATTCCTGTTCTGCTGAAACAACCGCGTCTTGCACGCACAGGAAAACAATTAATTCAGTGCCATCTCAGCCGCCTCCTGGTGGATCCATGGTTCCAAGATTCAACACATCAAAAATAAATATATTTACTTACTTTTGCATGTTTCATTAAATCAATTTACTCAGCTTAACTTAGTGTGTAGTTCAAAGTTATAAATGGGACTACTTTTGTGGTCCCTTTATTGGCGTAAGG
Organism: Polyodon spathula; assembly: GCF_017654505.1. Taxonomy (NCBI): domain Eukaryota; kingdom Metazoa; phylum Chordata; class Actinopteri; order Acipenseriformes; family Polyodontidae; genus Polyodon; species Polyodon spathula. The sequence goes on from NC_054550.1 coordinate 20,276,053, forward strand.
ATATTTAATAAAAAAAAAAATTACTTCTGTTTTTTTTTTTTTTTTTTTTTAAATCAACTATTTGATCTGGATTATAAATGCAATAAGGCTCTTCAGAGTGTCTGTATATTCCACGGATATGGACACCTTGTCGGGCCTTATTGCATACATATAACACTCACATAATGGGTGATTCATAAACAGTATTACAGAACATTACATTTTGCTTCAGGGTTACAAGTGTACACATGTGGACTTAGGGGGTGAATTTGATCAATCTATTATCTGCCGGGATAAACCATAACATTTTAGGGACAATGCTGGGATAACCACAGATAGCTGTTTGATGCAATCCAGGGTGATTCCACAATGCTGTAACACTCTCTCTAAAAAAATATAAAACAGCTGTTCTTAATCAAGGTAGAGATTGATTAAATAAATCTCTTAGTGTTCCTGTATACAAACCATGGAGCTCAATTTCAACACATTCCATAGTAATATTTTTACATGGTATGTGTTTATGAAAGATATAAGAGCTGTTAAAAAAAAAAAAAAGAAATCTAAGTCCTGTCAAAAATCATTCCTTGTTCTGGAATGCAGCTTCAATCCTGCTTTCTATTCAGGATGTAAAAACTCTTGTTTTCAGCATCAGTGGGCGCTGCTGTAATGCATTCAAAAACCTTGCTCTCATTTTCTTTTCGCTCAGCTTCCCTGTGCTCTCGCTCTCTCTCTCTCTCTCTCTCTCTCTCTCTCTCTCTCTCTCTCTCTATAAATTCTGTTTCCAGTGAAGACAGTGTGCCTGATCTAGAGAGACACACTGAGGGAGGTTTACTTCAGCCGGCGAGACACACTGAGGGAGGTTTACTTCTGCCGGCTTGCTCTGTTTCTCTCTTTCGGTCACACTCTATCTACCTGCTGACTACTGAAGGCACTCACAGACCAAAGACAACCTGGACGGAGTCAAGAGACTACCACAGGCTAACAGCCACTTTTTTATTAATTGTGTTAATTTAATAATTTATTTATTAAAATGTTCTGTTTACCATGAAACTACCTTCCTGCTGTTGCTAAGGAAATTAAAATAAAATTAAAGAGGAAAGGACCAGACACTCTTTGGTTGCTAAGGTAATGGATGCTTCATTTAAGATGTTAAAAAATGTGTCCCAAAATATAGAATTGCACACAATTGTGCTCTGAGGTGAGTTTTTGTTTTTAAAAGCCTGGTAACGCAATGAGAAAAGAGGCAACTCTGGAACTTTTGAATAGCGATAGTCTTCAAGTGTCAAGTTGATGTTATCAAGATTACTGGCTATTTTTGTTGTTCAATTCAGAAAGAGCTGTTTCAGTGTTTATTTTAGCTATTCCGTGTGCAAGGTGCATGTATGCATGTATGTATTGTACAGTATGTGCGTATGGTTTTGCATTTGTCATCTTTTATATATAAATTGGGACTGTGGATCTCTGAACGGAAAGACATGCTTTTCTGAATTTACTTAACCAGTGTGTGTAGAAAACAGCTTTCATCTAGCTGAGAAGGGTTAGCTTCAGAATATTCAACAGAACTAGTGTTCTGGAAGAAATGGGGAGACATTGGAATCTGCCATGACAGTATATGTGCATTATTTAATGTGCATGATATATTGTGTATGTCACTGCTTGTGGACATTCAATGAAATGACACAAGTAAACAAGTAAAAGTTGTATGCCTGTATCACGAAATTCGAAATGTCTGTCACTGAACTAAAATGCTGTACTATTGTGTGTTTAATAGTTTTGGATGATATGTGTGTACGTACATGGATAGACACACATGCCTGCATACGCAACTAAGGTTCCTCTTAATCCATTTAAGGTTGATTTAGTAATCTAGACCAAGGTTTTGAAAGGCACTTTTTTTTTTTTTTTTTTTTTAATGCTAGTCAAGACCAGGCTTAATTGAAGGCCAGGTAATAAAAGTCTTGTTTTGTTTTTCGTTTGATTGATGTCAGGAAAGTAATGAGGTTGTGGTACAGTAAAGCTAATTAAATTAAAAAAACAAAAAAAAAAAAAACAATTATGCTTAATCATGATCCTCTACTGTGTGTGTTAATGTGTTTATACTGTATATAAAAGTAATGTTTAAATATAAGAAATTGATTCGTTTTGCGCTTCTTATGCAGAACTATAATCATCACGCAGCCTTTGTGTATTTGATCTGTAGTTCATACAACTTTATTCCACAAAATCTACTTAATATTTCTAAATCCATTCAACTAAAGTAAGCAGAGACAGAGCAGCTTCGTCTGAGGATTATCTTCTTCCAATAACACTTCCACTAAAACAAATGCATACCAAGCAAAGGCAGCTCTCCATCAAAGCATGATGATGGCAAACTGGTGAATCTGAATCTCATTCCAAAAAAAAAGACAAATGGTGGACCCTCGTGCGCGCACAAAAGACACAGTTCCACCGAATCCTTACGAAACTAAACGATGGAAGGTATACACTCCCACACAATAACCTGACATTCAAAATGTTCTCCAATCACCAGCACAGTAAACAAAACAAACAAGTGCGAATGTTGTTAAAAATCTTTATTAAGACAGTCTTTTCACTAATAAAAAAAAATAATAAAACCTATGAATGTAATAAAAAACGCAAAAAAGTAATGCAAGTGCTCACATGTACAGTACAGGTAGGCTACATTACTGCAAATTGTTTCCAGCGAAGAACTCTGATGTGCATCTGGACAATCTTTTTTTTGCAAGTATGGATGCCAAAATTTTGTCATCTTTTCTAAAAAAAAATCCCAATTCGGCTCTGTATTCAGATGCTGCTCCAGAGCATGCCGCAGTGTTACAAGCGCAGCACACACGCTTATATCATTGGTGTCTGTTTTAGGCAGAGCGTCCTGGTTGCTAAAGTGACACCGTGGAGAATTCTTCCATTGACTCTGGTGTTGTCAAAGTTTTAGTTTAGGTTGTATTTTCGTCAGCACCCTCCTCCTCAACTGCTATTTTCGTGTTGCTCATTGTTTTTCTCTTTCCCGCCATGTTGCAGTCAGTGCTGTTTTTACAAACTGTAAACCGACACTGCATACAGGGTTTAAATAGCCAAGGTACAGTACAGGGGTAATCCCTCAGTAATGTGGTGCGAACAGCTGGTTGATTGATCTGTCAGCTTTTACTGCACTAAAGTGCTGGCTTTTGTATTGAAATCTATGTGAATAGCAAGGAATCACCTCCATTTAAAATCACCAGGAGTGTGTGAAATATAATAATTTCATGCTTGTATCCCCAACAAATGCATAATATTGTAGTCACATCCCTTAGAAAGTGAGAAACGATTTAAAACCTTAATCAGAAACCCACTCTGACATGTTTTTAGTCTAAAAAAAAACAATTTATTTGGTGGAACATAGCAGAGATTCAGAATAAAATAGAAAACACATAGGAAATATTATATACTTTTAACCGTTTTCCCTCCATAGCCAGCATGATCACCCTGCGTTCCAGGAGTGTATAACCTCAGGCTTGGAGACCTTGCTCGTGGTGGCCTGTGGTGGCCTACGCTACGACACACACACAGTTTTGCTGTTGTGCATTTTTATAAACACATTTAAGTAATTTTTGTTTTTTTAATTTAGTAGTCGCCAATTTTTTTTTTTTTTGTTGCTGTTTGTTTTTTTGGGGTTTTTTTTTAAATCATTTTCTCCCAATTTAGAGTAGCCAATTATTTTTAGGCTCCGCTCACTGCTACCACCACCATGCTGACTTGAAAGGGTGAAGACGAACACACACTGTCCTCCAAAGCGTGTGCCATCAGCCGACTGCTTCTTTACACACTGCAGACCCAAAATGCAGCCACCTCGGAGGTACAGCGTCAGAGGACAACACAGCTCTGTGCAGCTTAGAGGAAAGCCTGTAGGCACCTGGCGAGACTACAGAGGTCTCTGGTGCGTGGTGAGCTGAGGACACCCTGGCAGACACAAGACCCCCCCAAGCGATGCCCGGCCAATTGTGTGCCACCTCCCAGGAGCTGCCGTCCACGGTCGGCAGTGGAATAGCCTGGACCCGAACCGGCGACATCCAGGCTATAGGGGGCATTCTGCACGCCACGTGGAGTGCCTTTACCAGATGCTGTTGTGCATTTTTATAAACACATTTAGGTTAATTTTGTATTACTAAGTTACATTTTTGGTTGTACATGAATAAAAATAAGATTTGTATATGATTATTTGTCCTTACATTAAACGTTTCTCAAATTAGTCCTTTAAGGTCATTCACAACTATTTTGTTCATTAATAATGTGCATTATTCAACACATGGGACGAATTTATACTTACCACATTCATCATCCTTCTCTTCTCCAGTTGGTCTGAACAACATCACGTGCTGCTGTTGATTTTAATTCTGTCTCAAATGCCACGCCTATCGAGGGTCACAACCCCATGCGCGCATAGGCCACCACGGGCCAGGTCTCCGAGATTGCAGTTACACCCTTCTCCTGCATTCCGAAAGACTGTGCGGGGTTAACACCCCAAGTCTTAGGACAAGCCCCAAATGCAGTCTAACCAAAACGAACGCACCATGATAAACTAATTTCTTTGCTTGAAATAGTTTAAAAGCTTCGGCATCACGAGTCATATTCGCTCAGAAACTAAGATTGTTGCAGCCCTGACCATCTCCTTGGACCTTAACTATGAATAATTCTTAACTTCTATATGCATTCGGGACTAGCTAGGTTATCGTGGGTTTGGTGTAGTTTATGCATGCTTTGTTAATTGTCAGTATATACTAAGGATAATTTCACTATCATTTAATTTATAAATTGTTTCCTGATGCCTTGGATTTTATTGTAATGCTGTTTTGGTGTAATATTGACTGTGTAATTATTTTGATTGATTTTCTTAACATATTGTGTTACTGCATGTATTATGGATTTTCTGAACGTATTGTGCGATTACATGTTTAACTGTTTTGAATACATTCCTAGTAAGTATTCACTTGTGTAACAAACTTGATTTATAATAATTTATAAACCTTGAAATACTACTACTCACAGGCCTTCTCTTCTCCCTGACCCATTAAGGGGTGGTTTCACTGAGCCAGATTAGCACTAATCTTGGACAGTTTACCTAAGGTAACATTAGGCTAGTCTGTGAAACCTAGATCAGTCCCAGCAGGCACATAAGCAGCCTCTAATATAATTATCCTATTCTTTTACAGCCGTGTCAAGTACAGATATGGCCCAGGGACCAAAGGACCAAGGAGGTGTGGGGACTGCAGATCCCGATGATGACTCTCCAAACATGATTGTCTACAGAAAGGTAAGGGTGTCAGGGTTTATTTCATCATCATGCTGGTTGGTAATGGATCTTGTGGTGGTCCCAGTGCACATGTGTCCATACAATGCCTCTATGCACCAAAGAGAGCTTGGTTCGTTTGACTGCTGAGTAGTGTCTGCCTGCAAGCTGCTGGATTGCTGGTTAGCGTTTTAGTCCTGGATTAAAATCATCGGAAGGATTACACTGATGTTTAATTTTCACTGTACCTTACCTAAATGTCTTGCTTTGTTGGTTATCTTTTAATGTCCTCAACTGGTTAGTGTGTGGCAAGTTTCCACAAATAGTTTCCTCTGAAAATGCTTTGCTCAAGAATCAAGCATGGTGATCTTTGAGTGTCTTCTTGGGTAAAGTCTGTGTGGTGTACAGGATGAGTCATGCAATCAGGTGAGCACATGTTTTCATCCTGGCTGTGCAAAGTTGATGATCATGGCCCAGTGACCCCTACTGGTCGGGGGACTGGTCAAGCGTGCACCTGCAGGGCTGGCCTTTGTCCTCTTGGGGCTGGTAGAACACAAACTGACCTTTGGTTCTCTTCTGAGCTGTTGTGAGGAGTTGCTGTGGTGAGGGAACGTAATCAGACTTTCTAAATTGCAACGTAAAATGGGAGTAATTGGACACTCTAAATAATTGGACACTCTAAATGAAAAAAAAATGCAAATAAAAATGAATCAAGCAATCTGTATTATAAAGGGTTGTGTTTAAGTATTAGTTTTAACTAAAGTTTCATGGCACTGAAGTTTCTGGATCACAAGTATACTAATAATATTCCCTTCTAACATGACCAAGGCTTCTTACTGGTCAAGTAACCAATTAGATCTTTTTTAGTTTAATGCTAATGAGGGACAATTGCACTGGCACAGGCTGGCAGGCACCATAAGAGCTTCCCCTCACAGCTCTCAGAGAGAGAGAGACACTCAGTTCTGACCTAAATACCCCCTCTGCCATTCAGTAGTGGTCCTCTCTCAAGCAGACACATGGAAGATGCTGCACAAACCCTCTGGGCCTGCCAGCTGTGAAATGCATGGTAGTTATTGACCTTTTTTTGTTTTACCTCATTATCAAATACTGTATAGCAATCAAAGTAGTTTTAGCCTGCTGAAGAAGGAAATTAGTTGAAACGAGTGCTTTACCTAGTGTTACTGTTATCTTATGATTGAGGGTTGAAAGATATAGAGGTGCTACTACTGTACACCTTCTCTATTAGGATCGCCATCCTATTTAGGGGCCAGTTTCTGGATTTTCTTTTCAACAGAGCCCTTTCTTTTAGAAATGCAGTCAAGCCTGGAAAACATTCTGGGTGTTTTGTTAGTAGACACCATTTGAAGACATCTATTTAAACCCAATAAGTAAAGCGCTCTTACCGCCCTTCGAAATGAATTCAGTAGTGGCAGTGCAGAAGTGCGTGATGACAAGCTTCATTCACTCACTATCTGCCAGAAAACAGTAAATAAATGGTTAGGGGACTAAAGCTTTTGTTCTAGTTTATAGGAAAGGATTTTTTCAGTGTTTTTTTTATTTTTTTTATTTTTTCAAATGTCGTTGTGGATGGACAGGGTAAAAAGACCAAGAGATTAACCCTTTGCAGTCCATTTATTTTAAACCCGCTGTTTCAATTTTTTTTTTTTATGCATAAAACAGGTTTAAAATGCATTGAATCGCAAAAGGACACACAGTACTATATCTGCAGCCAAGCCCCACCCCTTGTTCACTGTATTTTTCTCTTTATAGACGTGCATAATGTTAAATCCTCTCCTGATCACTTGTTTTATCACCAAACTCCTCAATAATGTGGTCCAAGTCATTATTTTGTTACTATAACATCTCCAAAAAGCTCTGCAAATGTCTGTGATATTCTTTGAGCACTGGATGCAGAAGCAGCTACAGTACCTCTTTTGTTATATCCATGTTATCTCTGTAGTGGATGGGGCTATGAGATACGCCCCTTTTTTCGGTTTCAATCGGCTCCTATTGGTCTCACTCGGCCACTGAAAGGTTTTCTTGGCTTTTTCCGGAGAAAAAACGACTAGAGACCTGAGCTTTACGTCTTTTTGATGATGTCGGACATTGTCCTACATTGGACAGAAGGGAAAATTGTAATGTCGGACCTGGTCCGACATAGGACAGCAAAGGGTTAATGAAATTGTAGAAGTTTTGGTGTTAGGATTAGTGTTTTGGCAGGGCAACTTCTCGAACTGACCGAAGGGGATATGATACTACGTGGTACTGTGTGTGGATTGTAATGTATGCAACAACATGCTTTCTCCTTCTGTCACTAAAATAAAGTGATCCAGAATCGACAATGCTTCATCCCTATGAATGTTGCTGCATTTGATTCCACGCATCAAAAAAAACATTCATAAATTTTACTAATGAGGTCATGGTGCAAAGGCAACATCCATAAAGTCAATTTTCAGATAACAATCGACTTAAAAAACAAAACAAAAAAATCCACTTCAGCTGAACAATAATAATGAAGATTGACAACAAGCAGAAGCACTGAATTCATTCAATCAGTAAACCCAGAGCTAATCTGTACTATAACATTCAAAGATAATGGCTAGCCTATGGTATGTACTGGATATAGGCTATTAAAACATGTATAGTATTTCATTTCTGTTAGGAATGTCTAAATGTATTGAGCTGCAACCGCTACAGGTTGACAGTATCATATGTTTTATACTCCCAGTGCGTTCCAGTTGCAATGCAGATGGACAGTGACACTATAACAGCAATGCTACTGTTCTGTGCTGAGGGGCAATGGGTGCACTGGGGCAGCTGAGATTGTATGGACATCATAAGAGGTAAAGGAAATAATTCTGATTGGTTCTGTTGCTCCAATATTAAAGTGTCACAGAACTCCCTGTAGAGTTTACATTATAGGGATCAGAATTGTAAACTTTTAAGCATATAAACTCTAAAGAAGTGGTTAAACGTTGAATAATATGCTAGAAGTATAACTGGTCACGTGACTAATTTAGTCAAATGCATATTTTTGAATGTATTCATTTTAGTAATGTTTCATCCTATATAGGAGTCTGGTGCGTATCCAACTGCTGTCGTGCCACAGTAAGGGCGGTGTAGCAGGACAGTAGAAAAACATATAAAACGGTGCAGGGCATAGCCTTGCTGTTTTAATTTATTGTTTGTTTATTTTAGAACAGGGTACTCCCCGCCCCTGTGCATTTGTATTATTTTGCATTTGTTTATTATTTTTATAATTTCAAATGTATGGTGTATTATTTAAAATGAGTTAAAAACACACCGTTTGTTTGTTATTGTTTGGTTTGAATGTGTTCTAGCACAGGCGGTGTTAACAGCACATCTTTGCCAGATAGCTTGTGTGAATGCATGGTTGGCAGTCTGTGATTATTGACTGTCAGCCATGCAAACAAAAACCCCCATGTAGAATGTGACCATCTCAGGAATTGGCTAATCAAGTGTTAATTCGGAGATGATCACAGGTATAAAAGCCTGTAGCTTGTGTTACTCAGGGTGGGGGTTGAGGAAGTGGAGAATGAGAGCGAGAACAAGCACAAGCACAGAATCTAAAAGTAAACAGAAAGTAAGAGAACAATTGTTATGACAGCTGGAAGCTCCAGCACTAGACTTGTTTAGTTGGTGTCAGTTTTTTTTGTGCGAGATTTGTTTTTGTTAAACCTTTTTATTTTTGCTGTGTTTTTTTTTTTGTTGTTTTTATTTTTGTTTGTTGAAATAAAAATAGCGCAGCAGTGCGCTTTGCACCAGAGTTCCTAGCTGAGTTTGTGTGTTTCAGTTCTTGTTTCTGGCCTGGTGTCACCAACCTCAGCCGTCCTGTCACACTGGTGGTGTCCAGCGTTTGCACCTCCTGGACAGAGGCAAGAGCAGGTAATACAGGTGCAAATTGTTGTTGTTGTTGTTTGTTTTTTCTTTTAATACTTTTTGGAGGAAAGAAAGAGGCAGCAACAGGGGGCACCTGGGAGTAGGTGGTGGTCCCGGGTTCCACTCAATTTGGACCCCCGGACTGGGCAGCTGAATAGGAGCAGTGGTGGATTGAAGAGGCTGCTCTGTGCGGTGCACGTGGAGAGTTTGGGCACAACCAGGAGGACTGCCCCAATGGAGTCCCCTCATGAGGAGGTGTGGAATCATGGCCTGGTTGGGGATGCTGCAGAGTGGTTCTGGGCTGTAGACAAGCCCCGGCTCTCACCAACGCCCGAGTGGGAGGAGCCGAAACATCCTGCCCCGGTAGGAGGAGCTTGAACGTCCTACGCCAAAGTGGAACATCTTACGTCCAGAAGGGGGGAGCCCAAGAGTCCAGCACCCAGAAGGGGGAAGGCCGAGCGTCCACCACCCAAGAAGGGGAAGCCCACAGGTCCAGGGCCCAAGCCACCAGCAGAGGAAGAGTGCCTACTGTTTCTTTAAAAGAAAAGGACACAATATATAGTTAATGCCATTATATTTATTAAGTTTGTAGTTTACCATGGGCAAGACGACAATGACAGCTAGTTTAGTAGTACTGTATGTTTCAGAGTGTTGACTCAGAGTTGAGAGAGAGAGGGAGAGGACCCTGCTATTTCTACTCTGCAGGAACTGACATTCTTCCAAACACTGACCAAGCCTGCTGACCCCACAGCTTCTGAGATCTGACAGGCTGAAAAGCTGAGGTGCTGTAGCTTGTGTTCTGCAATGTCACATAAATAACCCTGGCACTTCACTTCCAAAATGTATCTGGGCTTTAATTGGAGCGCTGTGCGCTTATTAAAAGAGCTCTCTGCTTCCTCTGTGCAGCAGTGCCTCAGGTGATCCTACTAGAGGAAAGCAGTTCCTATAATAAAGCAATAAAATTTAATCAAAGCAGCGAGACTCTATATGGGAGAGTGGGAGAGAGGGAGTGTGTGTGTACTTGGTGGTACTGGTGAGGGTAAGCAATTGGCTTAGCTAACACTTATATGTGATGTAAGGGTTGATGGCTATAAATGGACTGCTCTACGTGGAGATGGATGGGGAGGTAATTGTTATAAATGACTCTTACATATTGATCACTGCAGACTCCACGTGGGAGCTCACGGCAGGTTGTGCTTTGCCCAGATGGTGTGCAATATGCCCCTCTTGTGCCTGAGTGGCAGGGCTGATAGGAGGAGGAAAGCACAGGGCCAACCTGCTCTTGCCAGCCGGGCAGGCACACTAGAGTGGTTCTTATGCTGAGTGGAGTCGAAATCAGTGTTGTGTACAGAGGGGCTGTGTGGGCAGATGGTTAGAGCTGAGGTGTGGGAGGTACTCAGTGTAGCACAATATAGAGACCTGACTAGTGTTGGCAGTTGATGAAGGAGGGATGTGTTGCCTTGAGGTTTGAGCTGAGTAACTGGGAAGCAATGTTGTCTAGAGGTTAGAACTGATGGACAGGGAGGGAAGCAGTGTGGTCTGGTGGTTAGAGCTGATGAACAGGGAGGGAGGCAGTGTGGTCTATAGATCAGAGCTAATGGACATGGAAGGCGGCAGTGTGATCCTGTGATTGGAGCTGATGGACAGGGAAGGAGGCAGTGTGGTCCTGTGGTTAGAGCTGCTGGGCAGGGAGTCAGTGTGGTCTAGAGATCAGAGAAGGAGGCAGAGTGGTCGAGTGGTTGGAGATGATGGACTGGGTGGGAGATTGTGTGGCTGTTAGTGTGAGCATCTCAAAAGCATTACTAAAGCAGTAATGGTGAAAACACTGAGGCAGAGTGCACCACTCAGGAAATGTAACTTGGCTTGTTAAAGAAACCCTGTCAGCAGCTCCATATTCTGGTAGATAAAAACTGCAGGGGATTGTGTTGTCTGAGCTCTTGTCTTCATTATGTGGTTTAGTTAATTTCCTCATCCCTGAACAGTTGTTTAAATGTAACATTGAAGACAAACACACACACACACACACGCACACACAGACACACACACAGTGGATCAATATAGGCCCTATACAGCTTGCTTACAACTTTGTAAATCAGTGTAATGGATACCAAATATATAAATATTCACGACAAAACACCTGGGACCATATTTTCAGCCCTGTACTGTGAAAGGTATTACACTTGTTAATGTTACAGAAATAGAACGAAGCGACTAAACTCTGTTTCATTCTTGTTCATAATTTAATTTTCTTTCATGAAAAATGTTCTAATTCACTATTCTACTCAGTTTTCAGTTTCAGTTTCAAATAGGTCATTTTTAGTTCTTTTTTTTTTTATCTGCAAATGAGTTGCTGCGCAATGCATCCAGGTTTTCAGACAATTTAGTAAAAAAGCAGTTGATAGTTTACAGCATATTGGTTTCATTAGAGAAGTAATTGATACACCTGGCACTGCAAAAGGTTTAATTCTGAATAGAAGATAGGCCTTAATACTGAGGGTGAAATCCTGCAGAAACTCAGCATAAAGATGTAAAGATTGTATACATCAGTAGATATTATCATATAAAAGGAATGTTTTTTTGGTTTAATAGTCTGATAGCCCTCCTGTTTCATTTTCAATCAGATTTCCCTACTATGTAATGACAGTTAATTTTCACAAACATGCCTGACTATTCCGTGTCAGGAAACAAGTTATCACAGGTGTAAGAGCTGCTGATAATGGATGAGCAGGAGTCATGCTTGTTCTTTTCGAGAGTTTTGCTTGACTTGATATAGGAGCTCAGCTGTGAGTGGAGTCAGCAACCCCTCTCTGCGTCAGACTCGGCCTTCAATTATTAAAGCTAATTTTAAATCCATGGTCCTGTGAAGAAATCACTGTGGTGAGTGTCATTTATCTTTGCTTTCAATTCTACTTTCATCGCAGTTCAAGCTTGATCTTTTGCATTGTGAGAGTCAGTTGTAATTCAAATAGACCTTATTGTACAATAACAGCAGAATGATCTGTGAAAGAGCAGAATTCTGAGGGTGATGTCGCACCTCACTACTTTCACTAACAGTGGTGGATCTAGCCATGTACGTTGACAGGTTCATTAAATTCTAGTTACGTAAAAGGTCCTGTCCCACAAATTATTTTCAAGCAAATTTAAGTAACATGCTAAGAGCAAATACTTAAGCAATATTTGGAGTTTTTTAAAAAGGAAAATAAATATGTATTTTACTTACATTCTTCCTGCTTATCTTTCCTTGTCCTGGAGGATGTTGATTAATTCCAGACGCCTTGGATTGTGTCTTGCAAACATATCTATTATTTGTTCTAAATTGATGTCCATGTCATAATGGACATGCATGAGGGCCAAACCTGTGAGTCTTACTCATGGTACTTCTCATGTATGTCTTAAGCCTCCTGATTGCTGACACTGATGTCTCACACTCACATGTTGTCACAGCGAAGGAACCTAACACATTAAGAGCCTTGCTGATGTTGGAGTACATCACTGTATCACAGGCCTTTAATGTGTCTGACACAGTATTTGGTCTTTTAAAGCCTTGTCTGTCAACATTAAGCCAGTGGTGCTCCCAAAGCATTAGCTCTGCCTAAAGGTTGGACAATGCTGGAAGATGGTGTTCATATTTGTATCATAATTGCTTGGCTGCTTCTTTCCATCCTTCGCACACCAGACTAGGTATTAATGAGAAACCCTTTATGGCACAGTCCTGGCCATGGAAAAATCTGCTCTCTAATTCAGAGATGAGCTGATCTAGGAAAGGAATTGTGGCGAACCTTTTAAAATTTTCTTGTGGTGTTTCTGCTTCTGTGTTACATCTGTTTGTCTGTCTCCCACAGATTCTAGTCTGGGTAACTACTGTTCCAATCTTCTCAGCAAGATTACTTGCCTTAGTAAACCAGGCTGCATGGTGAAAATCAATGTTTGCTCTTACATCTAATATGGTGGATTTAATATCCTCAATACTGGAGTAGGCAGTGGTCGTATCCAGTGAAGATCTCTGTAACTTGGTAGTGGTGCCACTAGTAAAAGCTAGACATTCTCATGCCACTGTTAGTGCCATGATGAATTCAAAATTCACAATTGAATAGTAAAATCCATTGGCTTTAGATTTGGACTCAGCATTCCACTCTTGGTCTCCACTTCCTTTGATGCAATCCATAGTATTTAGTATGGATTCATAGAGTGTGGAAAACACTTCTGTGGCATTCAGTCTTTGAACCCATCTAGTCTGGCATACATCAAGAACTTTATTTAGTTTTGAATTTGGAATTAATTCCTATATTTTTTCCTGCAATAGAAGCTGATGCTTTGGGGAGAAGGAAAAATACCTACTTATCTCACCAATTGTATTCATCATGTGTTTAATGCTTTGAACTTTGCAGGTTTTAACTACACAAAGGTTCAGCCGCTGGGATGCACAGTGAGTGTATAAAACAAGTGGATACTGATTCTCAGTGAGTGCTGAAGCACCTTTGTACTTGCCTGCCATGTTTCCAGCTCTATCATAACATTGACCTACACAACAGGTCATGTTCAAGCCAAGATTTCTAATTATTTTTTAAATCAAATTTGCAACTGCTTGTCCTGAAACACCATCTTCACACTCTCAAAATTCCCCCAACTCTTCCTTTATATCTTTATTTTGGTCAACATAGCGTAGAACAAGAGGCAGTTGCTCTCTGTACTAGAATCAGTGGCTTCATCAGTCAGGATTGAAAATGGGCCACTGCTGTATTTCATTGACAATTCTATTTTGAATCCATCATCCACAGATAGCAATTACTTCATTTTGAATGATTTTAGACTGGTAAGTGGCGTTCTTCTTAGCAGTTTTAAAGTGCTCCTGCAAGACTGTGTCACCAGCGTCAACTCTAAATTTTAGAAGGGCATGGAAATTGTAAGTATTTCTTGATGTGTTCTCTGCATCACACATTGCATCATCTCTGTGACCCCTTAAAGAATCACTGTTTTTATTATAGACTTAAGCGTCTGTCTGTTTTTTTCCACTCTTTCTCTGTATGCTGTTTAACTGCTGATCTACAGGTGTTTTAGTTTGTTGCAGAACAGATATAAAATCATTGCCAAACTTTACTGCTGCTTTGTGGAATTCTGATTTTTCTTGGTGTTCTTTGAGTTTTGTATCTGCTGATCCCCATACTTTTAAAGGACATGTGTATAACCTTTCTAGTTTCTCTGCATTCTTCCCTGTTCTTCTGCCAAAAAGCACACAGTATTTGCATTAGGCTCCGTCATCAACTGCTGAATAAAGCAACCAAGGAAACTGTATGAACCATTTCCTTCTGAATGACCTCGCTTTGTTATCTGATGTTTTCTGCTTTGGGAATTTATATTTCTCATCAGGCTGCCATGACAGCATAAAATGATAGAAAACATTTTAGTAAATTGCACAGCTACTTTTTTCCTCATGTAGACTAACTAACCTGAGCTCTTGTCCTGGTAATGGATAGTAGCTGCTGGGCACTGTTTTTTTGGGAGGGGAACATTCTTTCCCTGCACTTTCACTGACAAATACATACATACAAATAGAATGCCATTTACCGTGCACATTTTATATTGCAATTTTTTTCATTATACATTTTATATATAATTAGTGTTTTCTGGGAATATGTTTAAATGTTCACTGTAAAACTTATGTAAGGTAATTTATGGAAAAAAAAAAAAACAAACATGTTAACTAATTTCATCTTTAATATTTTCAAAAATAGCATTTAAACTTTGTCTAAATCTAAAAAAACTGTGTAAAAACAATAAAAAGCCAAATATCAATAATCTAAACAGACATTTTTGGCATAGAGTCTGTTTAGAAATGATGGGGGTTTTCAGTTTTGCATTTGCATTTATTTAATAAAATCTCGATTTACACCAATAGATGCTTGAGTACAATATAGTCACAGAAATAACACGATTTGGTTTTAGCTTAATACATTGGCAAGTAATTTTTTTTTTTTTTTTTTTTAAAGTAACGTTATGGTTTGATTTCTGATTCCTATGACCAGCTGAATTACCTTAAAGGTGTAAAGAAATGTAATATATTTTCTGTCCCTTGTCCCTTGTGCGTTCAACAGCTAGAGTGCTACAGGAACATGTTTTTATTCAACTCCCTGATAGCCGACAGTGCTTCAGTCTGAGAAGTTTCCCGCCTTGCTGGGTGTTTACAGATAAACAATTCAAGTTTCCATTGCTTGAGCTCATTTGTTTCATCAAGCTCGAGGCAGCTATTTGTAACCAATAGAGAAGATTGATATTTGAGAGGATGAAACAAAGCACTGCGCAATATTGTTTTTAGGAACGCACCACATTTTAATTTTTGTTTTATTTAAAATGAATTATTGTCAATGGAGTTATGTTATTTCTGACCGGTTCACATGAACTGGTGTGAACCCGTCTAAATCCTTGCCCCTCTAACAAAATATGCTTAAAAAATTAACCCCTTCTTCTTTTTTGGTCCCTAAAATGCTATATTACTTTCCTGGAAAGACTCCAAGTCACCTGCTTTACAACGATGGATGAATTTATTGTTAGATAATATAGACCAAGAAAAAATCTCCTATTCTTTTAAATAACAAACTTGAGAATTTTAAAAACATATGGTATAAGGTATCAACTTATTTTACTAACACTGACATTTATGAATAATCCATGTTACTATCTTCATATTTATACTATATTTATATGAACTATATTTCTATGAATTGTAATGCGGGTAACACTTTATATAAAGGCGCTTCTTATTAATGCTTTATAAATGTTTTATAAATATCTAATATATGTGTAATAACTATGTTTTAAAGTAAAATTGTATGTGGTTTATAACCATGCAATAGCCATAGACTGAATTATAGTTTTATAAAGGGACAGTGTTTAGCCACCCACTCTACTTTGGGATGTTTAAAACGTAATTCTGGCTATTGCATGATTATAAACCATCTGTAATGCTTGATTAATACTCTATAACACGGTTGTTAAGCATATATTATATATTTATAAAACATTAATAAGCAGCACTTTAATATAAAGTGTTACCATAATGGGTACAAGTAAAAGCTTGACCAATATGAATTGAATATTAAAAAACTTCCTTTTTCACATATGAACAGATATATCATGTTTATTGTATTGTCTTTGAAATTGATATACAAACATATTGTATTGTCTTTGAAATTGATATACTTATATAATATATATATGCTCTATATATATATATAATATATATATATATATATATATTATATATATATATATATATATAATATATATATATATACATGACATAAAACTATGAATTTAAATTTAATTTCTTTTCACATACTGTAAATGCCAATGCTCATAGTATTAAAACATTATCCCCATGTTTAATATGTATTTTGCTTTCTATACTCTAAACCTGTAATTTATAACTACCTACAGGACTACCTGCTGGTAGCAGGAGCATGCCAGTTCAGCTCACAGAGTGACATAGAGAAAAAATAGCAGGTTCAAGAGGCGACGAAGCATCGGACATATGGGGGGGATCAGAAACATCTGCTTTCTGACTGCACATGACTTATTATAATAATAACAGTACAGCAGACAACACAGCAGGCACTACATCAATAATTACTACTTGACCTGTAAAATAAAGTTGTGTTTGTTTATAAATATGGTTCAGTGGGAATTGTTTTGATATATATATATATAATTTTTTTTATTTTGTAAATTTAAAGTATGTGCTGGGTGGCAGGGCTTGGAGGTGAGACTTCCCTCCTTGCCTAATTGAAATGAATGTGCAGCAGGGGGCCAGGTGTGAATTGAACAATTGTCAATGAATTAAACCTGGTCACCTGCCTTTAAAAAGTGGCTGAAAAGCCAGTTTCTAGGTTCTTCTTTTGTTTGTTTGTTTGTTTGTTTGTTCGGCCTCTGTTTTGCAAGCCCTGGGGTGAAGGAGTAGAACGCTCACGGCTGAGTATGGAACCAGGGGGAGCTAAGGACCACTGCAGGTGTAACCGGGATGCTTCAGACCATAGATAGGGATTATTTTAGGGGATTTAGTAATCCTGCGGAAGTTTATTTTGTTTACGTAGGGAGAAGGTTCCTGAAGCAGGACCTTCCTTTTAGTGGGAGTAGCGCTTGGCCACTTCTTATTTTCTAGTTGTTTTTGTAGTGTTTTGTTTTGTCATTTTGTTATTCATGTACTACACTTGGATATATTGCCTCCTGCACTATGACTACCATTGCAGGTACCCTAGTCATGGACGTCAACAACTGCACCCCTTGTAAATAATAAAACCAGGACGCCTGAGCAGCGGCGTTTCAACTTCAAACTCTCTGTGTGTCTTTTGTTCTCTCAGTGGTTACCCATGTGTATCAGTACACCCATGTTACATACGCATTGAAAAAATATGATTTAGATATGATATTTAAACTGAATGAAAAAAGAATATGCATAGCAATTTTGCTGTACAGCTTCAGTTTGCATGTTATCAAGCTTATTGGACTCTTTTGGTTCCTGGCATTTCAATGGTCAATTGTGAGTATACTGCAAGCGGTAGCTAGAGAATGGATCATTGAAATGTCAGGACAGGTCATTGTAGATTGCCTGGGAATTGCCAGAAAAACGTGACCAATATGTCCCAGTTTTTAATAAAACATTTTTTAAATTTAAAAAAAAAAAATGTACACTTGAATCCACTCACCTGCAATGAATGTCTGTGACTGATCAACTGGATTCCTGCACCTTAGGATTTGTCGGTATTGTGTTTGTCAAAGTCCAAATAAACCAAAAGATACTCAGGTACTACGTTTTAGCGTTATGCTTAACTATTTATTTAGTAACACTCTGAGGTAAACATCAGTAACACATCATGTGGCAATATGTACTTATACCACTCACGTTGCTTGTTAATTTATTAGCTCAAAATCATATATAATAAAAGAGAATGAAAACCATGTCGTAAAATACTGACTAGCTCACCATGAAAATGCATTTAACTTTGTTCCATTTACACTAAAAAGAAAATAGCGCTGATGTAAACTTTGATTTGTATGAATGGTATGCTTCAGCACCTGTTCCTTCTGTGAAACTTTCTTTCTTCCCCAATCCCACCTATCAATGAGAACCCTTGACGGTTGCTAGGTTACAGGTAATCATACCGACTTTATACAAAATAAACCAAATTAAATTACATTATATACACTGAACAAAAATATAAACGCAACATGTAAAGTGTTGGTCCCATGTTTCATGAGCTGAAATGAAAGATCCTACAAATTTTCCATACGCACAAAAAGCTTTCTCTCAAATTTTGTGCACAAATTTGTTTACATCCCTGTTAGTGAGCATTTTTCCTTTGCCAAGCTAATCCATCCAACTGACAGGTGTGGCATATCAAGAAGCTGATTAAACAGCATGATCATTACGCAGGTGCACCTTGTGCTGGGGACAATAAAAGGCCACTCTAAAATGCAGTTTTGTCACACAATACAATGCCACAGATTCTCAAGTTTTGAGGGAGCGTGCAATTGGCATGCTGACTGCAGGAATGTCCACCAGAGCTGTTACCAGAGAATTGAATGTTCTTTTCTCTACCATAAGCCGCCTCCAACGTCATTTTAGAGAATTTGGCAGTACGTCCAACCGGCCTCACAACCGCAGTCCAGGACCTCCACATCCGGCTTCTTCACCTCCGGGATCGTCTGAGACCAGCCACCCAGACAGCTGATGAAACTGTGGATTTACACAACCAAAGAATTTCTGCACAAACTATCAGAAACCGTTTCAGGGAAGCTCATCTGCGTGCTCGTCGTCCTCACCAGGGTCTTAACCTGACTGCAGTTTGGCGTCTTAACCGACTTCAGTTGGCAAATGCTCACCTTCAATGGCCACTGGCACGCTGGAGAAGTGTGCTCTTCATGGATGAATCCCTGTTTCAACTGTACCACTCAGATGGCAGACAGCGTGTATGGCGTCATGTGGGTGAGCAGTTTGCTGATGTCAACGTTGTGAACAGAGTGCCCCATGGTGGCGGTGGGGTTATGGTATGGGCAGGCATAAGCTACAGACAACGAACACAATTGCATTTTATCAATGGCAGTTTGAATGCACAGAGACACCGTGATGAGATCCTGAGGCCAATTGTTGTGCCATTCATCCGCCACCATCACCTCATGTTTCAGCATGCTAATGCACGGCCCCATGTCGCAATGATCTGTACACAATTCTTGGAAGCTGAAAATGTTCCATTTCTTCTATGGCCTGCATACTCACCAGACATGTCACCCATTGAGCATGTTTGGGATGCTCTGGATCGACGTGTACGACAGCGTGTTCCAGTTCCCGCCAATATCCAGCAACTTCGCACAGCCATTGAAGAGGAGTGGGACAATATTCCACAGGCCACAATCAACAGCCTGATCAACTCTATGTGAAGGCGATGTGTCGCGCTGCATGAGGCAAATGGTGGTCACACCAGATACTCACTGGTTTTCTGATCCACGTCTCTACCTTTTTTTTTTTTTTTTTTTTTTTAAAGGTTTCTGTGAACAACAGATGCATATCTGTATTCCCAGTCATGTGAAATCCATAGATTAGGGCGTAATGAATTTATTTAAATTGACTGATTTCCTTATATGAACTGTAACTCAGTAAAATCTTTGAAATTGTTGCATGTTGCATTTATATTTTTATTCAGTGTACAAAGTACTTAGGGTATAAATAGTTGATTGCAAGCCTATAGGTGCGATGCTAATTTGTTCCATCTCGGTGCTTCACATATCATAGGCTATTTGTGTTAACATCAGTTATTAGATTAATTCTGTACGGCCTGGAATCAGGTATCCTATGCATATAACATTCTTGTAACAGTATTTTTTTTTTTAATGATTTAGTGCCATTATTTCTTATTTTAAACTGTAACTGTTTGAAACATTATAAACAACATATTTATAGATTATATTCAGTCACTTATAACAGATTCCTAAGTGCAGGTATCAGTTTTGTTGGGAAGAGGTAAGTTGTTTAAGGGATGTTGCTCGGCCATTCTCACTCATGGAAATAGCCCCTGTATTCAGTGAACATGGGTGGAGAATACTGTGCAGTATTCTGTTTTTAGTATTTTTTTGTTGGATGGATTGGGGATTGTGAGAAGATGTTTGGCCTGGCTGAGAATAGGGGTGGCCTCTCTGTCAGTGTCACTACCCAGCTTAGTAAAGCATTTCCCTGTGAAATGTGTGTGTGTGCACGGAAGTGTATGGGAGTGTGCATCAGTGTGAGGGAGTGTGCATGCGTGTGCGGAAGTGTGTGTCAGTGTGCTTGTGTATGCGGTAGGGTGCGGCTGCTCGGAGCTTCAAAGCAGAAGGTAAGCCAGCACCTGTGTAAAATATTAATGACACAAGGGAATTCCGCTCACAGCGGGGGGTGGGAATGGGGTGGGTGGGGTGGGGTGGGGTGAAGAGAGCTGTTTTACTGAATCACATTCATCTTTATATGATACAACTTAGATTTGAAGTCTGGCACAAGAAAAAGACTGTAATTTTCTGTCCTAATATTGTAAAGTCAAATTTCAGTGTTCTTAAAGACTGTCGATTAGCAGCTGACCGTGAAGTATCTGTAGGCATTCTGATGAAATTATTCCTTTAAGTCACGCAACAATGTGACCCAACTGTTTCAGCACTATCTGTTTTCCTTATATACACATAGAGTGGGTGAGGCTGACAGAATTGAAAGGTTACATGGTCCCATGATGTAAATTGAATGAGAATGATTGTTAGTCCCCAGATAAGATCAAAGTCAGATTTAGGGAAAATGGTGCAACAGAACCCAGAACAACTCATGAAATAAATACTCCTAATTTACTAAAGTACAAAAGTTTATTAAAATAATGTATTTACATTTTTCTCCCAAAATCCATTTACCATAATTATTAGAGTATAACACAGATCTTTTTACAAATTAGATTTTTAAAAAAGGGTCATTCATGGTATCTAAGATATAGTATTCCATATAGTATATACTCTGTGGTATTTTTTTTTTTTTTGCTGTTGTAATACAAGAGGTGCACATTATATAAGGGATGTAACTTGTATGGTTTGTCTTGAATGTTG